>NW_020837958.1:28631715-28839585 GCF_003676395.1 Aethalodelphis obliquidens
TGTGTGTGTGTGTGTGTGTGTGTGTGTGTGTGTGTGTGTGTGTGTGTAAGGAGTGTGGATTGCTTTTGCTGTAAAGAGTGGGGTAAACCGTGTGGGCCCATCTGATGGGGCAGTTGCCACAAACACCCGAGTAAGAAAATAAAGGTAGGGACCTTGGGACAGCAGGCAGCAGTGACCTGGCCCCTTCGTGGGGTGTCAGGCTGTGGAGATTGCCCATCTGTCATGCTCTTGATTCCCTGAAGCACGTGGGTAGGCTGGGTGTTGTGGCCCTCTAACGGCAGTCTGGAGTTAGGTGGTGTCTAGAAGATCTGTCTTGGGCTGTTTAAGGTCCATCAACCAGTTCTAACCTGAAATAAATCTCAGATTCCACTTCCCATTGCGACCTGGCCACTTAATCACTGGATTCCCTTCTGTCTCCCCACAGGCCAAATCCGCATATGTCGAAGCGAGAGAGAAACCAAAGACCGTCCAGCATGGTCAGTGAAACGTCCACGGCTGGGACCACTTCTACCGTGGAGGCCAAGCCTGGCCCCAAGGTGAGCTCCTGGCCACTTCCCCTCTTCTGCATTTTGCCAGGCCCCTTTGTAGCCAGAAACCCGTTTGATCTTCACCATAGTTTTGTGAGGGAGACGTGTAATAAGTATTCTCCCCAGATGACAGATAGGAAATTGTGGCCAGTTGGGGTTATGTCACATGTCCAAGAAAACAGGTGATTGCTGACAGAACCAGGACTGACATCTACGGCCTTGGCCACATTCTTCATTTTCCTGTCGTGTCTTTGGAGGGCCACACCTCTGTTCACATGTGTGTCAAAGACTGCATGGTGAGATTCACAACAGAAGGGCCCAGAGGTTTCTGTGCCCACGATATGGAAGCACTGACTGAGGAACAGGGAAGAGAACCAGCATTGCAGAGAAGGGGAGGGTGCTGAGGAGTGAACCAGATGGGAGGGCTAAATATCTGGAAATTGGCAAATTCTGTGACCAGACTGTAGCATTGCTCCAGAAAGCCATAGGACATATTAGGGCCAGAAGCTGCTGGTGAAAGTTGATTGAAAAATCCCTTTACATTTTTTTTCCTCTGTGACCCAAACAGGAAGCTTGCTAGCTCTTGCACCCACCTTTTAACTAGGATGCTGCGGCCATGTGCACGCCCATTCTCTGTCTTCTTGCTGTTCTTTTGATCAGAGGGCACTGCTGCATAGATGACGGCGCAGGGAGCCTATAGCCCTCCTATCGTGCAGATGCTTCTTGGGCCTCCCCAAATCCCCCTTGCTGCTAGAGTTCAAGTCTGCTCTTTCCTAGATCATAAAGTCCAGTAAAGTCCACAGCTTTGGGAAGAGGGACCAAGCCATTCGGAGGAACCCCAATGTTCCGGTGGTGGTGAGGGGCTGGTTGCACAAGCAGGTGAGGAGACTGAGGAGGGAGGGGTGGCAGGGAGGTAGTTCTTGCTGAATTCCTTCCTTACCCTGACCCCCGGGAACTGGGAACAGGCTCATAATAAGCTTTCTGTTCCTGAGTTTGTCTGAGGCCAGTAGATCCTGCCCACTGTGCTAAGCGACTTGCTGTTCGTTTTTGTGAGTCGGCAGTCTGCTCAGTGGCTGCAGTTTCCTTCCCCAAACCCACTTAACCACTTTGGTTCCCACTGCTCTCGGCTGTCCTGGGACTCGGGCCCAAGTGTGGGTGGGTCAGTATGAATCCAGCCTTACCGCCAATCCTCTGCCAGCACTTGCCTTCCTGATGTGAAAGAGCCTTTGTTATCATTTGCCTGAAAAATCCCATCTTTTCCTTCCCCCCAGTCTAACACACATACCTGGCATCCTAGCACCTCAGGTTCCAAATCGGCCAAACTCAGCTCACTGTCTCCTCACCCCTCACCTGTCTTTTTCCCCTGAACTGTTTCTTCTGGATCTTGGTGGGGGTACCACCATTTTCCCAGGCACCCAGGTTAGAAACTTCAGCACCATCACCAGCTCCTTCTCCCACGGGCCATCCTTCATCTCTAGCTTCACCACACTTCACCACAACTTCACCAGAGGCAGTTGTTCTGCCTCTGGTCCTCTGGCCTTGGATAGGCTGTGAGCTCCCAGGGTCAGAGAACACGTCCCTTTTGTCTCCTCCCTTCTCTTCTTGCCATCCATCCATTCATCTACCCACCCACCCACCAAGTGCCTGCCGTGTTCTAAGTGCTCTCACAGCAACGACAAAGAGATGAGTAACATGTGGTTCCTGCCCTTGAGGAACTCATGTCATAGTCTGCAGGGGGAAACATAGAAACACCTCTCACGTGTCATGTCATCACCCAGCACAGTCTCTCACATAGCATATTATCCAAAAAAAACACAAATTCTGAGAGCAATGATGTACGTTTTTACTAAAGGCTTTGTGGGAAAACAGAGGAAGACATTACCTTTCACACCACACAGAATAAATTCCTAAATGTCCCCTTGAAATCTCCCACAGCTTTCCAGCCTCTTCTGGCCGGTACTCCTCTGGCACCACCCTCTCTTAATGCTTCCCTCTTCCCTCACAGCTCTGCTCTCATTCTCTTTTCTTACCTGAGTAATCTAACCCTCTGACTTTTTCCACTTACATCTCCGTCTCCGTTAAACAAAAGGATGCTCCTTTGAAATGTGGAGGTAGAGGGAAGGTATTGTAAATAATCCTTCTCCCCAACAGACACCCCCTGGCCCAGGCCCCTCGGCTCCTTGGCTGTAGCTGTAACCAAGGTCTGTGTACAGTGCTGTGGGCACACAGCAGAGAGAATGTAGCTATGCTTGGGGGAGTCCTGAAAGGCTTTCCAGAGGAAATGACATTTGAAGCAGATGTGGAAGGATGGAGAAGAGCTTTTCAGACAAAGCAAGTATCGTATGCCAGATCATCTGGTTAATGCAGAAGATAAAACCAAGAAACGCAGGAGCTTAGCAAGTTTTTAACACTTTAGCAAATGGAGGATGAATAAAATTTTTAAAAATTTAAGCCTGTCAAAAACTTTTGCAGAAGGAAGACAATTTTAACAGCTAAAAATGGCTCTGGAATTTTCCTAGGTTTGGGAGAAAAGTGACCCTAAAACTACTATTTTCCTACCCTAGCCATATTTTAAAAAACTTTTCACAAGAAAATCCAGGTCTTTTTCTGTTGAAAGGAAGGAAAAACACAGCAAAATCACTCCTTTGTGGTAGATAACTGAACTTAGTCAAATGAGAACTTTGCCTCATTGATTAATTAGCTAACTTAAACTCTTTGTTTCATACTATGTAAACCAATTTTCTAATCAGTATAAGTGAAGGTATTTTAGTGTAGCACCTGAATCAGTGAATGAATGAAGGACGGAAGGAGTAAATAAATAACTTCCCTTTTGTTAAAAACTGATTTCTTTCTTAATGGATGAACTGTATTTTTGGGTTTTTTTGGCCACACTGTGCGACATGTGGGAGTTCCCCAGCCAGGGATTGAACCCACGCCCCTTTTAGTGGAAGCGTGGAATCTTAACCACTGGACTGCCAGGGAAGCCCAAGAACTGTATTTTTGAATTCATATCTTCCTTTCTAAAAGGAGGATGCTTATGATACACTAGTCTGTTTATAGGAAACAAAACTTCCTGGGGTTAAACCATCATTGGATCTAAATTTTAATGTCCTATTCAAAGAATGGCTATGCAGTAAAAACTTATTAATTTATTTCGGGCTTCCCTGGTGGCTCAGTGGTTGAGTCCGCCTGCCAATGCAGGGGACACAGGTTCGTGCCCCGGTCCGGGAAGATCCCACATGCCGTGGAGCGGCTGGGCCCGTGCGCCATGGCCGCTGAGCCTGCGCGTCCGGAGCCTGTGCTCCACAACGGGAGAGGCCACAACAGTGAGAGGCCCGCGTACCGCAAAAAAACAAAAAACAAAAAAAAAACCTTATTAATTTATTGAAAGAAAGAGTGAATATGGGCAAGTCTCGGTTCCAGAATCAGGTTGTACATGACTGGGGAGGGGGAACAGTATGCTCAGATATTGCCCTGATTAGTTTCCTTTGCTTTGCAGGACAGTTCTGGGATGAGGCTGTGGAAGAGGAGGTGGTTTGTGCTTGCTGATTATTGCTTGTTTTACTATAAAGGTGAGCTGAGGCTCAGGCCACCAAGGGGTCTTTGTGCCAGAGGGGGTGGTGAGGTCATGCAAATGGTGGTCTTCTCAAATCCAGTGAATGGACCAGTGGCCTGAGCTAATCGATAACCTGTTGACCTGCCGAAGTGTTCACTTTTACATATGTGCATGGTTGGTGATTTCATTTTTACCAGTCCCAGCACTGGAAGTGCCATTTGTTGAGTTAAAATAATAGAATCTGGTTTGCCTTCTACTTAAGGTCTCAAGATCTGGAGGTTTTCCAGCTTCTGCCCCACTTGTGGCACAGGCACACCTTTGATTCAGTCTGGAGAGATGGGAGGTATAGGTGAACATTATATTTTGTAACCTGTTATCTGGATTTATCCCCTGTTATTGGATGGGCAACTGGTGAACTAAATTGGCCATATGAACATTTGTGGAGCCCAGTACATAGAATTAGGGGCTGTGCAAAGGTGAGAAGAAAGTAAGGCTCAAAATATGGAGGAAGAGATAGTCTAATTTTAAGACAAGACTAGGTTTTGAAGACATCCAAAGTGCTTAGGCAGTTCAAGAGGAACAAGAAGCCAATTCCATCTTGGAGAGCTTGGGCAGGCTCCTCAGAAGAATTAGGGCTCGAGTTGGGCTTTTTAGGATGGGTTGAGCTTTGCCCACGTGTAGGGGGAAGATGGGCATTTAGGCAGAAGAAACAACTTGATTAAAGTTCTAGAAGCAGAAGAAAGTGGAATGACAGACCTGCAAAGCCAGAGTGAGTCTTGCATGGAGCACACGCTAGGAGATAAGGCTCAGGAGGTGGGTAAGAGCCCAAATGCAAAAGGGCTGTGACACTAGACAGAGGAAGTTGGGCTTCATTCTGTATCCAGTGGGCAGTCAGCAAGTGCCTTTGGGTGGGAGAGCAGTGGGACCAATTCTGTCATTAGGAAGTTACCTCTGGTAACAAAGACGGTTTGGGGGAGGAAAAAATAGACATAAAAGGTAGGATATTTCACACCTGCTCTAACATTGCCTATGAGGTGTGTACCACCCAGAATTCCCTTCCCCATCCTTTGCAAAAGTTTAAATATCACCTTCTGAAGCCATCTCCACTTCCCCAGGCTGTGTGCCACTCCTGTCTGTGTGTTCCCGCAGCACTTGGTATGCCTCTGTGTTTCAGGAGTTAGCAGGTCGAGCTGAGCGTGTTTACATGCCTGTCCCCCTCCTCGGGGAGAGGGCCCTGTCTGATTCACCTGTGTAGTTCCAGCACTAGCACAAAGGTCCCCAGAGCACCTGAATGGGCGATCCGTGATTGCTGTCATCCTGGGAGAGATAAGGAGCCTTGAACTAGGGCAGTGGGATGGACCAGCCCAAGGAAGGTGCCACAGAAGGTTATTCTGATTTGTATTTCCATTCAAAGACAGCCGAGAAGAAGTGGTCCTTGGGAGCATCCCTCTGCCCAGCTACGTGATCTCAACAGTGGCCCCCGAGGATCGCATAAGTCGCAAGTATTCCTTTAAGGTACTGCCCCCCCACCCCCGCTCCTCCAGTGCAGCAATTCCATCCTAAGAAATGTTGTGTTCCCCAAAATGGCTTCACAAAAGCAGTTGTTTCTGTTGGGGGTTGGGGGAAGAAGTTAAGAGGTTGAGCGTTTCAGACTCATGTTAACGAAGTTATAAATTCTTTAAACAAGAATAATGTCACATCACAGTACTTTCATTTGTATCTTAGCTTTTGAGTCCCCCAGCCTTGCTTGAGTTTTTAGACCCCTCTTTTCCTGTCGCTGTTTCTGTGACAAGTATCAGCACGGCCCTTCTCATGCTTTCTTACCACTGTCACTGTCCCCGGTGACTCCAGAGTTGCTGTGGGTTGAAGATTCTGGATCCTCCTTCACTTCATGTTGCGTGATATGGTATTGCCTTATTTCTGTAAAACCTTCTGTGACTGAGAACTACTTTTATCCATGTTACCTCATTTGGTGCTTGTGGGGAGCCTGTGAGGTCAGGATCATTAGCTTCGTTTTATAGATTAGGAACACGAGGATCAGAGAGCTGAAAAAACTTGCCCACAGTCCCAAAGTTGGAAGATGATGGAGGCAGATCTCCACCCTGAACTCTGTCCTCTTTCAGTTGCATTACAGGGAGGGAGGACAATTTCTTTCTCTTCTTCTCTGCTTTTCTTCCATGTCTTACTCTGGTCACCCATATACCCATTGCAGGAGGTGGGAGGTGGTTTCAATTAATGTTTATTGTTATCCTTTTAGGAATACTGTTCTATTAAATTGTTCAGAGCCTCTCTTGCTTATTGTTGGCTCTGAAAACATTTTGTTCGATGGGTGTCACACTGGTCTTTTGCAGCCTGAAAGCCTTCCTCAGAAAAACCTTCCTTTCTAGGGTTTAGTGTTGCTACTGGGCAAACAATTGGGATAACGCTGTTGCGTGTGAATTTGCGGGGCGGGGGGGGGGGCGACAGCATTTGGGATATCCTCAGAGTAACTGATTATAATAACTATATATAGTTCATCTTAACACTTTGTTGGGAGGTGTGAAAATACATTCTAGGAAAACATCTTTTATGTATCATACATTTTTTTTTTTTAATTAGGCTTCACCAGGAGTGTTCCCTAAATATTTTTTCTGGGAGACAGAAGACATGCATGTTTGGGGGGATGATTGGGGTCTTCAGGGTCTGAGAAGGGAGAAAAGCTATTGCAGACAGAATGGGTGATGTTCAGGTGGTTCTCCAGACAGGGCTGTGGTTTCCTGAGTGTGAAAGACTTCCCTTCCCTTTGGGTCGCAGTGTCATTCTTTTAGGAACCTGAGGATGGGCCCTGGGACAGTTCAGGATCCATGTTCTCGGGCATACTGAGGAGTGTGCAGTATTTTGTGTCCTGGGCCTTATGCTTGCCTCTGATGTCCATTCTTCTCAGTTTGCAGAGCTGAAATTCTCTGACTGTTGCTAGGGTACCTTGCCTGAGATTGTTCAGAGTACCTGTAGTGGTACATAGGCAGAGCCTAAAGGGCTGTGTGGTCCTCTCTCGTCTGTCTTCTCTAACTGTACGCTCAGCCAGGCAGCTCCTGGGCACTGTCAGGGAGCCAGGGTGTTAGATGTGCCCTGAGGCTCCGCTAGGTCTGCAGGACGAGCCAAGCAGGGCTCTCGGTGGCCTTTAGGAGCCATCGTTCCTCCCCCACCCCCACCCCCCTTGAGCTTTAATCACAGCCTGGAATGCCCTGAAGAGTTCCCCAACTCTTACTTACTTGTCCTTTAGGTGTCTGCTCAGGGGCCACCTCCTCCAGGAAGCCTTCCTTAAGTCCTCGGGTTAGGTACTTTTCTTCTGAACATCCACAGGTCTGGTATCACTGCACTATAAATGGTTGATTACCCATTCAGAGCTTTCTACAGGAAAACTAACCATCAGCTAGTTCTGCCAGGGTAGATGGGGCTAGTCTAATTCTGCAAACAGATAACATGGAGCAGTCATGTGTAGTAGGAGTTGTGGTGGATGACACTCCTTATACTTCCCAAGTTAAGGTCGGTTCAGGCTTACTTCTGTTTCATGTTTAGTCCTCTGCAAGTCAGTGATTGTTCACGGAATCACCTGAGCTTACTCAAGTAAATGCCTGCCCCAGAACCCGCTATGGAACCCTTAGCTGCAGGCCGAGTTTGCCTGGACTCCCTTGGCACTGGGCTGGATGGATTCAGATATGTGAATGTCACAAGCAGGCCATATTTAATATCGTTTTTGGACCTGGATGTTAGGCATGTGAGTGGAGAAGTGAATGCTGACAGTTCACCTGAGAGGTTTTATCCATGACCATTGGTGATTTTAGAAACATGTCATTTTCCAGATTCTGTTTAGTTCTCTCATTTTGCTTTCTCTGACTGGTCCTTGCGTGGCGTCTGTCTGTCATTCTGGATCCAGATTATCAGACTAGTGATCTGTATCAGACTCATTTCTGGATAGAGCCTGAGAGCACTGAACAGAGAAGCTTGGACTCAGAGTCAGACATTCCTAGGTGTGAATCCTGCCTCCAACTTTTCATTCATTCAAAAAATATTTATTGGGCTTCCCTGGTGGCACAGTGGTTGAGAGTCCGCCTGCCGATGCAGGGGACACGGGTTCGTGCCCTGGTCCGGGAAGATCCTATATGCCGCGGAGCAGCTGGGCCCGTGAGCCATGGCCGCTGAGCCTGCGCGTCCGGAGCCTGTGCTCCGCAACGGGAGAGACCACAGTAGTGAGAGGCCCACGTACCGCAAAAAAAAAAAAAAAAAAAAAAAAAAATATATATATATATATATATATTTATTTATTTATTTATTGGGCACCTACTATGTACCAGGCACTGTTCCTGGGGATATAGTAGCGAACAAAATAGAGTCCCTGCTCTCATCGAGTTTATATTCTGCAGGGAAGAGACAGATGATAAACAAGCATGTAAAATAAAGAATACCAGGTAATAGGTGCTGTGAAGAATCTGTGACCAAGTGTGGAAATCTAGGAAAGTTACTTAACTTCTCAGAACTTCACTTACCACATCTGTAAAAGAGATTCTGTTCCTTCCTTATAAGGCTGTTAGGATTAAAATGAGATTAAAGTCACGGAAGTACCTAGGAGACACATAGTAGGCACTCTGTAAATCTTCCTATTTCCACATCATTTTCCTATGTGGATTTGGTGAGCTTTTTCCTTGCCAGTTTCAAGGACCTTGCTTATCAGAGCACAAGGGGGAAAACCTCTTGTTTGTAGTCCATTGCGGTTGCTTTTCCCAGTACCTGTGGAACGTGTGAAAGCACCTTGATGCTTCCTGACGTATAGTAGGTGTGCCAGGGTCTTCAGTCAAGGGTTAGACTGCTCAGCTGAGCTTTGTGTTGCCTCTTTGGCGAGACAAAAGAGCAGCTTCCTTGATGGGCGTACATCATGTTTCACGCCCAGGCAGGAAGCAGAGAGAATATCTGCACCGAGCTGCCTGCTGTTGAGCAGCTGATTTTTGAATCAGTTCCAGTCAGCAGGTGCTTCAGAAGAACCAAAACAGGGACTCCCGAGAGTCTGCTTCTATGGAATGAGGGTTTTTTAAAAAAATCTGTTTCTCAAATAAATCTTGAATTGACTGTGTGCCCCTCCCTAAGTGGGAGTAAGACAAGTAGGAAACAGGTACAGCTGCGGGGCTTTTGCTACGGGGAACAGACACAGCTGTTCCTAGGCCTGACTTCACCAAGAAAAGGGAATCCAGCCTGTGACGTTTTTTCAAGGTGAGGAAATAAGCTGGGTGGTGCATGGGCTTTTAGTCTGGAAGAAGGGAGAACCTGGCCGGGGCATTTCTGGGTTTTGCTCCTGGAAGTGAGACGCGCACTAACCTCTCTGACCTGGGTTTCCGTCTTCTCCCTCCAGGCCGTGCACATGGGGATGCGAGCACTCATCTATAACAGCTCCACCAGGGGCTCTCAGGCCGAGCAGTCAGGCATGAGGACCTACTACTTCAGTGCCGACACCCAGGAGGACATGAACGCTTGGGTCAGGGCCATGAACCAGGCTGCACAGGTGCTATCTCGATCGTCACTGAAGAGGTCAGTCCCCATGGAGGGTCCCTGCCAGAGCGCTTCCTACACAGGTGGGGGAACCCAAATAAGAACTCTTGGATGCCCAGAATTCCACTGTTCACTCACTCTTATTAAGCATTGCCCTCTCTTTGAAGTCCTTTTAAATGGTGACTTCTTCCAGGAGGAGACTGTTTACAGGGCCAGCACATGCTGCAGGCAGAGCTGGAAGGTCCCCTAGGAATTATCTAGTCCACTGTCTTCATTAAACAGAGAAACAGGAAGGGCTGGGAGGGTGAAATGACTGCCTGGGATACACAGCCTTGGTACCTGGTTGTATGTTTCTCAGTCTTTCTTCTCTTGTGTGTGGTGGAAGGGAAAACCTTGGGGCTAAGACTGGGGAGGAGGGAGCAGACAGACAAGAAAGATCTTGCAAACTGGAAACATGCCACCGACGGCCCACCTTGTTGTTGGGAGCTGACTTGGGAGCTGTCTTCCAGCTGCCTCTTCCCTCGAGTGGGCCAACCAGGGTACCATCAGGGATCTTGAAGTTCCTGAGTCTGTTGACTGTGGGTGATTCCCTGTGAGAAAGCAGAGGAGAAACATGAGTGGAGTCATGGGCTTGGGGAAGGTGGGGTAGTCCTGGAAAGTCAGGGTGCCTTTAGCCAGTCCTCATCTGACATGAGCCCCGTTCTTCACTCTCTGGACACCTTGCTCTGCTTAGAGGCCTCTTTGACAAAGGTCTGTTAGTGAGGGCTCAAAACAAGAGTAGTGTTCTCCAGCAACCTAAAGACAAGATTCTTCAGTAACTGCAAATGGGTTTCACATGGATGTTTTTATATTGGCCACCTTTTCCAACTCACGTGTATGCTATTTTTGGTGTTAGTGGTACTTCCTAGCTTCATGATATCTTTCCTGAGACGATCAGACCTTTGATATAGATAGTGACCTCCCTCAAGAGGTCAGGCTCTACCCTTGGAGCTTCCTAGCAACTCAGTCGAGCATTTGTCATGCTGGGTTTTTTTTTTTCTGTCTATTTTTCAGTATCCTAGGCTTCAGGTGGGAATCATCTTTGTATATTCTGCACACCTGACATATAGTAAGCTCTCAAGTGTCTGTTGAGTGAGTAAGTGAGAGATAGGAAGAATGAATGAATACGTTGAACAGAACCAGGACCAAAGACTGTCCTGGAGGTTTCCCCATGGGCCCTGAATCAGTAACTCTTAACTACAGGTATTCAGTCAGGTTTGCCTCTGCTTCTTAGCATTGTCATCCAGTCTGAATTCTTCTGTTATGTCCATAATGATGATATGAAAGCCTGTGCCATTAACCTGCAGGTACTCTGTTCAGAGTGACATTGGCATTTTCACCTTCATCCTAGGAGAAGGAAACTGGGAAGGTTTGACACGACTTACTCCTAGTGTACATGCTCACTGTTTCCTAGTTTTTGTTGTTCATTCTTTTTTTTTTAAATTAATTAATTTATTTATACATACATACGTACATACCTACAATAAGTGAAGACATTCCCTGGCGGTCCAGTGGTTAAGACTCCACACTGCCAATGCAGGGGGCGTAGGTTCGATCCCTGGTCAGGGAACTAAAATCCCACATGCCACGTGGCACGGCCTAAAGAAAAAAAAAAATCAGCACAATAAAGGCCAGAAAAATTAACAATTAAAAAAAAATGCAGAAAGCAAAGAGAAATATCCTTGGTCACCTTCCCAGGGTTACCTCTGTTACCAAGTTAACAGGGATCCTTTTAAACTATTTTCTATTCATATATGTGCTTATATAAATATAGAGGGGGTTTTTGTGCTTTTTTTTATAGCATGAATGATACTGATCTTGAAAATCATTCTGTATCAGTGTACATGGGCTACCTTTATTTTTGACTGCTGTATGATACTTCATAAGGTAGAGGTACCATAATGTATTTAAGCGTGTGCCATATCTTGGATAGTTTACTTTTTGTCCTCTTTTACTGCTGTAGGTAGTTGTGTAATGAAAAACTTTCTACAGGCCTCTGCGTGTGTGAGGCTTTCAGATTGCTAGGTCAACAGACAATGCATTTTTAATTTTAATCAATACCACCAAACTGCCCTTTAAAGAAAGCTGTATATTCCACTAGTGAGAGCGCTCATTTCCCCACATCTTTGCCAGCAGTTGATATTATCAATCTTTTTCATTTTTGCTGAGCTGCTGTGTAGATAAATGGTATCTGGTTATTTTAATGTGTATTTTCATGATAGTAGGGACCTTTTATATTTATTGACCACTTGTATTTCCTCTGCACTGAATTGCTGGTACCTATTCTCTGCCCATTTTTCTACCGAGTTGCTTGCTTTTCCTCTATGCTTCCTTTCCTACATGTGCTGATATCTGCCCAGTTAGGAATGCAGCTTAGCCTATTGCAGAGGTTGGTTATAGGCTCTCCAGTCTTGTTATTTAGTCTGTAATATTCTGGCATTTTCCCTGTTCTCTTGGATTCCTCAGAGATCACCTGAGAGGTTTCTTGAGCCCATCTCCGAGTTCCCTTAGAGCCCTGGCATGCTAACAGCTGGGTCTTTTCCATCTTCCTCCCCACCTTGGTCTTTCAGTCTCTCTTAACCAAGGTTGTTCTCTTATTCATGATGAAGTTCATTCATCTCAATGAAGGTAAGGAACTAAATCCAGAAGTTGAAGAATTCAACTTTATTTGTGCTGTGGTCATCTTCCCAAGCAGAGATACCTATGTCTCATATTTTTTTTAAAGTTCTCCCCTTCTTTATTTTAATTCTTAGAAAATAGAAAATTTTGTTTTATTTTACTTTGCTTTAAATAAACAAACCTCAGTCCTTCTAGACTTTACTGTTTCTGTAGTCATTCATGTAGGCCCATTCCACTGGATTTGTATTTTATCTCTGCTTGATGAATTTCTTGTGTCCTTTTATAACGTGAGCTCTGAGAGCTCCCTGTGTTTTTACATTGGTTTCTTTCTACCGGCAACGTTAAATGGGTTCATTCTTGTGTCCCAGCTTTGCTCGGTTCTTCGTGCCTGACTAGGGCATTGGGTCAAAGATAACTTGAGAATGAGATCAGGCTTAATAGGAAAAAGTGCTGTGATTGATAAGTGATGTCTGCCTTGAACTGTTCAGGATGAACTTGCTAGCTGAGATTAGGATTTTTGTTGTTGTTGTTTTTTTACTTTTTCCTACCTGAAGATTTTGTAATTAACTATCAGATTTTGGTTTTAGAGGGGCTCCTTCCCTTCTCCACTGGGCTGCCTTCCAGATCTCAGGCCATTTGTATTGTCCCTAGCTTTTTCCTGAACTTTTAAATGTGTTCTTACTATGCTCTTAATAAACTCTTAAAATCCCATAATTATCTTTGCCCAAGGTTTCTTCCCCATTTAAAAAAAAAAAACAAACAAACTTGTTATACCTTCTGACGCAGACGAAAAGCAGAATAACATTTCCTCTTAATTTTCTGAGAGGTGAAATTATCAGCAAAGGAAATTCAGACTTATTAAATGTTCTATTTTACCAGAATAAGATGGTCAGACATTTGGTTAGTTAGAAGTATTCATCATGCAGGACTACATCTTGCCTCTCGTCCACTTTGGTGATCTGCTCTGCAAAACCTCCATCTCTGTTACGTGGGTGGCCCCAACCATAGTTTTTTGTTCTCTCCCTCCTTGTTTCTCACCCAAAAGCTTCTATCCTTATTCATACAGGCAAATGCTTTCTTTATGAATGTGGTACATTAGGACTTCTGACTGCAGGTAAAAGAAAATGCAAATTTACCTTAAAAGGGGAGGAATTTATTGATTCATGTCAATGAAAAGTTCAGGATAGCTTCTAGCTTTAGAAGCAGTTGGGTTCAAGGCTCAGACAGTATCATTACAAGTAATTCTCTCAGGCTCTGCCTGCCTGGGCTGGATTCATTCTTAAACTCCATGTGGAGGTCCCTGGCATATCTAGGACCTGGTGGCTAGATAGCTGCAGTAGCCCCAGACTTGTGTTGTCCAAGTTAAGTTCAGCAGGAAAGAGCCAGAGTCTTATCCAGAAGCTCTGAGGTCTTATTCTGATTAGACAGGCTTAGGTCACATTGATTCCCAAAATCACATACTGTGGCTAGGGAATGCATGTACTGATTGGCACAGACCTGGGATACATGCTTCACTTCTGAGAACTAGACCATGGGGACTGAGAGCCAGGTAGGGGTGGATTCGCAAGTAATGCTAGGGTTATGGGCAGAGGGAGGAGAAATGACTTGATGGGATGTGGTAAACGAGATGTAAGCAACCAATATCCAGGCCACTTCCTACCGTATCAATTTCTTTTGCCTTAAGTACTAACTCCTTCCAGAGTTTAGTCTCTGAAGTTGGGTAGACCGGGGTTTAAATCCCAGCTTTACTACTTTCTAGCTGTGTCACTTGTGCAATTTAGGTATGCTTTTTAAACCTCAGTTTTTCTAAGTTATCGGATTTTTGCAAAGATTAAATTAAATGAGTGTATAAAGTGCTTACTTCGCACATTGCCTAAGACATAGTTGATAGTCCATCTCAGATGTGCTAGCTTCCATAGGGTTTGGTTTAACAATGTCATTGGGTCTTTTTCCTTTGCACCCTTCCAGTTTCATCGTTAATCCTCTGGTTTACATTGATGACGAATCTCCTGTGAGCAAATCATACTCTCTCCCTTGCCAGGATGTGCCCATCCCCTAGCAGTGTGAGTTGTGGCTCAGCAGTCCAGGCTCCCTACAGCACTGTCCCTCAGCCTGCCCCTCGCCCCTCTCCTCCTCCAGCCTCTTCCTACATCCTCTAACCATAGAGGGTGCTGAGCACCGTTGCTGCACCTCCTCCCTTTGTCCTCTTGTTTCCTACACAGGCTTCAGGGTCTCTTGATAGACAAGTATTCTTGAGGCCCCAGCCCTATGCTGTAAGGAGCACCAAGCACTGCTGCCAGAGCCTGCCCTCTACCTCCTTCTGTCCATAATTTCTTCTCCCCTGTTTCCATGTTCTTCCACTTACCAGACTTTGGATTCTGGTTTTTGATTCTCCGCAGCCTCCTTGACATTTGTCTTCTGAGTTCCCCGCTGTTGAACTGGTTATTCTTCTCTTGTCTAAGGATGTCTTGTTCTTTCCAGTAAGCTAAAGCACTAAGCAAGGAGGTCAGCTTGTCGTTACAGTTCACAAAACTGACAAGCAATTCAGATAGGAGGGCCTATCGGAAGACAACTTATCTCTTTTTATCAGTTTCCAAACGTCTCTGGTCTGTGGTGTAACTATAGTCCTGTCTTGGGACTGAAGGAACTTACAGTCTAGTCACCTTTGGCATAAAATCCAATCTCCTTAGTAGGGCTTTTGATCCCTGCCTGAGTCTGGTCCCTGCAGGTGCCTTTGGCTCACATTATGCTATTCCTTATCCTCTCGGCCCCAACCATACTCAAATTATTGAATTGGGTGCGTTTGTCTGTACTTTTGTCCACTTAGTCTTTAATTCTACAGTTATTTATTGAGGGCATATTGTGCGTCAGACACTGTTAAGCATACTGAGAAATACAGCAGTCTTCAATAGAGAGGCAAAGTCTCATGCATTCTTGGGTGGGTGAGGGGGAGAGAGACCGTATACAGGCAAACAAATCAGCAAGATGATTTTCTATCATGATCTGTGCATGAAGGCAGTAAAATGGAGTGATGAGATGGGAAGGGACTAAGGGGCAGGGAGCAGCCACTTTTGTTTGGGTGGTCAGGGGAGGCCTCCATATGGGGAACGTGTGGAGGTGAGGCCTGATTGATGCAAGAAACTTGCATATGTAAAACTTCGAAGAAGAGTGTTCTGGGCAGAAGGTATGGCACTTACAAATGCCCTGAGGCAGGAAGGAGCTCGGTTTATTCAAGGAACTGAAAGCTGGAGAGTTGTGGCCAATCAAAGCGAGCTAGGGGGAGAAGAGACTGTGATGAGCTCTGGCAGGTAGATGGAGGTCCATACCGTGAGGCCCAGGATCCCTCTGGGCCTTGCTCATCTGCTCCCCTGGCCCTCACCCTTATTAGGACAATTCAGCACAGCCTTCAGGTCCTAGCCTATGCATATGTCTTCCTTCTTTGACCCTCAGTGTGTCAGATGCCTCTGCTTATAGCACTCTTTCGTTCCTTATGCATAGAACTTTCATGTTAAAGTTATGTTGGCCTGCTTTCTCACTGTCACCCTGCTAGACTGTACGCTCCTTGAAAATGAGAATAGTCCTGGCACATAGTAAGCATTCAGTTAATGGATGGGTGTGTGGGTGTTTGGCTGGCTGGGCATGTGGGTGGTTGGATGGATGAACAAAACTTCTACCTGTAAGATGTTCAGATAAGGACTTGTGGTGTCTGAGAGCCGTCTGAGCACTGCTGTGGGATTGATTGTGGGGACTCAGCCTGCTCAGAAGTGGCCCACACGTTTCTGGCTATCTGCACTCTCCTCAGAGCATGGAATCTTTGGCCTTCCAAACTCTGATCACTTTGGTTAAAGTGTGGCAGGACAACGCCTGAGGTTGGACAAGCCCCTTGGACCCTTGACAGAAGTAATTTATAGACATGTTTTCAGCCCAGGTGCGGGGCTTTGGAGTTGGATCAGATGGAATTTGAGTCCTGCTTATGTCACTGGTTGCATGATTCAGAGCAAGCTGCTTAACCTCTCTGAGTTTCACGTTCATTACCTATAATGAAACAATAATATCTCTAGCTTTGTGCAATGATAAGAAGAGATAATATATTTGAAGTGCTTATAGCTTAACTTACTTTTGCAGTTAGTACGTGCTCACCACAGTCCCTATCTTTCAGTAGAGACAATGTATTGTAAGTAATCTGGTGCTCACGTGAGTGCCCTCAGCCTCTCTGGGCTTGACAGTACTGACCTTGCAAGATTGTTGTAGGGATTAGAGATGGAACCTATGTCAGGTTCCTGGCACACAGTAGGACGCAGCGTATAATAACCAAGCATTGGCCACAGAAAATGAATGACCCAGACTGTAACTGCCGTAGAGAGATGGGAAGTGAGGGAGCTTGGTGCGTGCCAGAACTCCAGACTGGCTCAGGTTGGGCTGTGACAGTTGAGCGTTACTTACGCAGCTAGAAGGAAGAGGGGAAGGATTCTCCGGGCAGGAATGAGCAAAGTGAGGAGACCTGGCAGCCATTATATATCTTTCCTTTCTTCTCCGTCTGGTTTGTCAGGTCCTTAAAACTCCACAGGGGACTTTGCCGATAGCCACTCTGCTGAGGCAAGTGATGGCCTCAGGTGGGAGTCTGGTGTTTCATTTATCCTTCAGTCTCACTCTTCTCTGGGGGAGGACAGGCCCTCTGCTTGTTTATTTAGAGCAGAGCGTGAAAGGCAGCAAGTTATCTTCCCCCATCCCAGGGGAACTGCCCTATTTAACTCTGGGGAAAAGTAGAAACCGATTCCTGTCTCCATTTCTCTCCAGCCATTTCCTTCCTCAAATCTAGGAACTAATTCAACTGAGCAAGCCTGCCTTCATGCTTCCTAGAGACTTTGGGCCCATCCTCTTCAGCCTTTTATACAAGTCTATGGACTGTGCTCACGGTGGGTTCTAGCTTTTGAGCCCACTGTCCTCCTGAACCTTGGGGTCAGTGCTCAGGAACTACTGCCCTTGACCTGGCTCAGACCAAACTCTCTAAGGATTACCAGTGGCCTGACCCTTGTTCTTGGGCTATTAGTTTGGTCATTTAGGTATGGTGAGTAGGGAGGGATCCTCCAGTGGGATTGCGACAGGAAGGCTGTGTCTGCCAACAGGACCAAGGTCCAGCCAAGCTCCTACAAGCTGTCGTTCCTTTTCTCACCCAGGTCTTTGAATGAGATTTCAGTGGGTGTGTGTGTTTAACATTAAGATAGAAGTAAATATTGTGCCTTATTTCCTGGTGAGATAAAGGGTTTGGAGGCAGAATAAAATAATAGTCAGTGTACAACTGCTTGGTATGATCTGTTTACTTCCAAGTTCTTGTGAAGGACAGGAATAAGATAGAAGTATCCTCAGTCTGGGATAGGTGCTCTTCCCACTTGCAGGGGAAAACAAGGATTTTCTCTAAGCAGACATAAAGCATTGTTGTGATGTGCTGAAAATGGGGTGGCCCAGTCCCTGCTAATGATGGGCTCAGCCCCTTGCATCAGTTAGGGATTGCGTTTGGTTGCCAGTAATAGAACAACCCAACTTAGGGTGGCGTCATCAAATTGAGTTTTAGTTTTCTCACCAGCAGGGATCTAGAGTCAGCTAATTTGGGCTAATGTAGTAGGGACCCAGGCTCTTTCTCACTTTCTACCCAGATTTTGGCAGGTGGCTTTCACCCTCATTTGTGTCACCTTGCAATCCAGCATAGAGTCTAAATTCCAGGCAGGAAGAAGGGAAGGGCTAGCTAAGAGAGCTAAGCATTCCTTCTTTTAAAGGCTTTCCTGGAAACCCATCCAGCAATTTCTGTGCACATCTTATTGGCCAGATTTATATTACACCGTCAGCTCCAAGGGAGGTTAGGAAATGTAAGTTTTTTGTTGGGTACATTGCCGCTTTGAAAAAACTGGGGCAAGGAAGAAGGAGGGAATAGATATTTGAAGCCAGTACATTTGTATTTGAGGACACGCTATGTGCCAGCCCCGGTGCTGTGCTCTTTCTGTGCATTGTCTCCTTTAATCCTCAAAACGACCCAAGGAGGCGGGGGTTGTCCCCATTTTGTAGATGAGGAACCTCAGACCAGAGAGGTTAGGGACTTGCCCAAGGTCACCCAGCTTCTATGGGCTGGAGCCAGCTCTTGAATCCAGGTCTGACTGGCTCTAATCCTATGCACTCTGGGTTTGTCAAGCTTGAGAAGTGACACATGTGGCCAAAATGGTCACCAAATGTCAGGAATTCCCTGTGTTTTTGAAGAGTCACTGATTCCAGGTGCTCACAACGATAGTAATGACCTGCACAAGAAAGGCTTGTGTCATCTTAGCTGAACATCTGTGCCCTGCATGGCCAACTTCTCTGAATGACACCGTCACTGAAAGCCAAGGAATACTTCATTCTTTCCCACCACTGTGCTAAATTGAGCATTGCAAATCTATTGTGATAGATCTCCTGATTTGAGAAGTCATGTGTTACACTGGTGGGAATGCAAGGAGACAGGGAGAAGACCAAAAAACACTTTTGCCTTAAATCCCGTAACTTACTAAGTTAAATGTTTGTCAGGTAAGGTGGGGGGGTCGGGAACATTCCCTTCACCTTTCTTACCTGCAGCCAGAGCCTGAACGTTTTGGACACAAAGGCATCTTATCTGAGGTGAGTCCCAGCAGCTGTGGAAATAGAAGCTGTTCATAAGCCCGAGTATTAGGGCCTAGAAAGCTGCCAGGTAGCAAGCAGACAGCCATTCTTTTAGCCATCCTCTAAAGGTTTGTTTTGCAGTAAATGCTGGTGTCAATCTGAGAAAAGCGTTTATCTTTCTCAATCAGCTTTATATTCAGGACGTGTTGGCATGTATCGGAGTATGTACACTCATATGTACACACACAGTAGGGGCTAATATTTGTAGTTATAAGTTAATTCCAAGGTTAGAAAAGACTGGCAAACTCCATGATTTGGGGTCGGCTTATGAGAACAGTATTAAATGTGGTTACCATGATTAAATCAGACTTTAGGATTGTCTGGGTTTGACAGCAGAGGCTATTTTCTCTACTACTTTCTTATATCCCCTAGTGCCTGTACCAGTGGGGATATATAGGTTCTCAATAAATACATGGAAGTTGATTGGTAAAAGAAGAAAAATCCCCGTTACAGTTGGTTCGGCTAAGACACAGTACCCACAACCCCCGGGTTCTGAAGTTGAGGACATTCTCTTATTTTATTTTATTTTAAAATTTATTTTATTGAAGTATAGTTGGTTTACAATGTTGTGTTAATTTCTGCTGTACAGCAAAGTGACTCAGTTATATATACATTCATTTTCATATTCTTTTCCATTCTGGTTTATCACAGGATATTGAATATAGTTCCCTGTGCTATACAGTAGGACCTTGTTGCTTATCCATTCTATATATAATAGTTTGCATCTGCTAATCCTAAACTCCCAATCCATCCCCACACCTCCTCACCCCCTGCAACCATAAGTCTGTTCTCTATATCTGTGGGTCTGTTTCATAGATAAGTTCATTTGTGTCATATTTTAGATTCTACATATCAGTGATATTATATGGTATTTGTCTTTCTCTTTCTGAATTACTTCACTTAGTATGCTAATCTCCAGGTCCATCCATGTTGCTGCAAATGGCATTATTTCATTCTTTTTAATGGCTAAGTAACATTTCATTGTATATATGTACCACATCTTCTTTATCCATTCATCTGTCGATTGAAGAAACCCTCTTTTCCCTTCAATTCTAATGTCATCCATTTAAGTGCATATTCGTTTTACTACATGGCTTTTACGACAAGGCGCTGTTTATCTTTGTGGTGGGAATAACAAGGAGGTACAGTTACTTCGGTCTCACAATTGGAGTAAGCAGGTTATAAAGCTTCAGCATCTTGGCTGGGGTGTGACCCAGAGGGCAGCCAGAGTTTTACTCTTCTAGACAGCAGCCTAAGCACACCACTAAGGGGTGGTTTCCTGAATTTGAGAAACAGTAGAGAAGATAAAGGCCAACTTAGATGACTTGAAGACTGGGGTTACACTGATGTGGTGTTGGGAGGGAGGATTAAAGGAAGAAAAGAAAGACAAAGTTAAAACCTATAATGTGTACATTGTGGAACAGAGTCGTCCCTTTAAAAACTTATGGTAAGAATTGCTTTTTCTTAAAGTGCAGGTCCCTGAATATTTCCCATCTGTTCCTACTACTTGAGCTTATAGACTCACTGGACTTTAGGAATGGAAGGGTCCTTGGAGATCACCATCTAAATATGTCATTATAAAATGATGTAATAGGACTCCTTCTGCTATAAGTAATAGAGACCAAACTCAGACTAGCTTAAGTGAGAAACAGAATATATTGATGCACAACCAAGAAGTCCGAGGATATATCTGGTTTAGGTGTGGCTAAATCTAGTTCAGGCCAAGTCTTTAAGATTCTATTTCTCTCCGTCTGCTTTTCTTGGTGTTGGTTTCACTCTCAAGTACCTGCTTCCCATGTAGTCGTAGCAGCTCAAGACCAGCTCCAACCAGAGTCCTAGAGCTAACTCTGATTGGCCTGGATTGGGTGATGTGTCAGCCTCTGAGCCAGTCACTGAGACTTTGGATCCTCAGCTCCACAGGGACTTGTAGAGTCAGCAGCACCTTTTAAACCACAAGGACTGAGCGTGGGGAGGCTGATCCCCAAATGAAAACTGAAACACTGTTAGAAGAAGGGGTGGGAGATGGGGGGGAAGATGTCCCCTAGTGATGGATAGAAGGAGGTCCAAACAAGCTTCCCCCCTCCACAAAGCTTTGGGTTTTTATGGAGAAGTCATGAGTACATGGACATGAGATGTGAGATTGCTTTTCTCAGTTTCCATGCCTAAGTTAAGGCCAACAGTTCAGCCTGCACACACTAAGAAGCAGACCTGTGTTAGGGTTTGGATTTTCACTTTACACTGACGTTTTAACCAGCTCCCTGACTGGATTGATCTGCCCTGAATCAGTGCTGATTATTGGTAGCTGAGGTTCTGAGATATGTTGCAGGGACGCCTGAGGTCTGGCCACCAAGATGTAAATGCAGGAGCATTTCCGTTGTTCGTTCTCCTGTTGAAATGGAGAACCCTCAGGCTTGGCCATTTCAGGGAGTGAGGGATGTCTAGACCAGGACCTTTTTCCCAAGGAGCACAAGTCGACCAGCTGCCCATTCAAGGTTCCCTGGTAATTTTTCTGGTCCTTCTGAGCTAGGCTGGAGTGGGTTCCCCTGCCTCCCCAGTCTAAACTCTGCTAAGCTTATGGAGCTGCTGCTGCTGTCTCTCTGGTATCAAGTAATGAGGAGGCAGACATAACTAGGACCCAAGGAGGTGGGGAGAAAGGCAGCTTCCAGTGCGAGATGGGCCATGAAAGAAACCTGCCCTTCTCTATGCCCCAGAAGCTCTTTAGCCTTGGTTCACGTCCTCCCCTGTCACCCCCACCCCATTCTCCTTTGCAGTTTCCAGGTCTGCATATGTGCAAATCATGGACATGCATTTGGAGAGGCAGTAGAGAGCAGTGGCTATAGCACATGGGCTCTACAGTCTGCCTGGGATTAAGCCCTGGTGTCTCTCTTTCCCAGCAGTATGGTCTTGGGCAAGTCATTTATCTTCTCTGTGCCTCCGTTTCCTTATCTCTGAAATCTGACTAATAATACTTCAGAGAATTGTGGTCAGGTCAGTGTTCTTGCATTCCTGTTTGAGCAGTTCCCCGACAAGATACAAAAGTAGTCATATAAAGAGATTGCTGTGCCAATTCTCTACCCACCATCTTGGAAGAATGTTAATTATGCTGCTAATTGTACTTTGGGCTGTGCTGGATGCCAGTGGGAGAGACCCTGGGCTCAGGAGCCTTCTAGCCAAGCTGACCTGCCCCAGACAGACAGGTGGACAAACAGCAAAAGGGAAAGGCATGAGAATACCACATGTACCGTTTATTTGTTTATTGGTATTTATAGAGCTCCTATTCTGTACCGTTATTTCATGGAAGTTCTGGGCATACGATGAATGGCCAGTTGGGCCTCTGGCCTGAAGGAGCTCATAGTCTACTTGGGCGCTAGATGAGTAAACATGCAGTTATGGTCCAGTGTGATTAGTGTGATAGTGGGGTCAGCTGAGATCCTGATCTAGACTCTGTGTGTGTGTGTGTGTGTGTGTGTGTGTGTGTGTGTGTGTGTGTGTGGTGGCTTCCTGGAGGAGGTGACATTTAAGCCAGATCCCAGAGGAGTAGAAGTTAGGCCAGCAGAGTAAGGGGATAGGTATGAAAGGAGCTCCAGGCAGAGGGAAGAGCCCATGCAAAGGCCTGGAGGTAATTGGAGTGTAAAGTGTATCCTTTGGGGAGTCTCGGCTGGGGGTTCCAGTCTGGATGGGGCTGAACGTACTGCTGTCATTGCAGGGACATGGAGAAGGTGGAGCGGCAGGCGGTCCCCCAGGCCAACCACACGGAGTCCTGTCGAGAATGTGGCCGCGTGGGACCCGGACATGCAAGGGATTGTTCTCATCGCAAACGCGAGGATTCCTTTGGATTCGAGAGGCGGGAGCAGGAGGAAGACCGGTACCGCTCCCAGAGGGACCCACTGGAGGGCAAGCGGGACAGGAGCAAGGCCAGGTCCCCATACTCACCCACCGAAGAGGATGCCTTGTTCGTGGATTTACCCTGTGGCCCAAGAGGCCAGCAGGCTCAGCCCCAAAGGGCAGAGAGGAACGGTGTGCTGCCTGGCACATCAGGCCCAGGAGAGCAGAACGGGACTGGCGGGTACCAGCGGGTCTTTCCTTCCAGGACCAACGCTGAGAAGCACAGCCAGAGGAAGAGCAGCCTGGCGCACGTGGAGCAGTGGGCAAAGACCCAGAAGGCGGACGGCAGGAGGTCAGTAGTGGCCTCAGGATCGCTGCTGCTAATGAGCATAAAAATGTCATAAGAGTAGCTATCACTTACCCAGCACATGCTGGTACATGCCGGCCTTGAACTCTACCTCTGTTATCTCCATAAATCCCTGCAACAGGCTTGCAAGGAGGGGTGATAGCCTCAATTTATAAACAAAGAAATTGGGGCTTGGAGAAGTATGGGAACCTGCCCAGGGCACACAGATAAGCGGCAAAGGCAGAGTTTAGACTCAGTCCGTGAGCCTCCCAAGTGCACACGAGATTATATCGGGTTAGGGGTTTCCCATTCCCCAGGGAGCATGCCTTGAGACTGTCGGCATGTAGACAGTAACTGATCTTCTCCTCTTACTTAGCTACTTCTCTGCATCCGGGAAATATTTGTAGCAGCTAGAGTAAATACAGATCCGTTTTTAATTCCAGGCACGTAGAGAAGTGCTCAGGCACTGTTGACATTGTTGACAACAGTGCTCAGGCACTGTTGACACTGTTGACCCATTCCTTCAAGAAGTGGTTTTAATTATTTAGAGGGAATGCATCTCTTGCTATTTGCAAAGCACTATCTGTATTTTATTATAATTTTAGATTAATTAGGACACATTTATGAATGTGAAGAATTCAGGGTCACTCAGCTTCCACATTGTCCTTAGAAGCCACTGTGTGTTGTCTTCACTTTGAAGACAGCAAATCCCCCTCGCCATCCTCAGGCTTCTATTTATTTATTTATTTTTGCGGTACGCGGGCCTCTCACTGCCGTAGTCTCTCCTGCTGCGGAGCACAGGCTCCGGACGCGCAGGCTCAGCGGCCACGGCCCACGGGCCCAGCCGCTCCCCAGCATGTGGGATCCTCCCGGACCAGGGCACGAACCCGTGTCCCCCGCATCGGCAGGCGGACTCCCAACCACTGCGCCACCAGGGAAGCCCCATCCTCAGGCTTCTAAAACAAACCCCAGACTGGAGACGAGATAGCAAAGTCGTGGTGCATTCAGAAAACCCGCCAAGGGCTGGAGGGGCCACAGTGAATGTGTCAGAGCTCAGGCCAAGTCTGCCACAGGCCTGATACACATGCTTTAAAGTGCTGCTCTCCATTCTCCCTGTGTGAGGCCCACACTTTCCACTATGGGGTCTGGAGGTGGTGGTGCTCCAAGGGGAATAGGCTAGGCCTCTTTTTAGGTGGGTGGGGCTGTTGTGAATATGTGGGTGTTGTATGCATGTGTGGGTTGTGTAACTTCTTTAATCTGGTCCAGGTGGGCTATTGTGAGGTTAGATGGTGGAGAACTCGCTGGGAGTTAATGGAAACTCCCTAAGCAGTTGGTAGACATTGTTGTGGGTCAGACTAGGAGAAGGAAGGCCCTTTGTGTTGTAGCTAAGATACCTTCCCATTCCCTCCTGGGACAGACCAGGTGTCAGTTCTGTTTGATCAGATTTTGTGTTTTATTGAAAATAGCTACTGCCCAAGGACACAGAGGAGGGAAGCTGCTATTCTTGGTGCTGGGCTAGGTAGACCTCCTAGGAGGTAGTTCTAAGTGACCTTACTGCTGAGTGAGATTGGAAAGCTGGCAGGGGTTGTATCGTGCAGGTCCTCATAGTCCAAGGTAAGGAATTTGGATTTTATTTGAAAAAGCAATAAGGAGAGCCACTGGAAGGTTTTAAACAGGTAAATGATGTGATCTGATTCACAAAGAAGAGCCTAGGGAAGAGGCTGTTGCAGTAGTCCAGCATGGTGCCAATGGAAATAGAAAGAAATAGATTTGAGGTACATTTTGGAGGTTGAAACAGAAAAGCTTGTCAATGAATTGGATGTGCAGGATGAGAGAAACGGAAGAGGAACAAGGATGACCCCTTAAATTTTGACTTAACAACCGGGTGGTTGCTGAGATGGGGAAGGCTTAGGAACAAGTTTTGGGGGCAAATCGGGGTTTCCATTTTGGGGACTTTTAAGTTTGAGAAACCTATTAACTCCCCAGTGAGGGAGGTGTTAGGTTAGGCACTTGGATATGGATGGTGGCGTGGAGGTTTGACATTTGGTTGGACATGCTGATTGGGAGCAATCAGTGCATAGGTGGTATCCCAACTTGGATGTTAGCAACAGAAGGGGGATCCAGTAGAGGAGACAGTGTGTCAGAGAGAAGCTACTCGTGATAAGTTAGCTGTTTCCTTTTATGTGTATTGATAGCAACTCTTAGGAACTGAAGTCGGTATGGGGCTGACAAGGGCAGGTAAAAGCAGGAGAAACCAGAAATAGAAGCAGATAGAAAGGGCATGGGTTTGGCCCTGATAAGCCTGTATTTCCTACTGAAGAGTCTGGATTTAATCTTGAAGGCCCATGAAAGCCATTGATGGACTTAAAACAGGAGCATGGCATGATAGTGTCTAATATTTAGGAGGGTGGTTTGAAGGGTGTCGGCAGGGAAGAGGCCTCAGGAGATTTTTCAGACTAGATAGATATTCCTTACCTCATCTCAGTTCTCACACAGCAGGTCCATGAATATGGTGAAGAAATTTCCCAGGCTATTCTGATGTACCCCACCCAAAATGAGAACGGCAGGTTTTTTTTTTTTTTTTTTGTGGTACGTGGGCCTCTCACTGTTGTAGCCTCTCTCCCGTTGCGGAGCACAGGCTCCGGACGCGCAGGCCCAGCGGCCATGGCTCACGGGCCCAGCCGCTCCACGGCATGTGGGATCTTCCCGGACCGGGGCACGAACCTGCGTCTCCTGCATTGGCAGGCGGACTCTCAACCACTGCGCCACCAGGGAAGCCCAGAATGGCAGTTTTAATTACCCCTTGTTTAAAAAAATTTTTTATTAAAGTAATACCTGTATATAGTTTTAAGAATTTAAGTAGTATGACCCCATCCATCCCTATTCCTGATTCCACCACCTTTGAGGCAACCACTTTCAATTCTTTTAGTAGTTCTATGTATTTATCTCTATATTTCCAAATAAGATAACTTATACTGCTGTTTCTTGAGTTTTCAGTTTTAGTTAGCTATCAACATTCTACTCTAGGTGATAAAGATTCAAGTCTCTTATTCCCCCCCTCTACCTTTCCTTTCCAAAGACACACTTACCCTTATCCCAGCTTCATAATATAGTTATAGCATAATTTTTGTTTAGATCACTAGTCAGTTTTTACATTATTATATAATGTGAAGTATAAATATTCACAGCTGGGCCATGTAGTATACAATAATTAAATTTCTTTTGTGGTACAGTTTTTTATTTTCTGGTATTGATAATTTTCATGCTTATAGCTTGCTTAGTTTTCTCTGTACCCATTACTAATTCATCACCAAATTCATAGCCAAATGTGTAAATCTCTCTTTGCTCAGTACCCTCAAATAATCAGTAATCTACTTACAAGGTAAAAAATCCAAATAAGACCAATGGGTAAATACTGAAAAATAAGTGTCCTCCTGTTTTATTTCAGAAACCTAGATCTACTCCCCAAAGACCAACCGCTATATTAAAAACAAAACAAAACAAAAATCCATGTTCTTCACCTGGCTTTGTTCCACTTAATATATCAATAAATATATCGATAGATATTTTAAGATATCTTGGCTATCTATATCAGCACATATAGACATATTATTAATTTGAAATGGTGCAGAGTATTGCATTGTATGCATCTACAGTGATCTTTATACCATTTCCCTATTGATGGATAATTAGGTTGGTTATAAACATTTGCTATTCCAAACTGTGCTGCAGTGAATATCCGTGCTTAATTGTCTTTGCAAACAAGTGCAGGTATACTTGAAGAACAAATTACTTGAAGTGGAATAACTAGGTCGAAGGATATATGTGATTTTAATTTTGATTGATATTACAAAATTGACCTTCAACAATGCTGTTTGAGTTTATACCCCACCAAAAGTGTCCCTGTTTCCCCACCCCACATCATCTCTGAAAACTACTGTTTTAGGTTAACTGCTTGCTCTGGTGACCATAGAGAAGACAGTTAAATGGAGAAGAGTCTGGAAAGAACATGACCAAGTATGAGGTGGTCATATTTGGGGTAGGAGGCGAAGAAGACCTAAACAAAAGCGGTAAAGATGGTGAGGATTGTGAGGAGGGGTTGGATGGGATACATAGACGTTGAGATTGGGTAGGTATAGGGCTTGGGAAACTGATTCATCCACGGCTGGAAGGTGAGGAGGGCCACAGGTGGAGTTGAGGTTAACATTCAAGTTTGACTTGGTTAATAGGTGCATGTGGCGCTGTGCACAAGATGTGAGCATGGGAGAAAGAAATGAGCTTGAAGGGGAATGTGGTACCTGTGGAGTGGCCAGGTGGAGATAAGCCGTAGGTTATAGCGAATGTGGGTTCAGCTTAGGGAGAGATTTGGAAGTCATTGCCCTGGAGGTGGAAACTGATGCCCTGGCAGTAGTCAAGATCACTGAGGGTTGAATGCTTAGAGCAGTGGTTCTTAATCGTGGCCGCACAATTTGGTCATTTGAGGCCCTGCTCAAGAGATTTCGCCTTATTTGGTCTGGGGCAAGGTGAGGGCATCAGTCTATTTTAAAAGCTCTCCAGGTGATACCAGTATATGAGAGAGGTTTGACATTTACTGAGGTCTGGGTCCCATGCTGGAAAATCTGATTCTGATGATCCGAATTTCAGCCTGGACATCAGGAGTTTTCAAACCCCCCCCTACCCCTGGTGATTCTAGCATGTAATCAGGGTTGAGAATAACTAGCTTAGAACAATAGCAGAGGGCCAAAGGCAGAACCCTGAGGATCTCCAGTCCAAGGGGGTGGGCAGAAGCAGAGTCTGCATAAAGAAGTCTAGCAGAAGATGGAGGAGGAAAACCGGAGTGTGGTGAGGGAAGTTTCATTTGGAAGGAGTCCAGTGGGCAGCATGAGACTGCTCCCTGGATGTGGTGCCTTCTAAGGAGGCTGGGTACCACGGAAGGAGAATCTGGAATGTCAGGGTCTCTCTGCTGGTCTCATGCTCAGTAGCAGAGGCCTTTGGTTCCAGTGAGCTTCTTGATGGGCTTAGATGAGTAGACCTTCTTAATAGAACTAGAATTTTTAAGTCAGGAGGCAGAGTAATGCGAGGGGAAGGCCAAAGGGAACCAGAAGGAAGGCATGGCCATTGAGAAACCCTTCTTGGCAGGAGTGCAGAAAGGAGTTTGCAAAGCTGTACTGCTGGTATAAGTTGTAAGTTATAAGTTGTGATTGTGAAATGTCTCTACATAACTCTGGCAGCCCACAGACCTACGTTATTCTGCTACACATAATGAGGGCTGGGGGCAACATGGGGAGCTAAAGGATGAGAAGTCAACTGCTAGGAGATAAGAGGTGGTTGGGGAAGGCGTCGGACTGTCCTTAGGATGTGAGGGGGGAGCTCGAGCCCTTCTTATCTAAGGGGCAGGGAGACATTAGGTCTAAATGAAAACAGTTTGTTGGCCTTGGAGGTCATTGAGCACTCAGTAAGAGGAATCTCAGTCTAATGATAGAAATAGTTCTCAGGGGGCTGAAAAGTAAACGTGAGGGATTGAAGACGACCCTTTGAGAAGAAAGCCGTAAGCCTCTGCGTAAGCAGAGTGCTCAACATCTGATCGTTCACTTGTAGCTGATTGTTCACTTGTAGCATATTGCATATCAGAGTTATCTTTATTTTTTTCCTTAAAGATGTGTTTGTCATTTCTTACAGTCAAGTAATAAGTAGTTCTGGCTGCTTAATAAAGGAACCTCCTCCTGTTGATAGTACAGAAGAGGGATATCCCTGCTCTGTGTATGATTGAGACTGTGCTAAATTGGAAGGAGGGTTATTAGAACTGTAATATGATCTCATATTCTCGGCTCTAGACCACACAGGGAATTATTTCTAATTGTTCTTTTAGTGCTTGGAGATGTATATTTATATTTCACTTTTTTAAACTCCTTTAGAATGATGGTTTGCAAGGACAGACTGATACACCCTTAGAATCTTACCCCATTCTATGAGGTTGTTTCGAAATTCTAGCCTTCCATTTTTTCCCCGGTGTTTAAAGTAATGCATACTTGTAAAATAAAATGGCAGGGGTGGGTGTTGAGTCAGGGATGCAAACATTACCACGAGGAACAGAGTAAAACGTGGAAGTCCTGCACAACCAATGTGGAAGCTCAGGTGAGGACTGCCTGCTGCATAAGTAATTGGTTTGATTTCACGTTTCGATATGACCATTTTATAGGGGCTATATCAGAATATATAGGTGCCTTTTGGAAAGGGAGCCCCCCATGGCACAGCGGGATTTGAGGGCAGGAGACCTCGAGCCTTCTTTTGGATAAAGCTGGGGTTGGGGGCCAGCAAATGGATCTGCTCTTAGGACAGAGCTGCTCTGCGCGTTCCTGCCTGCTCCAGGGTGACCTTTACCTCGTCTTACAACCCTACCTCCTGTGTCCCCCCCTCCACCATCCGTTGGTTACTGTGGTTTGGCCTCTGGCACCAGGACTCACCATTGTACTGGGGTCTTTGGGGACGTGCTTCGCATCGTTTGCATTTTGCTTCAGGCAGAATGAGCAATGGTAGTAAAGTCATGAACTCCCTGGGGTAAGCCCCCAGCCTGGTTTCTGCCACTGCCACCACTGCTGTTTGAGGGTTCAGGCACTGCCCCTTCCTCAGAGACACATTCCCCTCTGACTCTGGGAAATCCATGGCAAACCCTGCCACCTGGTGGCAAGGAGACAAGCTGGGCAAGCTGAAGAGATCTTAAAATTACTTCCCGTAATTGCAAAGATAACGATAAAAAGGGAGAAGAAAGCCACCAGTTTTTGAATGACAACTACTTTTAATCCTCACAACAATCTATTAAATGGTTCTTAGTAGCCCCATTTTACAGTAAGGAGGGTGATACAATGAGTTAAAAAACAATTAGAACAGCACTTCTCAAACATCAACCACCTGGAGGGCTTGTTAAACCACAGGTGGCTGGGCCCCACCCCCAGGGTTCCTGATTTCAGGTGGGGCCTGATAACCTGCATTTCTGACAAGCTCCCAGGTGGTGCTGATGCTGCTGGACTACACTTCGAGCTTAGAACAAGGTCTGGTGAGCGCCGCTGTATAAAGATTTGTTAGATAAAGTTGATAGGTAAAGGCAGAGTCAGGATTCCAGCCCAGGCCTGACTCCAGAACCTGTCCGTTTTACATCCTGCTGCCTCTCAGGTTAGACTTTTAAAGCTTAATAAAACTGTAGTTGGCCCTTGCTGAATTTTTCTTTCAGAAAATAAGATGGCTGGTCGGTAGTAGTTTTCACCATCCTCTCCGGCTTTTGTGTGCTGGAGTATTTGTTGAAGGGCTGGTTATGTGTCAGCACTTTCTCAGACCGCGGACAACACCGCAGAGTGTAAGACACAGTTGCTGCCCAGCAAGGATTTACAGCTTGTCTGGGGAAGAGACAGCTTACGGGTAGGAAAAGGTTACATCAATACAGGACCTCGGAAAAGTTACAGACTGTACAGTAACTAGGTCAGAGCAGGGCAGGAGCCCTGAGGGCTGTGGCATTGCAGAAGGCCTCTGTGGAAGAGGCATGGGACAGTGACCTGGAGAATGAGTGAGATTTGGTGATAGGGCAAGGTGAGCCCATACAGGTAGGGGAAGGAGGAACAGTATGATGAGAGTAAGGAGAGGGAAGTGGGAAGGGAGCACCCACTGGTGAAGGTACTGCCTGTGTATCAGGCAAGGAGCCTGTGTTCTCTTCCTGTCTCATGTATTCTTCAGGGCAGCCTTAGGAGGCAGGTAGCTCTGTCCTCAAGTTATCGGTAAGGAAGCTGAGGCTCAGAGCAGTCAGGTAAGCTGCCTAAGGTCACACAGCCAGTGGATTCAACCCTAGGTCAGACTTCCTCTGCTTTTTCTATTGCAGAAAGTTGTCCAAGTGGGTAGGAGGCCAGGCAAGATTAGGGTGAGGCCCTCACACTCAGGCTCCAGCAAGTGCAGGGGTGCACCTGAGAGGGGGGTGCCTCCTTAAATGTTGGACCCTTGACGGCCAACTTGCCCCAATTTGATCCTGGCCTGGGTAGGAGGAGCAGTGAGAAAATAGCAGGAAAGGAAGGTGGGTTGAGGTCAGGTGCTAGAGAGCTGAGAGTATCAGGAGAAGGGGGTTAGATTTTATTTCATAGGCGTTAGGGAGCCATTGATGGTTTTGGAGCACAGGAGTGATTATATCCAAGCAGTTGACTCTGTACAGCATGGAAACTAGTTAGGAAGATCTCAGAGTTGTCTGGGTGGAGGTAGTTAATCAGGATCTGGATTAAAGTAATAGGGAAAGAAAGGAACTGATGCCAGCCACTTCCTTTAAGAACCTCCAGGGCTTGGTGCTGGGGAACATCTTGGTGACCGGGAGAATCATGAGGCATCTCCTAGAGATGTGCACACCTGATGGAAAAGCTGACTGATGGCAAGAGAGAGAGGCAGGTTTAATCATGCTGCACTTGAAGTGGGGCAGCCAAGTCGGCCTGGTAGGGGGGTTGACCCTCCAAGGTTGATGGATAAAGTGGTTTAGGAATCCTCTGCAAAGGGAAGAAGTGACTGAAGTCCTGGGTGTCTGCGTTGATTGTTCTTTGGGGTTCATACAGGGCTCTCTCACGTGCCTGGCTTTGTGGCTTTGCCTAGCTGTGTTTCCAGAAGCCCAGCAGACCCCTTGCTGGTCCTCTTACCTGTCCTCTCCTTTCTCCTCAGCCTGCCCCTGGACCAGACCCTTCCTCGCCACGGTCCCAGCCAATCCCTGTCCTTCCCAGAAAACTACCAGACTCTTCCCAGGAGCAGCCGACACCCCTCGGGGGGCTCTTCGCCCCCTCCCCGCAACCTGCCGAGTGACTACAAGTACGCGCAGGACCGAGCCAGCCACCTGAAGATGTCGAGTGAGGAGCGCCGGGCACACCGGGACGGCACGGTGTGGCAGCTCTACGAGTGGCAGCAACGCCAGCAGTTCCGGCACGGCAGCCCCACGGCGCCCATCTGTGCCGGTTCCCCAGAGTTCACCGACCAGGGCCGAAGCAGGAGCATGCTAGAGGTGCCCCGCTCCATCTCTGTGCCTCCATCTCCCTCGGACATCCCTCCCCCGGGACCCCTGAGGGCCTTCCCACCCCGGCGGCCACACACGCCAGCAGAGAGGGTCACTGTGAAGCCACCGGACCGGAGAAGGAGTGTGGACATCTCACTGAGCGGTTCTCCCAGGAAGACATGGGGCCACACCACCAAGGTGAGACTCCGAACGCCCTGCCGGGCTGCTGGGGCCCAGCATTAGGACGTTAGGAGCCTCACATGGTTTGAACACAAACTTGAGCAATGTAGGATAACGATAGGTAACACTTACGTAGTACTGTACTTTAGCGCTGGGTGTAGCGCTAAAGGCTTTAATTCTTACAACACCCCTATGAGGTAGGTGCTATTATTTCAGGTTTCCCCCGCTATCTGAAGGTAGAGTGTTCCTATGAAACCTTTAGTAAGCCAAAGTGGCATAAAGCGAAGAAGTAATTACATTTTCTGTGAAAGTGAAAATCCCCTTTGGATTTCGGTTATCAGGTGCTAAAGGTAGGTCTTTTGTAAAATCAAAGTGGCATAAAGTGAACTTCTGTAAAGCAGGGGATACCCGTATGCCCATTTCACACGTGAGAACTCTTAGGCATTAAGGGATGAAGTTACTTGCACACGGTCACACAACTTGAAGTCTGCTTCCTTGCAGCTTGGAAGGCAGGGAAAGATGTCTGTGTTTAACTAGTTCAATTATTTATAATAACCTGACTTAAGTTTTAAATCCGGAGGGGCTCTCACAGTTTGTCATTGTCATAACCTGGTGGGAAAGATGTGTATCCCAATTTGACGGATGAAGCGTCTGAGGCTGAGAGAGGTGCCGTGCCATGTGCTTGGCTGCCCTGGTAGTGAGTGGCAGAGGCTCTGGCCCCCGCCCCCCTCCATGCCCGGCTCTCGGTGTCACCATGTCTCCCCTTCTGCAGAACTCCTCTCATCTGGACCGACGCTCCATGCCCTCCATGGGTTACATGACCCACACTGTCAGTGCTCCCAGTTTACATGGAAAATCGGTAAGCAGCACCTCCTCTCCCCCTCCAGGCGACTGATCTTATCCAGCTTTCAAAGGGCTAATCTCATCAGAGTTCTCCCCTGAGCCAGTCAGATGCAATCCCATTTTAGAGATGAGGAAACTGAGACTCAGAGGTCGAATGACTTGCTCAGGCCCATCCCGCTGGCATTGGGACCTCCTGAGGTCAGCGGAAGAGCGGGGGGTGGGGGTGGGGGTGGCGGGGGAAGTGGAGGAGACTGTGGTGTTTATTCTCTTTTGGGCAGCATTTTGTCCGCAGCATTTTCCAGCCACCTGCCTTTTTCTCCGGTTAGCTCCTCTCCTTTCTTCCTGGTCTTTGCTTTGATTAGTTCACTGTCTTCAAAACTCAAGTCTGGATGAGGTTGCACTGCTGGTGGCTGTTTCCTGATAAAAACTACTTCCTGCAGCCCCTTTTCTGCCGGTGCCTTTACTTGTCCTAATGACAGAATTAATGCAATAATTACTTAATGGTGTCGCATCAATGCTGTGCCGGCACCGGGGTGAAGAGTAATTACAGCGTCGTGCTCCTGCGGTGCCTCATTTCCTCATGATGTGTCTACACACCTGCAGCTGGAGGAGCTCTCACTGCTTCTCACCCGGTTACGGCGGCACCAGGCCAAGTTGGCCAGGGTGCGAAATTTCGCCATCAGCCAGTTACTGCAGCACGAGCTGACCTTTCCCACCTGCCAGGTCAGCGCCGGTGGGCTCTCTCAGGGCTGGGGGCCGCCCCGGGGACAGGGGAGTGACATGCTGGCCTGTGCTCCCTCGTGCCCGTGCTCTAGTCTGTCCTGCTGTCTGGCTCTCTCCCTTGTTCCTGCCTGTTTGCTACTGGATGCTACTGCCAGACACTGTGCAGCCATCGTGGGGCCCACGCCCCTGTTGCTGGGGAGGAGGCTGCATGTGGTGTGAGGGACCTGAACTGTGGCTTCTCTGCCTGTGAGTAATGACTGCCAGGCTGGTGTGTGGTCACGTCCAAGGGCTGTGCTAACTGTCATCCTTGTTGCCACCTTGGGTCCTCGTTGGGATGCTGAGAGGTGTGTGTCAGCCTGGAGGGAGAAGGCATGGTGCCCTCTCATCTGGATAGTGCCCTGCTGACTGTCAGAGCATCTTCACACCCCTTATCTCAGTGAATTTCACAGTAGCCTGGGAGAGGTTAGGGAGGACAGGTGGGAAAGTGACTTGCCCAGGATTCCTCAGCTAGTGGCCTGCAGGCTGGAGCCAGATTCCAGGTCCTGTCTGGCACAGTGTTCTAAACTGTTTCCAAGACATGAGGGGTTGCAGGCAAGCTCCTCGAGGAGTAGCCAGACAGTCGTTCTCCTGGGCATCCCGAGCATCTTAAAGAAGATGCTGGTCCACACGAGCCTGGTCCCCCGAGCTGCACAGAAGTAGGCAGAGGACAGCTGAGGAGGTTGAGGGAATTGTCACTATCCTTACCTGTCCTATTTTAGTGGGACCTGAGAGATACAGGAAATGTATTTGGAAAAATGAATATAAGGGAGCACATGCAAAAATCCTAATTTGTGAACTTGGGTGATTTTTAGTAACGTTGCTCTGTCCCTCTTACTGCAGGACTGGGCTGATTGAGGAAGTAGGGATGGGTAAGGAGACAGCTTAGGGACAGAAGTAAGATCTTGCAAACCACTGGTGTCCCTGGCAGTGCTCCTTCAGGCCTTCTCATGCTTAAAAGCGCTGCCTGAACGTTTTGCATTATTTATTTTTGTTTGTTTCACATCAGAGCTCTAAACTGGACCACCTTCCTAGCCCTGGCTTGCTTTGGCTTGCTGAGAGGCCTCTTAGTTGGCTGAGAAAGTGCCCGGACTCTTCTTCTTAAGCTTTCGTAGCCCCTCTCCCTCACAGTTAGCTTCTGTGATCCATTACATAGGAAGCACAAGTTCTAGGAAATCAAAGGGTCTTTTCCTTATTCTCACTGTTTCTGGTAATTATACTGAAGAACTCAACAGACTGTCAGAGATGACACAAGCAGACAGGTCTGCCTGGACCTTCCTTATCTAGCTCCTGACCCAGCCACCTTGGCTCCATGCTCAGCAAACGGAGCCAAAGCTTCCAGGAAACTTTCTGCAGCTCTTGGTGCTTATCGTTGTAGAACCCAAGGTCAAAAGGGAACCTCCCCGGGTCACCTAGGTCATCTCCATGCCTCTTCCAGGCATCCATCCGCACCCATCAGGGGGTCCTTTTCCTTCATGCATGTGAAGTGGCCCAGTGCAAAGGTCTGGAGCGTGGCATGTCCTCTTCCAGGTAGACCTCTCTAGTTCTGTCTCAGGAGCTCGCCTCCGCCTCAGCTGCTCTGCTGGCCTGATCCTCTGGTGGGATGTGTGCTGTCTCCCTTCTCCTCCTCAAACTGTCCCCAGCCGATGGTGGGAACAAGCTGGCTTTCCCCACATGGTGGACCTGTGAGATCCACTATGCTGAGAGAGCTCTGAGCTGCACTGAGACATGTGTGCTTCCTCTGTGGCCTGGATGTGTTGGTCTGCTGTGGTCTCTTGTCCCCGAAGCTGCAAGGTGTAAATGAGTCGCACGTGAAGCCCTGAGTTGTAGACACCTTGGGTGTTCATAACTGGCTTTTTTCTCTCTCTGCTTCATTTGAAGGCTGACGATACCTACCTCCAGCTGAAGAAAGACCTGGAGTACCTGGACCTCAAGGTGAGTGGCCTCAGGGGTCTTGCTGTCCTGGGACACTTACCTTTCTGAGAGTGTCAGCCTCATTGGAGACCAGCCCCAAAGCCAAAGGCCTTGCAGGTCTTACAAATCTGGGTTTCAAATGAAGATGATGTCTCCTGTCTGAATCAGAAGGGGGATTTTTTGTTTTGGGTTTTTTGATTTTTTTCTTTGGTTGCTGTGGCTTTTGGAAATTTCATTTTTAAATTGAATATAATTGACACATAACACTGTATTAGTTCCAGGTGTGCAACATAATGATATTTGTGTATATTGGGAAATGATCACAAATCTAATTAACATCCATCACCATTCTTGGTTACAATTTTTTTTCCTTATGATGAGAACTTTGAAGATCTCTCTTAGCAGCTCTCAAGTATGCAATACAGTATTGTTAACTATAGTCACTATGCTGTGCGTTACATCCTCACGATTTATTTATTTTATAACTGGAAGTTTGTACCTTTTAGAAGAGTCTTATTTCTTGTAGCCTCAGACTCTGGGCTCTTCTCAGTTTCTTGTGAATTCTGCTGTAAGTCTCTGGCTTACAGAATGAGGGCACGAGATCTTGCTTTCTTCCTGTCCTTGGTTAGAACCACAGGGTTCCTCCATATAATAGCCAGTTGCTTCTTCAGAGCCTCCGGTGGGGCTGGGATGGGTTTGGTTCACAGGGCGCCACTGATGCGTGTTTTCAGGCACAAGCAGTTTGGTGGATTGTCTGGTTTTGTAGTGGGGGGAGCAAGTGTCACATGGAATCATGTGGCTCTGAGGGGTACCGGCGTCTCCCATCCCTCCCATCCGTGTTTAGGAGATGAACGTCGGGCCCCACCCTGTAGGTGATGACGTTCAGGCTCTAAGTCAGCCTCCACCGCACAGACAGAACTGGGAAAGCTGCTAGAGAAGCGAGAGGCATTCTGCCGGGAAGAGAGCTGCTATTGTTCTGTTCCCACAGCTCTCTGAAAGCTTGCACTGTGAAAAGCACTTCTTAATGCCTGAGCCATGACTTAAGACTGAAGGAATGTGACCTTTAATTAACTGCGGGTGTGAGAGGGCGGGCAGAGGGCCCTGCGGGAGGACACCCAGGTGACTGCGGCGGGGGACATGCCTCCCTCGGTCCCCAGTGTACCTGGCTTGAGATATTTTTAACTTGGGGATTGTCATCCCGCCTTGTAGGAGCAGGGATAGGAACATTAGGTCCTAAGGCAGCAGAGGAGGGGCCTCCCCCCTCTGAGGCAAGATCAACACCTTTGATTAGGAATCCCTCAGTTAATGTATCTGGTAATGAGCACTTGTGCTGTATCCAGCTCTGGAGAAGCTAGGGGGGATGGAAGAGAAAAATCGAGGCTCTCTGGCCTTGAGAAACTTCCAGATGTTCTGGGTCGGGGAAAGAAAGCGTCCTGAAATAACACAGACTTTTTTTGCAATGAGCGTATAAAGATTTGTCTGGCCCAGTGCTCAGAGCTGAGATAGTGAAGATGACTGTGGCTGCAGTGCTGGGAAGGCTTCTGGAGGAGGTGGCGTGTGTCCAGAGCCTTGCAGAGCCAAGGGTTTAGGTTGGTTGACGTTAAAGGGAAGGGAACTGTGGGAGCCAGGGAGAGCCAGGGTGAGGGTGGTGTGGCTGGAAACGTGGGGACAGATTGTCCAGGTTCCGGAGTCTTTCTAGGCTTTAGGAAGGAAAGTGCAGTGAAGAAAAGTCAGGCTTGGCTTTCAGACATGAGCAAAACAAGGAGGGTTCTCTCAGAACCAGGACGTTTTCTAGCCTACGTGGTATTCAGGTCACGTAGAGCATGAGTGAGTGAGTATGGTAGTCAGGCCTCAGTGCCCAGACGTGGTGGTGTGGGCCAGATGTGCAGCCCAGCCCTCCTTCCGGCGCTCTGAACCTGGGTAGGTCCTTCCACCATGCCCACCTCCCCCATCTGACCTGGAGCAGCCCCCGGCCTCCACCTGCCCTGTGTACCACCATGTCCCTGTTCCCTGGCCTCACCATGCCCGGGGCCATGCAGGTGACACAGAAGTATTTGCAGAGCATCCACGGTGTACCTAGGCCTGTGGGAGAGGCGTGGCTCACAGCAGCACAGGTGTACCAGAAAACACTCTTCAGCGTGCTTGGTGCATGGTGCGAGGGGACCTCATAAAGTGCTTGAGCCAGAGGAACCGGAAATCGGTGTCTTCTGATTCCTGTTTGTGTGAGATAGCTGACCTCACGGTTGGTCCTGGAGAGAAGATCCAGCTCTGCTTGGTTTTATTTAAAGATTATAGAACTTGAGCTCAATAAAAGGGATTGAGAGAGAGAGAGAAAAAAACTGAGGCATAGGATAGCGGAGTAGAGCCAGGAGTCTGTGTCCTGACCGCCAACAGAAGCGGAATAACCATAGAGGGTAAAATGTGTGTCAGTCACCATGTTTTACTTCTGTTAAATTATGTACCCGTGGCAGTAGCCCTATAAGGGAGGTGGTGTTATCTTTTTTTCACTGACTGAGGCTCAAAGAAGTAAATGACTCTCCCAAGGCCATGTTAGTAGTTACGGGGGAGCCAGCACTTGGGAGTAGCGCTGACTCTGAAGCTGGTGCTCTTAATCACCCTGCCTCCCAGCCGCTCTTACAATGCTGCTTCTACTACTGTGGACCCGAAGGTATTAAGTTTTTTGTGGAGCTGAACTGAGGTCCTTCTGCCAGGAAATATTTATGCTGTGATAGAGACAAGGTTGCATCCTTGGGGTGTTTTCACCAGCTAGGAGCCGTATGTGACCAAAACATTAACTAGTGATTGGAAGTTGTCACTGTTTATCTTGAAAAACAGCTGTGTTGATACCAGAATTTCCCTGGTCTTATAGCTGCTACTTCAGTTGCTAAGCTCCTCTTAGAGAACCAGTCCCCCAATAACAGCGCCAGCAGGTGAGAGACACTTGGCTTACCAGCAACATGGGTGGGAAAAGATGCTGGGGTTTGTGTTGTGTGTGAGTCATCATTCAGAAAGGCTGATATCACCTTGGCCTCCCTCCAAGAGACAGGCCTCCCTCCAAATCAGGGAGGCAGTGGGCCTGCTCTGCTCAGACCCAGCTGGGGTGTAGAGTTCCCAGATGGACGTTTCACTTCAGGATCCAGACGAGGGAAGGGCTGGAATCAAAGGAGAGGTGATGAGGGGCTGCAAGAACTGTGTCTGAGGAGTGTATTAGGCGGGATGCTTTTGTTGGCAGGTATCCGAAACCCAAATCAGCCTGCTGAGCCACAAGGGGAATATACTGGTTCACGTAGCCAGGGCTTGCGTTCCAGGAGCTCAGGCCATGCCACCAACTGTTCTACTTTGCACACGGCCAGGGAAGAAACGTGGCCACTTGCACACTCAGGTTGGCTTCATCCCAGCCGAGCCTCCCTGTGGAGTGAAGGGTGGGGGATTCCCTAATGGAAAGCAGACTGGGCAGAAAAAAGAAACGCAGCAGCAGGCAGCACAGCTACAGTGTGGTCGGTTGAAGGAGGAAGGGGCAATGCAGGCAAGACATAGAGACAGTCTACAAAGCTCTAAAATGTTACCATGTGTCTTCCGTGGCTCTGAGGGGCAAGTAAGACAAGCGGATCACAGCTACAAGTAGACGGTTTTAGTTGAGTAGAAGAAAGACTTCTCTAAAAGGGCCACCACAGGTCACAGTGACCTCCCCATCACTGGGGCGCAGCTGAGGCCAGGTGAGCACTGAGTGGGATGTGACTGGATCAGGAAAACCCTCAGGCCCGTTGACTCTTGAGATCCTGTGACGTGCTAGACAAGATGAGCTGCCGCGAGCCCACTGGGGTCCCTGAGACGAGGGCCTCGGAAGACACAACTGAATGGGCCGTGTAGCCCAGCCTGGTCCTGGAGATGGTGCCGAGCACAGCCCCGCTGTGACCAGCTTCTTGTGAGAGGTCCCTCCTGGGTCCTTGTCGGGAGAGGTAAGCCTCTCTGGAGAAGGATGGTCTCCCTGCCCCCACCAGGTTGGCACAGGGTCCCCCGCGTCCCTGTCCCAAAGGCCGCAGACTTAAGGATCCAGAGCCCATGTCCCCTCCGCCTCCATCAGCTGATGCTTGGGTTCCAGAACCCGTTGGTGGTGTTTGCCCACATGTTGTGGAGCTTGGTCTCCTGAAGTGAGCATTCCTGCTGGGGTGCCAAGTGAGCAAATAAAAGCAGACTCCACTCTCTTAGAAGATGCTCTGTGTTGGTGTCCTCTTTGGAAATGTTTACTTTCCTGGCATTTTACTTGGCAGTGCCAGGGTGGAAAGGGTTTCACGCTGATTAAGCATCTGTCCTTGCCTGGCAATTGTGGGGCACCCGTTGTTCATTATCTCACTTAATCCTCTCAGCACCTTTGAGCAAATAAGAATTATTATCCCCACCTTACTAATCAGGAACCCGTGTATCAGAGCGGTAACTTCTGCAAAGGTATGCAGCTGAGATTCGAACCCTGTGACCAACTTCACACCTGCCTCCTTTCTTCCATGTGCCATGTACCTCATCTGCCCTGAAGTTGCATTCGCTGAGTTGTATTTCTGGCATTAATGTTCTGCTCTTCAGAACCCTACACCGGAGCCAGGTCTGAAAAGGGGGTATGAAGTTTCGCTGTTGTTTACGGCTTGAATTGTTTTTATGCATCTGGGAAGCACAGCTGGTAAAGTGAGGTGGGGGGAGGGCACCTGCAACCACACAGGTGGTGCCTTTTAGGTGGAGCAGATTGAAGTCAGCCCCAAAGGGGCTCTTGTCCCTAGTGAGGGACGTCATCAGTGGCTCTAGGTGCCTGGCCTCTGGACTTTTCCTAACAGAGCCTGAGATGTAGGCTTCTCTGTTCAGAGTCTGTTTCCAGTTAGCTTCTGGAGCAGAGTTCTTAAGTCATGGTCTGGAACACCATCTATCTCAGAATGATCTGGGAGCTTGATATAAAATTGCAGATCTGGGGCTTCCCTGGTGGCGCAGTGGTTGAGAGTCCGCGTGCAGATGCAGGGGACACGGGTTCGTGCCCCGGTCTGGGAAGATCCCACATGCCGCGGAGAGGCTGGGCCCATGAGCCATGGCCGCTGAGCCTGCGCGTCCGGAGCGTGCTCCGCAACAGGAGAGGCCACAACAGTGAGAGGCCCGCGTACGGCAAAAAAAAAAAAAAAAAAATGCAGATCTGGAGGGTTCTGTTGAATTAGAACCGCTGAAATGATGCCCAGAATTCTGTGTTTTTAAAATCAAGCTCTGGGGTGATTCTTGTGCACAGTAAGCGGAGGTCTTTTATTCTGAAGAGAGATTGTTAACGCTGGTCATGAACTAGAGCAATGAAAATGGATGCTTGAGTCTTACCCCTTACAGACTCTGATTTAATTGGTAATACTCAGGTATTACTCTTTAAGAAAGAAAGACACTCCCTAGGTGTGCTAATGTGTAGGTATGGCTGAGAAACATGGTTTAAAAGGAGTGGTTCTCAAAGCGTGATCCCAGATGAACAGTGTCAGCAATTTCTGGGGCTCTGTTAGAAATGAGCAGTCTTGGCTCCCACCCCAGAGCTGCCTAGTGAGAACCTTTGGAGGTTGGGCCCAGCAAGTGTGTATATCACAGCCCTCCAGATGATTCTGAAGCATGCTCAAGTGTGAGAACCATTTTTCAGTGGAGTGATTCCCACTCCTGGCTGCACATCAGACTCACCCAGGAGGGCTTTTAAGAATCCCAGTGCCTAGGCCCCACCCCAGGCCAATTACATCCAAGTTTTCTTGGAGTGGGACTCAGGCATCAGTCTTTTAAAGCTCCTGGGTGATCTCAGTGGTGGAGGCAGGGTTGAGATCCAGGGTCTTAGTGGGTGGGGACGGTTCCTTCTCAAAGGAGCTGGAAGCATTTGGCATCATGGGTAAGACATAGTGGTTTAGGTGTGGAGGCGAGGGTCTGAGGGACCAAAGGTGGGTGGGGCTGAGACTAATGCATGGCTCCACTCTAAACTACAGATTCAGTATCTTACAGTATGTGATGGTGGGAGGACAGGGGAAGAAGCAGTCCCCTCTTGCCTTCTGTGGCAGAACCAGGAAAGACATGGGCACTGAAATCAGCACTCTCACGAAGATCCTTCAGGCAGCGCTTATGATCCCCCATTTACGGATGAGGGAACTGAAGTCTGGAAAGGTCCACCGGCTGGGAAGCCGCATAACCAGACTGAGACACACTCATTTGAACTGCGCAACGCACATCCTCCTTAAGGTTCCCCCTCGCCAGTTCCCCAAATTCTGGCTCCTTCAAATGTCATTTGATGTCTTACCTGTTACGATTTGTTGTATTTGCCTTTTTGTTTGGAACAGATAAAAAATAATGAACCTTTGATCAACGTGCTTTACAAAGTGCTGAAGAAGTCAGCACAGGGCTGTCGGCCCAGGAGAAGCGTAAGATGATCTGATCTGTACCTCCAGGCGGGGCCATTCCATTGCTTCTGGCTCAGTGCCGACTCCATCACTTGCTTCACCAGGGGCTCTCCTGACCGCCTCCAAGCTTCCCGCGAGTCATTTCGGTTTATTTTCTGTCTCTTGAAGCTCCCTCAGCGTTTTGGCTGGTGCACGAGGCTGAGCCTCTCATCCGTAGCGTTTTGTGACTCCATCTTTTGCGCTGCCATTGGGGGCGGGGGGGTGGTGGGGCTTGCCTAGCTTGCCACCAGCTTGTGTTGTGTCCCCATCCTCGCTCGTCTGCCTTCATGGTGAGGGCTGCCCTAGAGCCTGGGTTCCTTGGGAGGGAGCAGCAGTTCCTGGTCACCTTGGAGGAGCTGGGGTGTCCCAAGATTCCACCGTGGCCCAGGGATCAGGGTGGCTCTTCTTCAGGGCAGGGTGTTGATGTTTGAAAACGTTCTGGAGCTGGACTAGAACAAAACGCCCACCTCCCCACCATCCACCCTTTGAGAGATGCAGAGGTAGTGCCTGAAACGTGGCCAGCTTTTACAGCATTCCAAGGGAGGCTGCAGGTTGGAAAGCGGGAGCTGTGTCCAGTCATCTTGAGCCCTGCATATAGGTGTCTTGGGATGTGCTGGAGGGGAGTAAGGTGCCTGGGAGGCCTTTAATTGCTTTCCGACGTGGAGACTCTCTCAGATGGATGAGTGCCCACTAACTTTCACTTTTTCTGGTGACAGAGCTGCTAGGGACCCATAGTTGATGTTTTGAATGGATTTAAACATTGCTATCACAAATGTGCAATTTTAAAAGGAAAATGAGGTGGAATATACTGTTTGTGGCTGTGTCTTAGAAGCCTCAGCTCTCCGGAACAAAGCTAAATTCAGGGCCTGTGAGTTGTGTAAACACTGTCACGAAGCCCCTGCTCTAAACCCTGTGACCTTTACTCCACAGAAAGAGGTCTCAGGCCCTGAGCACAGCCAGCTCACCTCGTTTTGTCACATTCACAGACTCACTAAGCAAACGCTTCTCACACCGGGCCCTGGGCTGGGCTTTGACGGTACAGAGAAAATACATCACAGTCCCCACAGTCCCTCCTAATTAGGTTATTGTCAAGTGAGGGGAGACAACAGATCATCTACTAAGGCCCATGATAGTGGCAGACACAAGGGGTGGGAGGATGTCCCTTGCTGGGTACCAAACCCAGATGGAGGGAGGGAGACAGGGAAGAGCAGCAAGTGTGTCCCTTCTGCTGAGTTTCTAATCCTCATAGACTCAATCATTTGAACCCCTAATTCATAGCACCTTAAAAGCAGCACATTAAAAGGGGACAAAGACAAAGTTACTTCTTAGGAAAGAGGGAGCGCTCATATCCTGAGAGAGAGAAGAAGCATCGTAAGTCAATCTGAGATGGGAATGAAAGCGCGGACATTTGGGAGCATTTAGCTAGAGAGGCAAATAGTCCTGATCCCGAACTTCTAAGAGAGTCTATATTACTGATTTTTGTAATGACTCTGATTCATCCCCCAAAAGGTTGAATTTATATTCAGTGTTCTGTGAAGGTAGTAAAGGACATACTTTTAGAAAGCTTTCCATCAAAACGTTTAAAAGACAGCTTTCTGAAAGTGCCCTTTTTGCGCAGAAATACCTCGTTCCTCGCCTGATGGTGCTGGATAAATGAGGCATCGCTCAGTTAGACTCTCTGCCTTGCTATTTCAGTATCAGAAACATATCATCTGGAAGAAGCTCCAGTGACATAAAGGGAAGAGTTTTGCTAAAAGGAGAAGTCCCCAAAGAATTATCTCAATTTGAAAATGATTGCTTCCTAGGAAGCGAGGCAAGGGTCAGCCCCTTGGAGAGTAGACAAGCTTACGGCGCCTCACGTTGGCAAAGGACTGTGACACAGAGCGAAGACTAGGGTCCCAAGTCCTGCCTGGGAAATTCAACACCTGCCTGGTTGTTGGTGGTTCACCGGGATTACTTCCCCTTCCTCGCTTCCCACACTGCGCCCCCGACCCTTGCAGGAGCCAGCATTTTTTGTGGATTGTTGCTGCGGTCAGTGTGTTCTGTGACTGTGTGTATGGTTGTATGTACGCAAAATTTGCCAGTTTGAAGAGCAGAATTTGGCTGGAGTTCTACTTTTTCTAGGACTGACCTACATGTATTTCCCTTTCACCTACCTGTGAGGCAATAATCAATTTGCCGAGTGCATTCCAGTGTGCCAGGCCTTCCGTTCGGGGCTGACTTTACCAAGATAAAGGAGACAGTGGTCCCTATCCTCTACTGTGCCGCCAAAGGGAGCAGGGGAATGAGTGGGGGCGGGTCTGCAGCCCAGGCTCAGCCTTCCGCTCAGGGCGTGGAGAGGGCTTCTCCCTTGACCTTTAGATTTGGACACGTGGTCGGCTTGAGTTTTGAGGGGAATGTTTGCTAATATATCTCTGCTTCTGATTCACACTCACAAACTTAACGGAGTAGGGAGAAAGTGAGGGCCATTTCTCCAGCAGCTGTGTGTCCCTCCGTACTGGGACCCTCTGCATAGCTAGCTCTGCTATAGCTAGCTCCATCCTCCATTTCTCTGGTCAGATCTGCAAAATGGAGTTCAGCCAGACGGCCTCCCCTACAAGGGGCACGTTTGACCTGGCCATCCCTGACCATGGTTTGGCCCTGGGGGTGCATCTGTGAAAATGGTTCCCCTGCCCCTGCACAGTTTTTGACGAAGGAGGAGATTTGGAGGAAATGAAAACACGGACTAAAAGAGTTAGTGTTTAACTTCATAGGTGTCAGTGAGAGATGGGCAACGTGTCGCCCACGCTGGGTCTAGGGAAAGATGGCAAATGTTGTGAAATTCCACTGGCTTCTAAGTTTGGGTGATTTTTGTCCACTGCTTTGTGGTTTCCTTTCTTGAGAGGACAGGGTAGCTTGTAACTTGTATTGCAAGTACAGCTATTCAGGGATCAGTTGAAAACCTCAGCCAGGAACAGTCCAGGTTTCTTCTCTTGGCCAGATCCTTTTCCCAAATAGGAGAAGAGTGAGGAAGGCTGATCTTAGTCATGGGGAGGTGGGCTGTTCAGACTTCCTTGAAGTAAGGCTCAACAATGCCCAAGGGATTTGCTAGTTCTTCTTGGTCCACCCATCCTATGGCCCTGGGCGGGGTCGTGGACTTCTGTTAATTACGTTTGACCCCAGGTTTAGTAGCAAAACTCTCTTATCAGTGGCGAATCTTCCAAGATTCATACTGAACTCACTTGGGGCAAATTTAAGCCTTTACGGTTGATGATACTGTAACTTGAAAGTCTGTGTTTTCTTCAGTTTGAGAAATTTACAAGTACTACTAAAAGATCTCAAAAAGGTTTTCTTTTTTCCCTGAAATGAAATAAGCATAAAAATAAAGCAGGTATTGCCCAAGTTTTTGCCCTTTCCATGCCGTGACCCTACCTGCCACTGACGAGACTTCCACACCTGTCCGTTGTAGGGGTAACTTTCCTTTTTGACTTCTGATTCCGAACCCCGTGGTTAAACCTCCTTTAAATTGTTCACCTCCCAGATGACAGGCCGGGATCTTCTCAAGGACCGAAGTCTGAGGCCAGTGAAGATTGCCGAGAGTGACATTGACGTGAGTGAGCAGAGTAACAGGCTGACCCCTCACCTGCCTGCTGCCTCCAGACCCAGGGTGGGCAGCTTCGGGCAGGGTTTGGATGGCTCTGTAGCCCAAGGCTTTTGGATCATGCTCCAAGGCCATGGCCTTTTCTCATCATCCCAGGCCCTCTCCAACCTGTTCTTGTTCACAGGTTAAACTGAGCGTCTTCTGTGAACAAGACAGGATCCTCCAGGACTTGGAAGACAAGATACGAGCCCTCAAGGAGAACAAAGTATGTATCAGTTTTGTGTAGTCTTGGGCTGGGTGGCAGGGGTTTTGTCATCCTGTGTTTCCTCAGTATAGACTGGACTCTCATGTTAGTACTGGACAACAGATGTCTGTTTATCCAGAACAACGTCTTTGAATTGAAAGGGTATTTCTTGTGGGGTTTCTGTCTGAACCCAGAGGAAACCTTATAGGGAAACCTCAGCCTACTTATTCCAAGTACTACCTCCCTGACCTTAATTCTGCTCTGGGCCACCCCCACCTCTCCCTGGAAGCCCTGTGAGGTGAGCCTGGGAGAGTACGGCTCCACTGGCTTGCAGTGATGACCCCAGGCCCCTGAACCCCAGGGAAGCGGGGGCTGCCTTGGAGAAAGTGGCCAGAGTCGTAGCAGGGCAGAGGCTCTCACTTCCTAAAGCTCCTTTCCTCTAAGGATCTGGGCCATAGGGGAAGCGAGTCTGGTTGGGAGGGGAGGAATAGGCTGGTAGCCACTGATGTTTGGTCTCTTAGACACTTCGTGTGAATTTTTTCTTTTCCGCATTTTAACAAGGCATTATATTTGTGACGCTCAAGGTTTATAAATAACATGGCCTTTTTATTCAAGTGCTTAGAGAGTTTTCCATCTGTTCTTTGATTTAGCCTCATAGTTTATCCCCTAAGGAGTGGACGGCCTAATGCCCAGTTTATGGATGAGGAAACAGGCACAGGGCTGTTGCGGGATTTGTCCCAGGAGGCCACCCAACGGGCAGAGTCAGAGCTGGAATCAGAGGCCTTGACTCTCAGGCCCCTAGCTGGGTGCTGGCCCCTGGCCCCTTCAGCCTCGGTTAGATCCAGCAGGTTTGCTTAGTTCCTGGCGTGGCGTGGCGGGGTTGGAGGGGACGGCCTCCTGGGAATGTTCTGCCATTCTCTTGCTCTTTGGCCCCGGTCTGTCTGGTGCAGGATCAGCTGGAATCCATGCTGGAGGTGTTGCACAGACAGATGGAGCAGTACCGAGACCAGCCCCAGCACCTGGAGAAGATTGCCTACCAGCAGAGGCTGCTGCAGGAGGACCTTGTCCACATCCGGGCAGAGCTCTCCAGAGAGTCCACTGTGCGTAGAGGGTGTGGAGGGTGGCAGACGCTCCCCTGCCCTCCCCAGCATGGGCTGGCCAGGGGGCTGCTTTTCTCACCTCCCAAGCTGTAGTGGAGTTGGTGGCTGGGGGCGAGAGTCTTGGCATAGGAGAACGCCTCCAGGCTGCCTCCTAACAGTAGCTTATCTTGTCTCTACTGGTGCCTTAAGGTGCTTTCTGCCAGTGACTCCTGGGTGGCTACAGCGACACCCAAGGGGTCAGATGTTTGAGAGCAGCCTGCAAGACTGTTCCCCTGATCTGTGTACAGTTAACTCTGAGACGTCAGAATTTCTACTCTTTTATTTGTCTATCTGATGTGGTACAGGCCCTTTCTGCCAGAGCTGGGAACCAAAGCATCCCCAAGGGTGGGAGAGGGGATGGTGCAGGTGGCCTGTCTGTCTCCCCAGGCCTGCCTGAGACCCACCAGGCTCCCCTTCCCTCTTCCCCTGTCGGGTCAGCAGTGGTCAGGAGCACAGGTGCTCATGGGGCCTTCTGAGGGGTGGGCGTGGCATAACGAAGAATCAGAAGCATTTCCTTGGCCAACAGGAGATGGAAAATGCCTGGAATGAATACCTGAAGTTAGAGAGAGATGTGGAGCAGCTGAAGCAGACCCTGCAGGAGCGACACAGAAGAGCCTTTTTTTTCCAGGTGACCCAAGGGTTCTTCATCCCTTCTGAGCTCTGATTTCTTCTTGGAGTCTTCACCTGTGGGGGATGTTAGCCCTACCCAGGGGCCTTCTCTTTTTGTACCTGGACTCAGCCTGCTCACCACCCCAAGCGCTCCCTTGGGGAACCCTTGCCCCAGCCAGGCTGTCGTGAGAAGCCTCGCCTCAGCTCCCCCTGCCTCTTTGCTCTCAAAGACAAGCTCCTGGGCATTTTTCTAAGGGTTTTACTACTGATCATTTGGGGAAACAGCCCCAAGGGGAGACAGTAGTGACCTAACCTTGCAGATACTTGAGGGTGATCTGTGTTCCTGGTTCTTGGCCCTGCCTTGGGTTCCTAGCTACTCACTTAGCAGCAGGAAGCCCCGCCTCCTTCCCTCCCGGACTCCTGAGGATAGATGTTATCAAGCCTTCACCTGATCAGTAGTGTGAATTCAGGCCAGGTGGGGTGATACCCATTGCTGTGGCCCCTGCCTCACTCAGGAAAGGCAGCCTTAGAGCCCTGCCTTCTCTGCCCTAAAACCAGGCTGCCCCGTTGATAGCTACCTCTGCCTCCAAAGCTGAGAGGAAGAAAGGCCCTGTGTGGTTTTCCTTCTTCCAGGTTGGGTCCTCCAGCTGCCAGTGTTCCCCCATTGGGTACCCAACCAGGCTTCTCCCCCACACTCAAAGTTTTGAAAATGGAAAATAGCCTGCTTTTGAACCTAACTTCAGATCTGTATCTCTTCTTTCAGGACCCTGACATAAATTCTATTTATTTGAATTCAGCAAGCGTTAACTGAGGGTTCTTGTGTACAAGGCAGCCTGTTGGGCCAGTCTGGGGGCCAGGCTTGCTAATTCTAGCCAAGCCTCTTCATTCAAGTGACTTAATGAATGTGTTGACTCTCTTCACATCAGCATCACCCCAGAAAACTGAAGGAATTCAGGAGGAGGTTTAGGTTTGTGGACTAGGAGGCTTTTCCCAGGCCCTGCTATGCTTCCACTCACCTCCACTCAGCGCTCTAGAGCTGGTCCCAGAGAGCCTGGGCTAGGCGTATGTGGAGGAGACTCTTGCCTGTAGTTCAGGGTTGGCCTGTGAGGTCACGCAGAACTTGTCTGTCTCCTGTGGCTGTTGGGTTTTTCCCATAATTTCCCTTCATTTGAGCTAACATTTTCCTCTTCTTTTTGTATCCCCAGTATTTAGCATAGTGGCTTGAAAATAAATAGGTGAATATTGTTGGCAAAGTCCTTTAAACAATTGTTTCTAGTTACTAGTTCCTTGAACTGTTCGGTCTCATTAGACTTATCTTCTTGGACTTCAACCATCCACATTAATTTCAGCCATAATTTTTTTTTTAGCTTTTCATTCCTTATGTTTCTTTAATTATACAGAAAACACATAAATGCATCTCCCTGGAAAGTCCAAACAATGAGAAGCAAAACTAAAACAGGACACAAAAGCCCCTCCTCCCTCCTTCCCTTCTCTGCCCAGTCCCTCACCTTCCCAGCATGTAATCAGTGCCATCGGTTTGCAGTGTTGCCTTCCAGACCATTTTCTGTGCATTTCCAAACGTATGCACGTACATAGTATCATATAATTTATTGGGGGGAGGGAGTTGGGCTTACTTAAACAGGAATCATACTTACACATTGTTTGGTAACTTGCTTTTCTTGTCATAACTGTATGAAATGGAAATCTTTCCAAGAAAGATACCCCCAAGTTTATGCTGCCCTGTATGGTAGCTATTTAAATTTAAACATAAATTAATTAAAATTAACTAAATTAAAAATATATTCCTTAGCCACACCAGAATTATTTCATGTGGCTAGCGGCTTTCTGTATTGGACAGCACAGATTATGGAAGATTTACATAATCTCAGAAATTGTATTAGACATTGTTGGTCTTGATGCTACAGGTTTCATAGTGTGTGGATATCCCATACTTTATTTAGCCATTCCTCTTCTGATGGGCATTTAAATTATTTGCAGTGTTTTGCTTTTATAAATGGTATCACAGTGAGCATCTGTGTAACTGCCTTTAGAGCTTGTTTATGAGCATTTATCTAAGATAGGCTCCTAGGAGTGGACTTGTTGGGTTGACTTGAGTGTACATATTAAATGTTGGCAGATACCGCCAAATCACCCTCTAAAAGGCTGCACTCATTTGCCCTCCCACCCATAGTGCATGAGAGTACTGAACCTGTTTACCCACATCCTTGCCAACACTTGATGTTATCGGTCTTCTTAGTTTTTGCCAGTCTGCGTGCTGAAAAAGGACATCATGTTTTTATTTGCATTCATTTAATTACTAGTAGGTTAAACATCTTTTTTTATGATTATTGGCTATTTGTATTTCTACTGTGCCTTACTTCGTGGTAATGTAACATACAGCAGGCCCAGGATCTTTTTTTCCCTCCAGAAAACAAATGGGTGCCGTGTATAGGTCTTGTCACGGACCTTCTAGAGAACTTAGCCCTGTAAGTCACTAGGAGATAGGCCAGTCTGAAGCCTGGTCCCTGCAGCTTGATTTCCACCTAGCCTAGTGGCATTGCTCATGCTTTCCCTGAGTGCCACAATGACCCGGGAAGCTCACAAAGCCTTTCTTTGAGCCGGCTCTGTGCTAACTGCTTTGGTGTAATTCTAGGCCAGGCAAGCTGTTAGAGTCCTGAATAAATCATTGACGCTGGAGATAGGCTTGCAGCCCCATATGCAAATTCTCAGCAGTGGGGCTTGGAAACTCACCCCTCTTTAGCCAGGGTTGGCTGTGAGAAAACCCATAGCCTTTTGAGTAAAGATGAGTAGCTTTATTTATGAAGATCCTCATGGCCACCCAAGCAGGGAAACCAGAGGGTAAGAGAACTTCCAGGTAACCCTGAGAGTCAGTGAGAGGTGAGGCTACGTGTAGGTGTCCCTACGTCTGGACAGTGAGTTCAAGCCTTTGCTGAATGTAGTACATTGGAGCCTTCCTGCTCGGTGTGATGTGAGGATACAGGTATGAAACCCCACTCTCGTGTTCCCCAAAAGCTTCCTTCACCTTGTCGTTAAGTTCTGAAATTCCATCGTCCTTGGATTGAAGTTCTCTGGCCTTTGCTTCTCTCTGCTCTTCTCTTACACGTTGAGGTGACAGGCAAAATGGGGGCAGGATTGTGAACTGACAGGTAGAAGTACGCCAGGTAGACTGCCAGGGGAGGAAAGAGAGAGAGAGGGAGAGATGATCTTAACCCCATGCTCCTTCTTCACCTGTTCCCAAACACTCTGCTTGGGGACCTCAGCTCTAGAGATAATCCTGTTAGCTCAGTAACATGTCTGTTTTAGGACACTCGTTCTTTAGTGGGGAGCTGAGCATTAAGCCTGTTATTTGCTTATCAGCCCTGAGGATGTGCACTGGCGTTGGAAGGGTGGAGAGAGTATGAGAGTGTGAGCTCCCCTTAGGAGGGAGGCTTCAGACGTCTGTTGTTATGCCTGTTAGATAGTATTTGATCAGGGAATTTTATGTGATTGGTCCTTTATTTATTCAGCATACATGTACTGAGAACCTGTTCACTGCCCAGCCCTGTGGGGATGTATCCAGGAGCAGTGGTCCATAAATATCACACACGTGAGAAGTCTTCCAGTTGAGGCCAGCGATGTACCTGGAAAGGAGATAGGGGTGTGGAGCCTTCCTTTTTAAGTCCATGGGGTGGGACCATGATAATTTTTTAAAAAAGAATACCATATCTGATGTTTACACAACTCGATTAAAAGGTGCCCACGACCCTTTAATCACAGCAGACCCTGCTCACCTCTTTCTAGGGCCTCTTCCCTGGTGGTTTGGGTGTAGCTTCTCAGAGTTTGCGCATGGTTGTATAGCCTGCCTCTTTTCCCATCGTACTTTTAAAAAAAAATAACAGCTTTATCATGTAATTCACATACCATAAAATTCACTATTTTAAAGTATGTAATTCACTGATTTTTTTTTTTTTTTTTTTTTTTTTTTTTTAGCACATTCACAGAGTCGGGTAACCATCCCCACAGTCAGTTGTGTAACATTTCCATCAAGCCCCCAAAGCAACCCGGTACCCATTTACAGTCACTCCCCACCCCCACCCCAACTTTCTACCCCTGCTCTAGCCAAGGACTAATCTACTTCCTGTCTTTATGGACTTAATCTATTCTGGACGGTTCCTATGAATGAAACCATACAGGATGTGGCACTTTGTGTCCGGCTTCTTTCACTTAGCATCATGTTTCCAAGGTTCATCCATGTGGTAGCAGACATAGTACTTCATTCCTTTTTACTGCCAAATAATATCCACTGCCCCTTATACTAAATCCCACATCCCAAGATTCAGCTCTGTCTTCAAAAAGATGCCCTTTATGTTCTAGGGATGGTGTAACCTCTAGTCCTTGCCTTCTCTTCCCTTCCGCCGTGGTTGCCTAAGACAGTCTTTTTTTAAATTGTAAGATATATGTAGCATAAAAACTTACCTAACCATTTTTAAGTGTACAGTTTGGTCCTGTTAAGTGGATTCACATTGTTGTACAGCCAATCTCCAGAAATGTTTTTCATCTTGAAAAACTGCAACTCTGTACACATTAAACAACAATCTGCATTCCCCCCTCCCCCCAGCCCAAAGTGGAGCTCTGTACCCATTAACAAAACAATCCCTGTTCCCCCTTGTCCCAGCCTCTGGCAACCACTCTTCTATTTTTCTGTCTCTGAATTTGGCTACTTTAGATAACCTCATATAAGTGGAATCATACAGTATTTAAGGGAGTCTATTTTTAAGTGAGGTGGAAACAGGAAAGGTAGACTGTGAGAGCTTCTCTGAAACTTCTCCCCTGGACCTTGGGCGTCTTTCACGTCTGCACTTGCCCAGGAAGCCATGAAGCGGGCTTGGCTGTAGACCTGGTGGGGTTTCCAAAGGGTATACTGCCCCCCAGGGTGAGGGGCTCTGTCTGAATGACAGCAGAAGTCCTAAGAAGAAACTTCTGGTGAGGAGCTAAGAAGGAAGTGAACCCACTGCCTCCTCTTCCTCAGGAGAAATCGCAGATACAGAAGGATCTCTGGAGGATCGAAGATGTCACTGCAGGCCTGAGTGCAAATAAAGAGAACTTCAGAATCCTGGTGGAATCGGTCAAAAATCCGGGTGAGCGGGCCATCTTCCTGGGGGTGGGGGTGGTGGAGGCCAGCGCCTGGAGCCTGGGGGATGGCCCCTGGGGAGGTCGGGCCTTCGTGGCCTAAGTCACTCCCCTTGTCCTCTGAGGAAGAGGGTCTTTGTTTCATCGCACCCTTTGCTTCTCTCCACACCCCTCAGAGAGGAAAACAGTGCCTTTGTTTCCTTACCCGCCTGTGCCTTCAATCTCCTCTTCTGAGAGCAAGCCGTCCCTGCTGCCCAGCCCTCCCACCAGCCCCATGCGGACCCCTCTGGAGGTTCGACTCTTCCCCCAGCTGCAAACCTACGTGCCGTACCGACCTCACCTGCCCCAGCTGAGGAAGGTGATGTCTCCCCTTCAGTCACCAACCAAGACGAAGCCCAAAGTTGTGAGTATTGATGACCAGGAGCTGGGCGCTGTCGTTTCCTCTCTGGCAGACGATTGTCCTTCTCTGTCCTCAGGTCCTCTTCTCTTGGGAGAGAAGCTTTTAGGGAAGCTTGGGGAGACAGACCAGCCAGAGTCCTGAGGGGTTCCTGAGCCATGAGCAGTTAAGGAGAGGTAGGGACTCCTGCCGTTGTGCTTAGTCTCCCAGAACTGGAAGGGCCCTTAGAGGCGATCTAGCCCACTCTCCCATTTTGCAGCTGGGAAAACTGAAGCCTAGCAAGAGGCAGTGACTGCACTGAGTAGGGTAGCATTTGTGATCTGCATCGTGCAGAGAAGTGTGTGGCTGCCCCATGCAGGGCTCCGTGCAAACCTGCGGTTTGGGCAGTGAGCTCATCTTAGCAGAAGAGTATCCTTATCTCCACCTGCAGCTGAGGATCGTGCTGGGTGGTGAGGATACATGTGATCTTCACAGTAACCTCCCGGAGTATAGACAGGAAGGTCAGCATCTCCATCCCACAGATAAGAGAACTGAGGCCCAAGGTGTTAAAATTTGCACGAGGTCTCCATATTAGTTAGTGGATCCAATCCACATCTCCTGCCCATTCTTTGTGCCATCTGACATGTAACTGGACATGCAGCCCTGGTCCTCAGGTTAGGTATGTGGCCTGTGTGGTTGCCTGGGCCAACACCTTGGCTTACCTGGCATAGAGAGGGGCCATGCCTTTGGCTGAGTCTGGGAGCACAGAAGACGCTAAGGAAATAAAAGATGTGGTCCAGTACTGTGATAGCTCATGTTTCCAGGGCAGGCCAGCCTTGGCTGGAAAACATGAGGGGGCTGGTCCAAGTGACAGGGAAGCTATAGCAGAGGGGACCTTGGAATGGAGACCTCTAGGTTTTCGCCAACAAGGGCTTGAAGGAGCTTTGCCTGGGCACCGTGTATGCTTAGGACATCTGACAAGATCAGTGCACAGTTCACACGAGTTCCCATACCTGGTCTTCACCGTTCACCTGCTTCCAGCCATGGTCTAGAGCCCAGAGCTGGAAGAAATGGTGCAGGGAACCAGGGTCATTGTGAACTTCTTTATCTTGAGATTTCCTTCCCACTCCCAGATCTAAGAGTCATGGAGCACCAGCCACAAAACAGGAGGTGGAAAATAGCAAAACAAATAGCAGGAATGGCTGGGACAGACAGGTGCTAATATAATGCAAGATGCCTGCCTCCTGGGACGAGGAGCAAAGGGAAAAAGGCCTGTGAGCAGGACTGCCTGGATTCCAGCCCTTGTCTGTCTCTGGGTCTTCAGGCAAGGCCCATACCCTCTCTGAGCATCCTCAGTTTCCCCTTGTGCAGAACAAGCAGCTTGAAATAGATGAGGACAGAGGCTCCTCTCCATAGCTTGGTTGCTGTGGCTTGGAAGCAGGGCTTTTCAACTTGGTTGAGCATCAGGGTCCCCAAGGTGGGTGGGTCTTCTCTCCCCTCCTCCTAGTTGTATATATGTTCACCAGTTTTACCATTTTTGTTGTTGGTTGCTTGTTTTATATTTATTTTTGTGAAACAATGATATCCATCCTGAAATTGACATAAAACATGGATATTGGGCTTCCCTGGTGGCGCAGTGGTTGAGAGTCCGCCTGCCAATGCAGGGGACGCGGGATCGTGCCCCGGTCCGGGAAGATCCCACATGCCGCGGAGCGGCTGGGCCCGTGAGCCATGGCCGCTGAGCCTGCGTGTCCGGAGCCTGTGCTCCGCAACAGGAGAGGCCACAACAGTGAGAGGCCCGCGTACTGAAAAAAACAAACAAACAAACAAAAAAACATGGATATATAATTTAGTAAATAATAATGAAGAGACTACCCATTTCATACCAACACTCAGACCAAGAAATAGGACTTTTTTTTAAAAATTAATTTTTATTGGAGGATGGCTGCTTTACAATGTGGTTATCCTCCACTGCACAACAAAATGAATCAGCCATATACATACAGATATCTGCTCCCTTTGGGACTTCCTCCCATTAGGTTACCACAGTGCATTAGGTAGAGTTCCCTGTGCTATACAGCATGTTTCCATCAGTTGTCTATTTTATACATAGTATCAATAACGTATATGTGTCGATCCCAGTCTCCCAATTCCTCCCACCCCACCCCTTTCCCCCATGGTATCCTTACATTTGTTCTCTACGTCTGTGACTCTAAGAAATAGGACTTTGCCAGCAATCAGAAGCCCTTGGGCCTGTGGGTCCCTTCCCAGTGTAGGCCCTTTCTCTTTCTCCCAGAGGTAACCACTATCTTGACTTTTTTGATAATTTCCTTGCTTTTTTGTTTTGTTTTGTTTCCCTACCTATATTTGCATCCAAAACACTTCTATTTTGCCCATATATAATACTGTGTTTATTCTTTCATATCTTGCATCCTTTCAACAATATGTTTGTGAGATTCACCCATATTGTTGCATGTAGCTATAGTTCTTTCTTTTTTTTTTTTTTTGTGGTACGTGGGCCTCTCACTGTTGCGGCCTCTCCCGTTTCGGAGCACGGGCTCCGGACACGCAGGCTCAGCGGCCATGGCTCACGGGCCCAGCCTCTCCGCGGCATGTGGGATTTTCCCAGTCCGGGGCACGAACCCGTGTCCCCTGCATAAGCAGGCGGACCCTCAACCACTGTGCCACCAGGGAAGCCCAGTTCTTTCATTTTTATTTGGATTTTCTTAAATTTAATGTCTTTTTTTTATTAAACAATACTCTGAAAGGGTACAAAATCAAAGGATATAAAAAAATATGTAATAAAATGTCTCCCTTCCACCCTGTGTCTTCAGACATTCTATTCCCTTCACTCAAAGGCAATCAATGGTTTGCGTTTATCTTTCTGGGGGGCTTTTTTAGGAATTGGTGATTCCAAGATCTTGTCAGGATTTGGAAACCACTGATGCTCAGAGAGCCTCTGGGTATCTTAGGTCAGCAGCTTAAACTTCACACAATAATGAAATGTGTTGCTTTAGAAGAGTGCTGATAAACTTTTGCAAAACAAGCTTACAGCACCCTTTCCTGAACTCTGAAAAACAAAGCAAAATGAGGCTAAGAAAGGGGGTGGTTAGGAGGAAGGAGTCTGGATGGACATTTGTGCCAGGAGTGGGTGTCCATGGCAGTCAGGGGCCAGGCTGTCGGTCTGTAGAGAGGCCACAGCCCTCGGAGAGCATTGTGGACAGGGGGGTTCAAGGAAAATAGTTACATTCATCCCAGCCCAGGGAGTGGGCTGTGGAGAAGGCAGTGAGTCACCCATCCTGACTGCCTATTCTGTGCCTGAGTCAGGAAGGAGGAAATATTTTGTAACCATGTGCATTTCTGATAGAAAGGGCAGGAGGATGTAGATGGTCCTTGCTCAGATCCCCAGCCTGCTGAAGGATCCAGAGACAGTGCAGGGACCGCGGGCTGGCTCCGTCTGAGCATGGTGGGATGGGGTGGCGGTGGTGGGGTGCTGTCATAAACATACAGGTAAACACAGAGTTACCAGCCTGCCTCCCCTGATGGTGCACTCCGAGCCAGTGGAATGAGAGTGTGGACCCGTGTCCTGAGTTCTGCATTGTGTGTAGATCACACTTTGAAAAATGGAAGATGTGTGAATCAAAGGGAAGGATGGGGTTGGAGCAGAGACGTCTCCCGACCTCACAGCTCAACCAGGGGAAACGTTGGCATCTTTGGGCTGAAGTGGTCACTCCCTGCAGACCCAAGGTGTCCTGCTCCTTCCCTTTGGGCCACCACTATGATGGTGCCACTGAGCATCCTCTCACCGGGCACTGGTTCTGGTTTTGTTTCTGAGCAGGAAGACGAGGCACCTCCCAGGCCCCCGCTCCCTGAGCTCTACAGCCCGGAGGACCAGCCCCCGGCCGTGCCACCTCTACCGAGGGAGGCCACCGTCATCCGGCATACTTCAGTGAGGGGCCTCAAGCGGCAGTCGGACGAGAGGAAACGAGACCGGGAGCAGGGGCAGTGTGTGAACGGGGACTCGAGGGTGAGCAGGGGGAACCCCTGGGGTTGCCCCGCTGTGTGTGGGGAGAGGGACGGCGGCGGGGCAGGTGTGACGGCCTCAGACTCTGCCCACAGGTGGAACTCCGGTCATACGTCAGTGAGCCTGAGCTGGCGACCTTCAGTGGGGACATGGCCCCTCCCTCCCTGGGACTCGTGGGCTCTGAGAGCAGGTACCAGACGTTGCCAGGCAGAGGTAAGGCGAGATTTTCCATGGAGTCTTCCTGGGCGTCCCCGCCACTGCCACACCACTGCTCCCCAGCCCTACCCGGTCCTCACACCCTTCTGCCTGCAGCGTGGGGCCTCAGCCTGGGTAGCAGCTGTCAGCCGACTCTGGGCTGTAGGGAGGGCCTGTCCGTCCTGCCTCTGGCTCACATCCTGATTCTCATCCTCTTTTATTACATCTTCCCCCGGGAGCAATGATAATAGCAGTTACTATAAAGCCCAGTGCTGTTTTAAGCACTTTATTATATTCACTTAGTTAAGATTCATGGTAATCCCGTGAGGGAAGTACTATTTTTATCCCCATTTTAGAGATAAGAAAACCAAGGCCCAGAGAAATGAAACAACTTGCCAATTAGCCAATAAGTGATAGAGCCAGAATCCCACCCTGCAGGCTGGGATGTTGGGTGACTGTCATCAGCTTGGCCATCCCATCCCATGCCTTCCAGAGACTTTTCTCCTCTTCTGTGTCACTCTAAGACTCAATGAGTCCTTTATTTAAACAAACACACCTTTCACCTCAGTTGGGTCTTCTCACTCTCCTCCCCTATCCCTTTGAGATGGGGGTGGGAACAGATTTAGGCCATTAGGCTCACCCATGCCCTATTTTTCCCCATAGCCAGATCCTCTTTCTGAAATCCTTTTAAAAGGAGGCCATCTGGAACCCCAGAGCAGGTTGACCACACTCCCTCATTTGGTGGGAGGTCAGGCGCTTTCCCCCCTTGACAGGGTGTGGAAACAGGAGGCCACAACGCCATGATTTGGGCTCCTATGGGGTTATGTGACTCCCAGCCCACCATGCTGTGCAGGCTTGCTGTGTCCTGGAGGGGACTGGCTTTTGCCGAGTTGGGCCACAGCAACCCTTGGCACTGTGCCTGGGGACCCTTTTCCCTTCTTTCTTTACAGCCTAGAGGTGTTGATCAATGGCAGTGTTAGTGGCCTGTGGGCAGGACAGTTCTTTGTCGCTCAGGAGTCTCTGGGCATTGCAGGACATTTATCATTCTTTTTCCTACGTGCTAAATGCTGGTGGAGTCCTCAGTGTGATGCCCGTTTCCAGATGTCAGGGACCAGCCTTGCTAAGAATGTTGCTAGTGGAGAAAGCATGGGCTGAGGCTCCGTGTGACCTTGGACAAGTTGCTTAACCTCTCTGAGCTTTAGATTGCGTACCCCCACAGTGGTTAGGTAATGCTACTTTGTAGGGCCAGCGGGACAAAATCTATATGAAATGCCTGGCACGATGCCTGCCTGTTATATAGTAAGTACTCAGTAAATGCTTGGTGCCTTCTTCTTTCCACTCTTCATTTATTCATTCAGTCATTTATTCATTCAACCAGGCATTGTTGAATTTGTAGACAGGCATGTTGACACTGTGGTCAGTGCAGTAACCAGTGAATATACTGAAGAATACAGGGAATAACTGATTCTGCCTGGAGCATTTGAAAAGGCTTCTCACAGGCAGGCATCCAAGTTGGGTCACACAGTATGCATAGGAGTTCATCAGGAGGAAGTGATGCAGGGCATTCCTCACCCTCCATCCTTTCCTCCTGCCAAGCAGCCCAGGTCTTCTGCATGTGAGGGAAGACGAGGGTAGTCCCCAGATCTTCCTTAGGGGACAGAGGGCACCCATGGGCTGGCCCCTCATTCCCTACCTGGGGCCTTGCTCTTCCGGGCCCTGGGGAGGAAGAAGCGTGGGTTGTTGGCTGGGTCCTCGTGGTCCCCTCACGGGAGTGAGAGTTGATCAGGAAGGGGCTGGTGGCCTATCCTCCTCACCACAAATCCACTTGCATTTCTCTTTCCTCACTAAGGGCTCTCGGGGTCCACGTCAAGGCTCCAGCAGTCGTCCACCATTGCTCCCTACGTCACGCTTCGGAGGGGTCTAGATGCCGAAAGCAGCAAGGTGACCTACCCTGTGAGTGGCCTTGAGAAGTTCCTGAGGGGCTCACTGCTCCCTCACGCACAGAGGGAAGGGCTCTGAGGTAGACGGTAACTGGGATCTTGTCAGGTGACCCCTCCAGAGCTCAGATTCCCTGTCACCATGTGCTTATGATGCCTTCACCACTGCCCACCAAGAAGGGCATCACACTGCCCTCCCCATTTCCCAAGGGGCTCCCACCTTTCTCCCCAGTCTTGCCCAGTGAGTCACACCCTGAGTTGTGGCCCATGATGTGCTTCTGCTCAACTGGACAGGCCTGGGCCTCAGTGTCTGCATCTGCAGAATTGGGTGCTGCCCAGAGAGCCCGTGAGGGCCAGCGGTATCATGTCCACGAGTGTGCTTAGAGGAGGTGCTTCTCAGTGGCCAGGAGGAGCCCAACTGGAGTGTGTGTGTGTGTGTGTGTGTGAGAGAGAGAGAGAGACAGAGACAGAGACAGAGAGAAAGAAAGACGGGGATGAAGCCGGCAGGGCGGCTGCCCTCTGTGTTCCCAGCCCAGCTGCCCTGTCTGTCCCTCCTGCCCCTCAGAGACCCAGGAGTGCCTTGGAGCGCCTGTACTCAGGGGACCACCAGCGGGGCAAGATGAGCGCGGAGGAGCAGCTCGAGCGCATGAAGCGGCACCAGAAGGCGCTGGTCCGGGAGCGCAAGAGGACGCTGAGCCAAGGAGAGAGGACGGGTCTGCCCTCGTCCCGCTACCTCGGCCAACCACTCCCTGGAGATCTCGGCTCAGTATGTTAGGAGGGTCCAGGCAGGCGGGGCTGGGACAGGGAGCAGAGCTTCCCCGAGTCCCCCAGACACAAGCACTTCTCAGCGCCGAGGGAGTGGGCTGTCGACCTGGATGGCTCAGAGAACACCCCCACGGGCTGTGTGTCCACAAGCCGGGACGCATGTGTGACTTGGTCAGAGGGCGCCCCGGAACTAGAGCAGGAACGAGGATGTCACTGCAGGAGCCCAGGAGCCAGAGAGAACATCCACAGTCAGTTCTGCAGTCGAGCTTGAGGGAGGCCTTTGTAAGCATTTGGAGTCTCTCAGCTGAACCAAGGACTTGGGAAGTACAGGGTTCGAGGAGTGGAGGAGAAAGGTGGTGCTATGATTTGAGGAGGAGGAGTGCAAGCCAACCAGCCTCCCAGACCTCCAAGCGGGTGCCCTGTGGGGCAGCTGAGCAGAGGGTGGTGGCCCTCACCTCTGAGGACTGGGGCTCTCCCGCCACCACGGTGCTGACGGGCCTCCCCATGCCCCAGGAGAGCCGGGGCGTCTGCTGCCCCTGGTGGTGCTTCCAGGCACTGCACCCTGCCCACTGTCGCCTTAGGTCCCTTTTGGAAACATTCCATTTGACTTTTCCCTGTTGTTTGAAATCAAATGTTTCCCTAGACCTCTAGCCTGACTGCTCTTCCCCTAATTCATTGCACAAGCTCTTTTGCTTTTAGCGTTACCGCTCATTGCCTCTCTAATCCTGCCTGATTGTGTCTACAGACGCTTCTAATTTGCATCAACCATTCTCTAACTGGCCTGTGCTCTTGTTACCAGGCTTATAATAGCAGCTCTTCTCTCCGTAGCCTAGTGAGCACTCCCATGTGTGACTCACCTTTCTGCCGCCCCCTTTATGCAGGCTTACTGACTCATAATTCCCTTATCCCAAAAGCTGCCCCACAAGTTTGAGCCAGCCCCACTGCCTGAGGGCCGTGGTCATTGTCAGAGGTCTGGGCATGATGAATTTATCAAAGTCCATGCCTCACATCTGGACAGTAGACACAGACTTCAGAGATTGCATGTTGGAATAAATTCTGCCAAGTCTGAGGTGGTTCAGTTTTAATTCCTCCGGCCCCATCGGCACAATTTCTTATGGAAAACTTTTTGTGTTTCTAGTATTTAATAACTTGAACGGGTAGCAAGATACATTATGATCTGTATTCAGAGGGCCTCTCTGCAGCTGTTAGCTCAGACACCAAAGGGGTAAGACCCAGGATACTCATATCCTGAAAAGCTGCAAAGCCAGTAACTTTTAAACTTTATAAGTAAGTGTCATATGAGGTAAAACTGACTTTTCACAACCTGATGTCTCAAATGTAGAAAAATGATCTAAAAATCGTAACTTGAATACCTTGTAATTTTTCTTTTTAAGAAAAAAGACTTGTGTAAGTCTCTGCCTCAGCGCCAATAAACGTGTTGCTTAATGATAATGGATTGGCGTGGTTCTTCCCCAGGATACATTGTAGAGTCCAGTGAACTTTTTCTGTTTGTGGAAACAATCAGGCTGGGTTTATGTGAGGTCTTGTCTCTCTTTGGGGCACTGGTGAGCGTGTAAGAAAATGTGTGTTTTCTTTGTGAATCATGAAATTAATTTTTCATCCCTGAATCTTCAACTGCCTAATCCTTTTACACTTTAATTGGAAGCCATCACCTAAAAGCGATTACGTTGACGTAGAGTCAGTATGGAGAGCTTGTGCACGAATGGGTGAAATGTGCTGCTATGGCCGTGGGTTTGGGGCCTGGGTGAGTGCGGGCTTGAGGGGGCATTAAAGACAACGGTGACCACTTGGGGCTCTGTGAGGCGGGTGGGGTGGGAAGGAGAAGGCAACCTGGGATGGAGAAGCGTCTGCTTGGCTTCTGCTCAAGAAAAGGCAGGCTTTGGGCCCGTTCCCTCCTCTCAACAACCTGCTCAGCGTCGAGGCCTGTGGGGATGCAGGCCACAGGTGATTAGGAAGGCCGCGGCGGAGCCAAACCGTTGTGCTGGGATCTTAAAGTGGCTGGGTTAGAGTTTCCCTCTGTGAAGCCTGCTTGTTACAGAGTTGGAATTGTTGCATTTGATTCAGCATTTAAATTTTACATGTGTTTGGTTTTTCTAACTTAAAACATCTGCCCCAAATAGCTGCGTGATACGCAGCAGCTTATCGGCCTCCCTGGCCGCAAGCTGCTCCTCTTGCACCTCCCCAGTCCCACCGTGGGGGCATTATTCCCCACCCTTAACTGTGCCCTACTGGGACTGCCCACTAGAGAGGCTCTTGGCTATTCCACTCGCTTACCAGGGCCTCAGAGGGTTTGTTTCGCCCATTGTTTCTGAGCTGGAACAACATATGGCTCCCGAACCAGAAGGGCTTCCGTGATCTGTCATGCAGCAGAAGCGGCAAACCTCTTCTCTTGAGCTCTGTCCCAGCTTCTGTTTTAGGGTCACCTTCTTGGACCTGGGAGCCTCCTGTATCCCTGGGGACCCTTGTGAGTCTGAAGTCGTGGATCTTAGACCCATGCCCGGGAGGTTTGGACACTTTGGGGCCCATATCAGAGAGAAATCAGCAGTCTGGAGTCCGGCTGTATCAAAGGGGCAGAGGCCTTGTTCTCTCTGTCCCAGAGTTTCAGAACACAGCAGAGACCATCCGTGTCACAGGATTGCTGCTGCCTTGTTTTAGAGATGAGGTTGAGGTCCATGGTCACACAGCTTTTCGCTAATGAGTCACAGGCCCATCTTCCCAAGGGCCCCAGTGCCTGCAAGACCTACCCAAAAGGGATCGCCAGGAAGTGACTACATTTCACCCTCTTGTTCTGTTACCAGTGGAAGCGCGAGCAGGACTTTGACCTGCAGCTGCTGGAACGGGCCGTACCAGGGGACAGAAAGGACAAGGAGGAGAATGGCTGGCTGAAGGTGCAGGCTATGCCTGTCACTGAGTTGGACCTGGAACCACAAGACTATGACGTGGACATCAGCAGAGAGGTGAGGGCAGGGGCTTCCTTCACGCTGCCCCCAGGAGGCCCAGCCTTCAGATGCCAGCCTGACCAACCCTCCCAGGGGCATGGAGCGGAGCGGGGTGGGGGGGGTTGTTGCCCTGAATAAGGACAGGCTCCGTCTCAGTGTGGCCCAGGAGGATGGATGGACAGCACCTGGAGGTAGTAAGAGGAGACCAGACATTTTGATGCAGGTTCAGAGCTGTCTCTCTTTGTAATTTGTGGCAAGTCATTTAACTTCTCTGTGCCTCAGTTTCCTCAGCAGTAATGTGGGTTGTGGGGAGGGTTAAGTGACTCAGCACATTGCCCGAACAATTAGCAATGATCAGAAAGCTGTGAGCACAGGGCCTGGCACATGGTAGGCAGGTGATGAGGTAGTTGTTACTGTTAGCATATGTTCCCTGGAAAACCAGGGGGACCAACCAGGGTTGGTCTTGCATCCGGCCAGTCAGGCCAATTTGGGCAGTCAGACTTGGGGAAAAGGCAGGGCAGGTTTAGAAATCACAGGTGAAATATCCAGCCATGGCAGAGGCTAGGAGACCTGGATAGGTCTGGTCTGGGTTATTTCGCCCTCTGGTGGCTCAAACGCATCATGGCCGGGCAGGCCCAGAAAAGCAAGTAACTGCAGTCAGGACCGTCTCTTACCCAAGGGAAGAGAAAGGGAGTCAGAGCGTGACACACTTAGGGTCTTCAAGACATAGGGTGGTCTCCTGTGGCCTATGTTGTGCCATTTGTAAGCTCTGTAGAGCAGTGTCTTTGGCTGTTTGGTTCACCTTTGTGCACCCAGCACCAGGCCTGGCACACAGTAGATGCTCTGTAAATATTTGCTGAATGACGGCTCTGTTGAATGAAGTGCACAGATAGCCCAAACACATTTGTATGAGGACTTGGCCTGGCCTGAAACTGCATGAGACGAAATGCTCTCACCACATGAAGGATAGATCAGACAGGATGGGGGCAAACTGACGCCTGTGGAGTGGCTGGGTTCTGGGATCAGCAGGGGCTCCAGGGTTTAACGAGGTTGGTCCCCTGCCTTCAGACCTTTTCGCTTTGGCACCTCTGAAACAGCCAAAGGTCCGTGCTTTCTCAGGTCCACAAAAGAAGCTTCTACACACTGCCTTGGCAATGGAAGTGCATTTTGCGGTGTCCTAATTGGCCTGCCAGCCAGGGGAAAAAGTTCTTCCTTATCTCTAACCTAAATCCCTCCTGCTACAATGTAATCTGCTTCCTTCCTCTGCATCTGTCCTCATGGGAAATAACAGAAAAGAGATTATTTCTTGCCATCTTTCACCAGAATGAAAGGTCTGCATGGGCTTAAATTCAAGTCCAGATTTGCCCTGGGATTGGATTTAGCTTGTTTTTGGAAGTTTCAATCAGCCCCATTTTAATGTAGTTCAAGGAAGAAAAAAATTCCCTGAGGTGTGTGCAAAAGTTGCCTTTAGCGCTCTTGGCCCACGTCAAGGTTCACCAAGCTGAGGTTGCTGTTGGGTTTGTGTGAGACACTGGTGAGGGGAGGAGCTGGGGTCATTTTCCTCTTGAGAGCAGTAGATTCAATGTGGCTGCCTTCTGTCTGGGTCTTTTGTAGGGGCAGAAAGCACTATCACTTTCTTTCATCCCTCCACCCAGCCACCCAGACACCCATCCAAGAAGTGTTTGCTGAAGGGCTGCTAAGTACCAAGTCCCTGCTCTAGACAGTGGAGAAACAAACAGGAAATGGGAGGGAGTGGCAGGGGTGGGTGGATGGGAGAAGGAGGGTCAGGGAAGCTTTCTGGAGGTGAGGTTGGGAGGATGAGAAAGAGGCCATGGAGCCCAAGGAAGGAGAACCCCAGGCAGAGGAAAGAGCAGGGGCCGAGGTGGGTCAGTGTGGCTGGAGAGGTCAGATCACATCAAGGGTAGCTTTTAGGGTGATCATTTGTATCCTCAGGGCTTACTGGTCTAGTTATTTCGCCTTCCCCCTTCCCTTCCCTTGGCCTGTAGGAGGTTGCCTGGTACGGTAGATAGAACACGGGCTTTGGAGTCAGACCCAGATTCAGATCGGGACTGCACAGTGAACTGCCACTGTGATCTTAGCAAGTTACTGAAGTCTGCGGGCTCCTCCGCGTGCCTCATGGTGGGGGACAGGATGGGGGGAGCAGGTCCCAAACCCAACGTCTGTGCCTCCCACCACCTTTCCTCAGCTCTCCAAACCAGAGAAGGTCTCCATCCCCGAGCGTTACGTGGAGCTGGATCCTGAAGACCCGCCCAGCCTGGAGGAGCTGCAGGCGCGGTACCGCAAGGCCGAGAAGATCCGTAACATCCTTACCCGGTCCAGGTCAGCCCTCCTGCTGCCTGAGTCCTGACGACCCGCTAGGCCGACCCCAGGGGTGTGTCAGCTGAATGCGCCCCGGGCTGGGCTGGCCGGGGAGTGTGTCATGCCAGGCCTCCGTCTCAGACCAGCGCTGCTCATGGTAAGGAGCAGGCCGGCTCTCAGCACGTCACCCGCAGATCAGCGAGGGAGCTTGCCCAGGTCATCCGGGAGGTCTAAAGCACTCAGAGGGCCATCCTAGGCCCTTGGCCCCAAATCTGGGTCCCGTGGCCCTGGCAAGCGTGGGGAGTGGAGCCAAGTGTGGTGGTGAAGTGGACACGGTTGGAGATAGGCCCCAAGGACGGCCCTCCCAGCCTTAGGGCCCTTGTTCCCTCACACAGACCCCCAGACCACAGCCAGGGGCCCAGCCTTGTCCTGAGGTGCCAGAGGCCTTGCCCACATCCCTGGAGGCCAGGATGGTAGCCTCAGAAACGTAAACTGGGTATTTGAGGGTCTCCCTTTCAGAGAGCGGTTAGCCTTTTCCCGTCTGGATTTACTAGGAGCTTAGAGCTGGAACTCTTATCTTGAGGTCTGTGATCCCCCAAAGGAGGAACAAAGCTGTGACTAGGTGTTTGGGGAGAAGCATGTGCACCTTTGTCTGGAGAGAAGGTGCACCATTTTTATCTGATGCCCCCAAAAGGGTGAGATCCTCCGGCCAGGGAGACTCTGCTCTCCTGAGGCAGGTGCCTGGGGGTGGCGAGGCCCACAGCTTGCTTTCTGGCTCTCCCACAGCATGTGCAACCTGCAGCCGGTGTCTGGCCAGGACCGGGATGGCGTGGCCGACCTGGACTCGCAGCTGCAGGCGCAGGAGCGCATCATCAACATCTCCTACGCCCTGGCCTCAGAGGCCTCCCAGCGCAGCAAGCAGGTGGCAGGTGAGGCCCTGGGGACAGCCTCTGAGGCTGGGCCACACCCCCTGCTCCTTGGGCTCAGGGCCTGGCATGGCCTGTCGGGGTCGGTGGAAAGGCAGGCGTCAGGCTCGCTAGATGAGGGACAGTGGTATGTTCCCCTGTCCCAGGCGCACTGCAGGGCTTGCGAGGGGGACTGGGGCTCAGGCGTGTCCCGGGAGAGGGTGTATAGCTCATTCTTAAATCTTCGGAGTGGTACTGCTATTCCGCTTTCTCTGAGGTTGTGGGTTGAGAACAGGTTTTTCCTGTTCTCCTGAGCTAAGGGGTCAAGGCTAAGGTTTCTGGCCTCACGAAGAAGGGGCAGGAAAGCCTTTTGGTGCTTGGCTTTCTTGCCGGGACAAGGCAGAATGGGGCCTCTCTAACCCTCCCTGGGGTCCATGCTTTGGTTCCCAAATCAAAGTCACTGTTCACCTATCAGAGTGGCCTGTGCCAGAAAGCAGGACTTGGGAAGTGGGACTTTGCTGTCCAGTGGGAAAAAAATAGCACCATGGGATGGGAGGGTGTGTGTGTGTGCGCGCGCGCCAGGAAGGAGACTCCTGGCTGCTCTCCCCACCCACGTGTGCCCCCCCGTGTGAGCTCTCACAGTTCACCTAGTGCTGTTTCTCCCCAGATGCAGCTGCCACTGCATGTCTAGATGGTGCCCTTGGCCAGGTGTGAGAGGTGTGGTCATAGAGCCTGAAGTGGGGTCACAGTCCCCACCAGCCCTGGCCAAAGGGTCTAGAAGTGACCACGGGTGGGGCCTGCTGGACCTTGAAGTGGCTGGCCCTGGGAAGCAGAACCATGGGTATGACCGAGGACAAGGGGCAGCCTGTTCTCTGTCTCCCAGCTCGGATCCCGTACAGAGTCGCTGAAGTCCCTGCTGTTCTGACTCCCCTGAGGACATGTGCGTGGGCTGAGAGGGGGTCTCCCTTGGGGAGACGGCAGACGGCGTTCCCGGGCCCCTCCTCGTAATGATCCTGGGGCTCCCTGAGCCCATCGTGGCGATTTTGAATTCCTTCCCGTGTCCAGGGCTCTAGCAGGGGCACCTTCCCTGCCATAAAGTGCCCTCCTCTCTGGCCTGTGCTTGCTCTACCTATGTGGACCTACTGTCCTCGGCTTCCTTAACCACCAGCAGGCGAGCGTGCCCCAGACCTGACACCCGCAGTCACGTCCCTGCTCAGTGGCCACCTTTGCTGCAGCCTTTGCTCACTCTTGCTCCCTCTCTCCAGCTCAGAGACATTTCTGGGAACTGCAGGCCAGACCCCCGCCAGGCCCCATGGATATGCCCCCGCAAGCCCAGGCCGTTAGTGGTGGGCAGCGGGGCCCACGGCACCCCGGCCCTGCCGCTCAGGGCGTCTGGTGCTGCAGGAGCAGACGAGGAACCTAACGCGCCACTTAATTCCTGTCTGCCCGTCTAGCGCAGCATCTGGCCCTCCTCCCGCCTAAAGCCCCCCTGTCCTCCAGGACGGTGCCACCTTACCCCCCCTTAAACAACGGACTCCACTACACCTTTGTCTAACACCTTCCAAGTAAGAGCCCCCCTCCTGGTGTGGCCCCTCACCTGGCGCTGAGCATGTCCCCTCCCCTCTGCTGCTGAGATGATTGCAGTGCCACCTGCTGACGCTTCCTTCCGTGGGCAAAGCGGCTGCTGGGGAGACCCCTCCTGGACCGGTAGGCAGGTTGGGGGCTGATGATTTTTAGGAACTCAATGTTCAGCGGCTCCGATATAGTAGAGACTGCGTGATCCAAGCCCCCTGGCTCCCTGAAATCTCAGGAGGCAGAGCTGTGCCCCTTCCCGCCCCGCTGTCCTTCCTGCAGGCGGCCCAGTGCCCCAGAGGACCAGGGCAGGCCAGACGGCCAGCTTGGGAAGGAGGGGCGGTGGCTGGGAAGGACGAATTAGATCATGGCCTCTCCCCATCAGGGCTTTGACCAAAGAAATTGAAGAACCGGAAGCCTAGAAAAACCAGTTTTGCAGATGAGGACACGGACCCTGTGAGGGGTGGGGGCTCATTCCAGTCACAAGGGAAGCTTCAGGAGGAGGCTGCCCGGGGCGATGGCCCTCACTCCTGCAGAACATTCCAGCACCACCCCTTCTGAGTCCTCCCCATGTGGGCATTTACTGGTGAGAGGAGGCAGCGTGGGAGTAGGGAGGGAGCGCTGGCCCAGGAGTCGGGAGGCCGGGGCCAAGTCCAGGCTGTTGTTCTGAGTTCTTGGCTGTTGCCTCACCTGGACGGGGAGGGCGGATCAGGAGTCTCCGCAGCCTCTCCCTGATGTTCCACTTCGTACGACTGTGTAGGGCTTCCCCTCGCATCCCTCTATACACACGGTTAACGTTGCTGAGCACCTACTCCGTGCCAGGCATTGCGCTGATCATCTCCTTTGACAACAACCCAATGGAGATATTCACCCCGTTTTACAGATGAGGAAGCGCAGCTCAGAGACCCTGAGGGACTTGCCCAAGGAGTTGCGGCTGTGTCAGAGCCAGGGCTCGAACCCCTTCTGTGCGAGTTCAGAGCCTCTGTTCTCCATCGCCACCCTGGGCCCACCTGGGCCACCTCCATTGGCCCACCTGGGCCACCCCCGGGGGCTCTAGATGTTTGGAGAAGGGAGTGCAGTGAGGGATGGCGGTGTGTGGTTGGGACGGAGGCATGGTCTTGGGCAAGTGTCCACCCGCCTGGGCGCTTCGCTGTCCTGAGGGTGGCAGGAGGAAGTCGGCCTGTTGGGCCAGGCTCTCGGGAGGTGTGAAGTAGGGACCTCGTGACTGAGGAACCCCAGGGAATGCTCCAGCCAGGTCTTTTGTAAAGGCTGTAGGGTCTTCTGGGGCCACGGGATGGTGTATGGTTTTCTCCTGGAGATCCGAGTGTGGTGACACCACCCCAGGCCACAGAGAGGCAGAAGAGAGGCTCTGTTCCTCTCTGCTTTTAGTGCCCCTGTGGTCATGAGATAGGCCTCTAATGCTCTTTTCAGAGCACACACACATTTCCTTGTACCCTTCCGGCACCCTCATTAGGAGATTGGTACAGTCACCCTGTTTTTAGATTAAGAAAATGAGGCCCATGAAGGCTGAGAGAGTTACCCAGAGTCCCTCAGCAAATGAAGGGCAGGGCCAGAACTGGACCCCAGAGTCCTCTTTGCTCAGGCCTTCTGCCCTATCAGAGCAGGGACCCAGTCTAGGGGCCAGCATGTGTCTGGCAAACTTCCTAGAAGTGGTGAGGGTGGAGGAAAGGTGGGATGCCCGTTAGTCCTCGAAGCCGAGGGTCCCCCAGCAGCGGCCGCGTTGCCCCAGCCCCCTGCTCTGCTGTTCTCTGTCTTGTCAGCCTGCCATTCCCTGTCACGTGTGCACAGACATGCCCACCGCCTGCTCCCCAGACGTGGGCTGGGGTCCTGCCAGCCTCTCATTGTCTCCTGTGCTTTTTGCCAGCCCAGGCAGTGACTGACCCGTGATCCAGCGTGCAGAGAAGTCTGGAGCCAGGGGCCAGTGGAACCAGTTTCCTCCGAGAAGATTGATCCTTCTTCCCCTTCCAGCTGAGCCAGGGTTCAGGCTGGAGGACAGAGCACCACCAGCTGTGGGGCATTCACCACAGGGCTAGGGCCTAACACCCACGCTTGTTTTAGTTCAGACTCCTTTTTACATGTGACAAAGGCACTTTTAATACACACTGTAAAATACTGACTCTGTATTTTAGAATCAGGCTATATTTTATAATGTTCACCTCAAGGGCTGAGTGGCTGAGAAGGTGAGGATGCAGGATTTTGGAGCTGCACATACAGATTCAGGTACCGTTTGGGTGGTGGGTGTGGGTGGGAGCTGAAGGGCAGGGTGAGCAGAGGCCAGTCCAGCATCTGCTGAACTCAGGTGAGGTTGGATTGGAGATGTACTTCCAGTGGATTCCAGTGTTGGGCTCATTGGTGTGTTGTCCAGGGCAGTGATCAGCTGACCCTGACCTGGCCTGATGACCAGCTCTGTAGGGTGAAACTCCACCGAGCTGGCACGTGGAGCCTCGGCCTTGGGTCTGGCTTAGGCCCAAAGGTGTGTCCAAGAACTTTGGTTCCCAACCTGCCCATGAGGTTCTCTCAGCAAAGGGCTCTTCAAAAAATACAAAAACAGTTCGCTGTAATTAAAAAAAAAAAAACACTTTGAAATACAGAAAAGGTGAGAAGAAACACCTTTGATTTGTATCATAAGCAATAAACGTCACACTGGGTGGCATCTACCTACAGCTCCCCGAGTCCGCACTAGGCTGTGATAGGTAACCCGGGCTCGTTGCGGCTGGCCCCTGAGAACACAGGTCAGCCTACCCAGGACTTGGGTCAGGTGGCAGGTGGGCAGGCAGCAGGCCCCTGCCCTCCCTCATGGCCAGCAGGGCCATGATGACAGGACTATGACTTGACTTCCAGCCTAAAATGGGGAGGGCGCTGTTAAGCCAGGCGCAGTGTTTGTGGCCCTTTATGTAAGTCATGATATTCTGCATTCGGAAAATGAAGTTGGAAAAAAACAAAACAACTCCATTGGGTGGAGCCACACTTTAAATGAAAATTTGTCTTTGACTATGGTCAGAAAAATAATCTTGAATATATTTAGAAGTTGCCGTCTATTTTTAACTAACTCCATATGCTGCCAGTATCAACTTCATGACATTTGCCAAAATAAGATTTTATTTTTGCCTTTATAAGATTTTGTTGGAAAAAATGAAAGGACTATTTTGCAAGAAAAAGTTAATTTAAATAAAACTGTAATGGTTTGCAAAAAAAAAAAAAAAAATGTGATGTACAGATTAAACTATTAACCTGATATGCTTCCTGCCTTTTGCTGCCTATATTCTCCTGAGTGGCCTGTGTTAGTTTTTTTCCCATTTCCTTGGAAAACCCCCAGTGTCAGCTCTGGATCCTGCGGTGTTCACCTATGAAGTCTCTCCTGATGACAGTTCCGTGACACGTGATTGACTCTGGAGGCCTGAGGGAGGAAGGCCTGCGCGCTTGGGCCTTCGGCTGGGCTTCAGCAGCCGCTCAGAATGGCCCCCCACCTCGCCCCCGCCCGGCTGAGGGGCCGCCGGGCTGTGGACTCCTGTGCGGGGCTGGTTTGGCAGGCGGTCTGCAATCCCAGACAAAGGGAGGGACTCCGCAGGCCCTCTTCCAGCCCACACGCCTCCAGCTCGTTCCAATGAGGCGGGTTAGTGACGGACCATTGCAAACTGGACTTGTGTTTAATTCGTTTTGACTTGTGATATGTGCTTAAAGCAGAAGGCAAGAGGCCAGTTCAGTTTAGGGATGCGTGCGCTTCCAAGTTTGTTGCTATGGCAGTTTTTCTCTGTTGCCAAGAAGGGCACCCTCAGTTTAGAGTGACTTTCCAACTAGTTAAACTGGAGAAAATAGATACCAAGGCATTCCGAAGAGGGAATGCTGCTGCTTTTTTAGCTACTGCTCTCCTTTTGAATTTTAAAATGAAAAATACTCTCTGGTTTTAAGCATTACTTGGACCTATCTCCATAACCTATGAAAGGGAGGCAGGGGCGGTGGGGAGGAGGGTTTGTCCATGCCTGAGTGCAAGGCAAGAAAAAAGGTACAGGAGGCCCCCCCGCCCCACAGGGTGACTCCTGCCGGGAGGAGGGGTAGCCTGTTCTGTAAGAATCGTGGCCCAAATTTCAAACAGAGAGCGTGACAGGCCCTCACCTCAGACTTCATGGAGAGCACGCGTGATCTGGAAAAGGCACCCTCCAGCTATGTCACGTGTGAGCAGACGCATGGCCCGGCCCCCTTCTCCGCCCCCTGGAGAGGACTCGTTACCTGAGGTAAGATGCCATCTGCGGAAGGGCCGGCTGACCAGGGACCCTCCAGGTGGGGGGCCACTGGGAAACCCCACGTGGCCCAACGATTCCGGCTTTGCTTCTTTACCGGGACCCACGGGCCTGAGCAGAGTTTGAAACGATGGGATTGCAGTCAGCAGAGGGGGCATGAGCACACTTCTGCACCCCTGCTGACATCCATTCCTGACTTTAACTCTAACCCAGGTCCCGGTCGAGCCCAGTATGTCTATCTTATTTTAGCAAGAACCAACAAGAACATTTTAGGATCTAGTATTAACAGGGGTTGGGAATAATCTTTTCCTAATGCCCACTTGACCCTTCTGAACTGCCCAGATTCTCAACATGTCCAGGGTGTTGTTTAAATGATTGAAGTTTAGATGTGTGTGCATTTGTGAGTGCACGTGAGGCAGATGTGCCCAGACTGATGCGGGTGTTGAAAGCAGGCCTTTTGTTTGCTCCCTTTCATTCACTTTTCTGCCCGCCTTTGTGTCTGGCTGGGGGGATGGGATCCGCAACTAGTCCCTTCTCCCTCTGACCCCTTGGCCACCTTCACTTAAGCTGGGTTCTAGAATTCTCCTGGCTGTTGTAGGTTGCAGCCTAAGGCCAGGGAAGCCTCCATCTGCCCAAGGTCAGCTTGGGGATAGAAGGCATGGGGGGTGGAGTGGATGTGGACCCTGACTCAGCTGGACAAGAGCCCATTTTAGGGTTTGGGAGTTTCCCCCAGCTATGGTACAGAACTCTACGGCAAATCCTTTTGTGTTCGCACCAAGGGCGGGAAAGAAGCAACGGATTATTTGTCTAATCCACAGATCACATCTCTGAGATGAGGCAGGCGAATGCTGGGAGCCCTCTGCTTCCGATTCAGCATCAGACACCGGGGCACATGAGGGACTTTGCCCAAGTGGGTTGCGTGCCGTTACGAAAAGAACAAAGAGACGAGGCTGGGGGGGATGTGAAAAATGGCAGCCCCTCCCGGCCCGGTAAACACGCCATTGCTTTGCCATCTCCACTCCAAAGGCTACCACTTTCATTGCTCTCCGAGCAAAGAAACCTTTCTTCAGAGCGAGTGGCAGGGTACAAAGGCAGAGTACAAAATGTGCACACATCACAGTCCCCGCAATTCTGTTTGAACAACCATATTGATTGGGTCTGACCTTGTTACATTTTTTTCCTATTATTTGAAAAGCTGCATCTAAGTGTAGTGAATTGAACCAGCGGAACTGAACTTTCCATGAAAACTTCTCGAGGTATTTCTTTAGTTCAAAGCTTTTGAATTTTAAAGGGCATTTTTAATACGAGTCTGTTGAGTATTCTCTGCCACAGCCCAACAAGGGATGTTAAATGCAGATGAGGATGGAGCGAGGGCACCCGTGGGGTGGACGTGCCCACACAGCGGAGGGTGCAGGTCGTGGTTGGAGGGTGCAGGCCAGCCCAGGAAGGGCTAAGCTTTGGGGAGAGAGGCCGAGCCTGCGGAGCAGCACACACAGACCCCAAAAAGGATCTCTCTGAGCTCACTGGGGACAGCTTAGGAGACAGGGAAGAGGTTTCCCAGCTGAGCTTCTCAAAGGCTTTTATGTGGAGAGCTGAGAAGTACTTGCTAGGGGCCCCTTCTGATGGGCGAGGGTTTTGTCCTTGGGAATAAGGGGCTCCTTACTCAGCCACTCGCTTTCTCTTACACTGTGTTTTAGAACTGAGCAGGAATAAGAGGCACAGCCCCTTGGGTGAGGTCACAGAGTCAGAAAAGAAGCTGCCACTGTCCTCAGCCCTTGACGTCACTTAACAACTGCAGGTGCTTTCCTGCTGAGCCCTGAGCTGCATCCCGATCGTCAACTGATTTGACGTCTTAGGACGTTTTGCTGATCGTGTGGGCCACAGCAGTGGTCCCTCTTGCCATCCTGGCCTGGGCCCTTGGAAGCATCTGGAGTCGCATTTTTTCCTCCACACAAGGGGCCTCTCCCGGCCCACTGAAGGCACACAGCCGCCGCCTTTGAGTGAGTTCCAAGGGTCTGTTTGCCTCCGGAGGCCTCTTGGATCTAGAAAGCACCTCCTTTCTAGACCCAGAATTCGAGATCAGAGGCAGAATCATCCCAGGGAGGAGCTGGAAAATCAGGTCCTGTGCTGGAAGAACCCAGGACTTGGGCATCTCAGCAAAATCCTTTCAGTGTCCTTGCCAAACCTCCAGCCTAGAAGATTGGCCTGGGAAGGTCAAAACAGGGTCAGAATCACAGTAACAAATGGTGGAAGATACCCAGTCTTCTCTGCTCACAACTGGGGACACCAGCCCCATTCAGATTCCTCTTACCTCTTGTGGGAGCCCCCAAGGGTGTCTCACATACACTCTGAAATTAGTGTTTTTGGCTGTCACATTCGGGCCTTCCTGCTGTTATCTGTGTTTCCTGAGGCCACACTACCCAGTGGATACCAGGGAAGTTCCACTGACAGTAAAAACTCAGGTTTCATGGCCGCTGCCCCGCTTCTGCTCACAATGAGGGTCCAGGTCCTGTGTCCATGTCTCCCCAGTCATTTCTGGGGTCCCGAGGCATATCTTACGTGAGCTCACCACTGGCCTCTCAAGCTGCAGTTCTTCCACTTGCAACTCCTGGATGTCATCAAGCCATGATGTGTCCCAGGGAGACCGTCCCTGCCCAGCTCACAGTCCTCTCCCGGCGCTGCGGACCCTCGAAGTGCCTGATGAGTGTGTCTCACCACGAGTCCTCCCTGGCCAAGCCCAGGCCACAGTCTGCATGCACGTAGGAGAACTTGTGCTCCCTAATTCTGTGGCTCTCGGGTCCCAGAGAAGGTTTTGTGTGCTCTGGTTCACCCAGAGCCCTGGGGAGAGCCACTTCTTCAAGCTTCTGCTCAGGTCCCCTGTCTGTGGGGCTCAGACACGTTCTCTCTGTTTCCTCCTCCCTCACCCCAAATAACAATTTGTTATTTCTTATGATTCTGCAACCTGGGCTGGGCTCAGCCGGGCAGGTCTTCTGCTCCATGTGGTGAGGGGGCATTGGGGTGTCCAGGGTGGTTTCCTCACTCACATGTCTGGCACCCCAGCTGGGATGGCCTGGGGAGCTGGGAGCTGGCTGGGCTGCTCCGTCTTTCCACACGGCCTCCCCACGTGTCTGCTCCGTCTTACAGCGTGAAGGTCTCAGGGTAGTTGGACTTTTTACCTGAGCTGGCTTCCAAGGGCAGCAAAGCTGCCAGCCAGGCCTTTTGAAGCGTAGATCTGGAATTGGCACAGGGTGACTTCCTCCGCATTCTCTTGACCAAGGCCAGGCACAGGCCAGCCAGCTTAAAGGGGAGGGAAATAGATTCCACCCCTTGATGGGTGGAGTGGCATGCACGTGCAGACGGAGGGGATGGACGGCGGCCGTCTTGGAGACTGTCTACCACAGGACTCCTTCCTCATTCTCCTACAGCCACTGAAGCATTTAACAGCCAGTGCAGTCGCCCCAGCTTTCTCTTCCCCTGTAGTGGACACCTGGGAGCCACATATTCTGGACGGAGTAACCACAGGATGCAAGCCGACTGGTCCTAACTCTCCACTTGGAAGGGGACTACCCAGCAGAGGCCCTGAGGCCCACGGCTCACTTCGCATGAGTGAGAAATAAACTTTGATGTATTCATCCCCTGGGACTTTAGGCTTTATTTTCTACTGTTGCATAATCTAGCCTACCCAGGTTGTAGGTATCATTATCCCCGTACTACATATGAGAAAACTGAGGCATGTTGGTTCCGTGACTAGTCAGAGACTGAGTTGAAGCTGGAGCTTGTATCTGACTCCAGAGAGCCTTTAACCACTGCATTGGCTGCTGTTACCCTGGGAAGAGGAGATGGTGGGGGAAGACAGTCCTGTGGGCCTGGATTCTGGGTCACTTGAAATAGCATTGCCTGTGGTGAGGACAGAGAGCTCATGGACAGCATGAAGAGAGACCCACAGGGAAGCGCCTAACACAGTGCCTGGAGAGCAGGAGGTGCTCAGCTCAGCGAAGGTAAGCTGCGCCCATGGCCATGATTTGACAGCCTGGGGATCCCATGAAGGGGCATTACTTCGGCTCACTTAACCCGGCCATTGGTCCCTGGGCTTTGCAGCTCAGAAACTGGATTTGTCACCACCAAGAGCAGGGCTGTCTCTCAAGGCTATGTTCACAGTGACTGGGCTCAGGAGACACATGGAGGAAACCGAGTGAGAGCCCAACTGCCAAGCTACTGTGTTCACTGCCACACGCCCTGCCCCCACCCCTGTTGCTCCAGGGGCCAAGTCTTCCTTGGAAGGTGGCCTGGCAGTCTCGGGACCAGTCTTGAAGAATCCCGGTGTCCCTGAGCAGCACACTGAGCAGCCCGAGGTCCCACCTCCACTGCAGGATGCCCCCATTCCACAGACCTGGGGCCCACATTTCCAGACCAGGGCTTCCTCTCTCAGGATAGAATAAGATGGCGCTGACCCTCAGGTGCCCCCTTTCTCTGTGACCATGGCTGGCCAGTCCCTTTTTAGGAGATTGACCCCATAGAAAGGAGACCCGGCGCAGCAGAAAGAACGAAAGAAAGAAGGGAGGGAGGGAGGGAGGGAGGGAGGAAGGAAGGAAGGAAAGAAAGAAAGAAAAATAATTTTTTATTTTAAAAAAAAAAAAATGCTAAGCATGGTTCCTGGCCCCATAGGAAGCACTAGAAAAAATATGGCATATAAGTTCTCATTTACCTACATTTAAATATGGCATATAAGTTCTCATTTACCTACATTTAAATTATAATTATTTAACACATACCACATTCTCATTCTTTGTTTACTTGTTTATTGCCTGTCTCCCTCACAAGAATATGAGCTTGCTAAGAAATAATTCGTTGAATGAATGAGAGAATGAAAGAAGTCAAGGGCTGTTGCCCAGGGAGCCTTCTCTCTTTTTCAGATGATTTTGCCTTTCTCTGCTCTGTTGCACTTTTATACTCTAGCCCCCAGAGAGCATCCCTAGTACCCTATTTGTAAGTTCCTTGAGTAGTAGGTAAGAGCAGGAGTTGTGGAATGCAAATCCACCCTTATTAACTCTGACCTTAGGCAAGTCACTGAACCTCCCTAAGCTTTAGTTTCCTTCTCTGAAAGATGGGAATAATGGCACCTACCTTACATGGGTGATGTGAGGACTAAAGGAGATCATCCTGAAGCGCCATCCCTGGCAGGGACACCCAGCCAGTAGTCACCGTGCTGGTTTGCCCTCATGTATGATCCTTACGAACAGCGAGGCTCCAGGCAGTCCTTCCACATTTAAAGCCTGTCTCCTCTCCCCGGCTCGGCAGGATAAACGGATTTGGGGCCAGCTGCTATCGCCCACCCCAGTCTTCTGCCCTCCACCATCCGTCTGCCATTTTAGACAGTTGCCTGCAGCGAGTAAAGCAATGGCCCAGGGCTTTTGAAGTTTGGGCTCACGGGGCCCGTGCCACCACCAGGCTGCCTCCCTGAATTCTCCAGGGGCTGAGGACAGGCGAGTCCTCTGGGGCCTCCCCTGGCAGCCCTGCGGCTGTCCACCCGACATCAGATCAACCTGTGCTGTGGGTGCCTTTGATGTCAGTTCCCACACTGGAGCCTCGTGCCCTGCCCTGAGGACATGGGCTTTGAAGTTGGCCTGTAAACCGAGCTTTCAGGAAGAAAGTTGTCTATTGTGCCTCAGAGCACAGCCAGGCCCTGTAAAGGCACTCGGAATGCCATGAACACCTGATAAATAATTCTTTCTGGGCCCAAGAAAGATTCGTTCCACTTACAGGGGAGGAAAATTCCCTTGACCTTTTCATTGAAGTCCTGTGTGTGTGTGTTTGGGGCGGGGGGGTGGTGGTTAGAGAGGGTTTTTGCGTCTTCTCGCTGAAGTCACGTGGGACAGGCAGGTTGTCTTAGAGCTGAGCTCCAGTGACTGCTCCAAAAGGGCTCCTGGTCCCTGACCCCTGGTCCGAGGTCCCCCCAGCCAGCCCCACTCCTGCCTCCTGCTGGGAACATGGGAGAAGATTGGGCCCTCTAACGGGTAGAGGGGCCTTGGCCCCTCCAGGCCAAACCCTGCTGCAAATGGCGGGGCTTCCAGGAGGCACAGCCCTGTTGCCTTTCTTTCCTCCCAGGGCCTGGCATGGTCAAAGAGAGGGGGCAGACAGGATTTCCCACCCGCAGGGGTCCCGGAAGTGGATACTGGCTCACATACACTGAGCGCTTACCTCAGGCCAGGCCCTCTGCTGGGCCCCCTTTTGTGTGCAATTGGATAATAGGATGTGGGTATGTGTGTAGTTTTGTGAAAGCTTTCTTTATGGTAAAATGTAACATACATGTGGAAGGTATATAAAATAACAGCACACAGCTCAGTAAATGATCAGAAAACAAACATCTCTGCAGTCACCACCTTAGTCAAGAAATTCAAGTTTGCTAGGATGCAGGAAGCCGTGCTGGTGCCCCTTCCTGCTCAGTAGGCCCTCCCTCTCCCACGAAGGATAACCACCCTTCTGACTTTTGTTGTTACTACTTATTTGCCTTTTTAAAAATAATTAATTAATTAATTAATTTATGGCTGCGTTGGGTCTTCATTGCTGCGCCTGGGTTTTCTCTAGTTGCAGCGAGTGGGGGCTTCTCATTGCGGTGGCTTCTCTAGTTGTGAAGCATGGGCTGTAGGTGCGCGGGCTTCAGCAGTTGTGGCGCACGGGCTTAGTTGCTCCGTGGCATGTGGAATCTTCCTGGACGGGGCTCGAACCCATGTCTCGTGCATTGGCAGGTGGATTCTTAACCACTGCGCCAGCAGGGAAGTCCCTTACTTGCTTTCTCTTTATAGTTTTTCTATCTAATCAGGCATCGTCAGATACTCTTAGTTTTATTTGTTCTCTGAAATGTGTACAAATGGAATAATAGAATGGAATAATAATGCATTCCTTTGTGCCAGGCTTTTTTTCACTGAACATTGTTTATGATATTCATCCATGTAACTGTTTCATTCATTTTGCTGTTGTATAGTATTCACTGTAGGAATATTCGAGGAGTATTTATCCATTCTGTTAAAGAACATTTGGATGTTTCCAGTTTGAAGTTATTAAAAATAATGCTGCTATGTACATTTTTAAACATATCTCTTGATCCACGTGCACTCATATTTCTTTTGGTGTATACCTAGGTGTAGGGTTGCTAGGTTATAAGGTAAGCATATCTTCAACTTAGGTAGAAAATGCCAAACTGTTTTCCAAAGTAGTACTAATTTATACTCCTACCATGAACATGTGAGTTGCCTCACATCCTCGTTGTGGTGGCAGCCTCTGAGACAGTGATCCCCGCCTTCTTGCATTCACACCCTCTGTAAGCCCCTCCCCCTAAGTGTGGGCTGGAGCTAGCAATTCCCTTCTAATGAATAGGATGTGACAGAACATAACAGGATGTCGCTTTCTTTCTTTCTTTTTTATTGGAGTATAGTTGCTTTACAATGTTGTGTTCTGTACAGCAAAGTTCAGGATGTCACTCTCAAGATGAGGTTACAAAGAGACTATAGCTTCTGTCTTGGGCGTCCTCTGCTTTCTCACTTGCTCACTGTGAAGGCCATGTTGTGAGCTAACCTGTGGGGAGGCCCACAGGGCAAGGAACAGATGTCTCTGACCAGCAGCCAGTGAGGACCTGAGAACTCACATGAATGAGCTTGGAAATGGGTCCTCCCAGCCTCCAGTTAACCCCTGAGATGATTGTAGCCCTCTCTGACACCTTGATTACAACCTTGTGAGAGAGCTTCAGCCAGAGGCACCCAGCAGAGCCCAGATTCCTGATTCATGGAAACCGAGATAAATGTTTATTGTTTTAAGTTGTGAAGTTTTGGGGGTGCTTTGTTACATGGCAATAGATAATCAATGTACTCAACAAGACTTTTTTTTTTATTGTCCCATTTTCAATGTGTATGAATTAGGTTAGCATCTTCCTGATATTATTGGTATTGAGCACCATTTCAAGTTTGTTGACCCTTTGAATTTCCTTCTTTGTGAAGTACCTGTCAGGACTCCTATCATTATTCCGTTGGGTTATACATCTTTTCCTTGTTGATTTGTAGGGGTTCTAGATGTAAGCCTGTCTTAGCCTGGGCTACCCCTAGAAAGCAGAGCCTGAAGCAAGGGCTTGCAGGCAGAGAGTTAATTTGGGAAATGATCCAAGGAACAAAAGTAGAAAGGAAAGGAGGGGAAACCAATAGAAGCACGCCTTCTCAAGTTGGTCACTGTTGTGGGAAACTTGGGCTCATTCTCGTTGGGACCTTCTGAAGAGCCATGTACAATGTTCCTCAAAATTATCCACCTGTGTTATAAAAGAGAAGAGCATTTATCTTCTAGCTCAGGGCCCCCCCTTGACCAAGGGCTCCCCATGGGGTGTTAAATCCCTCACATCTCCAGATCCCACATGTGTGACTGATTCCCATAGGAAGCCCACGCTGGGGCAGCTAAGAAGCCCTGGGGCATCACGTGAGAGGTGTGGCTAAAATGAGATCCTACTGCAGTAATACCTAGAATAAAATGGGTGCCAAGAGGATGTGCAGTGGAGCATGAGGAATATCTGACACATAGCCTCTTATAGATGATATGCCTTGTAAATGTCTTTTCCCATCTGGGCTTGCCTTTTCACAGTGACTTTCAATGAATAGACATTACTAATTTTAAGGTAAGCAAGTGTTTAAGTCTTTTCCTTTGTAGTTTGTGGTTATTTGCATCTTGTTCAAAAAGTCTTCCTGTACTTAAGTCATAAAAATCTTCTCCTCTGGTATTTTCTAGGAGCTTTCTTGTTTTACCTTTCACAGATCTACAATCTACCTGGAACTGGTTTTTAAGTAAGGTGTGAAGTGGGCATCAGGTTTCATTTTTCCACATAGATGCGCAACTTATTGAAGAATCTATCATTTCCTTCCCACTGCTGTACAGTGCCATTTTGTCATAATCGAGTATATGTATGAATCTCTTTTTCTGTTCCATTGTTTGTCATTGTGCCAATATCGCACTATTTTAATTAGTGGAGCTTTATAGTAAGTGTTGACACACAGAAAAGCAATGTGTCTCTCTTGTTCTTATTTTTCACAACTATCCTGGCTATTTTTGGTCTTTGCCTTTCCTTATAAATCTTAGAACAAACATGTCAAGTTTTACTCCCCATCCTCCATTGGATTTTTTCTTCTATTGAGACTACATTGCATGTAGATTACTTTGGAGAGAATTACATCTCTACAATATGCGTGTCCTAATCTATGAATATGATAAATTCATTTATTTAAACCTTTAAATATTTCTCTCCAAAATATTTTATAGAAAAAAAGAATTCTGCTTCTAGCAATGGTAGACAAGGATGCTTTGAACCAACTTTCCTACTGAGAACAAATGGAAAAGGAGGCTAAAATATTTTTGAAAATACATATTTGAAGGCAATGGAGAGCTAGTAAAGCTGCGAAAATTTATGGAGCCAAGATCCAGAGGAAAAATAGGAAGCATGAGGTCAACATTTGGTATCACTTTTCCTCCTGAAGTGAATTGTCCATTCCAAAAGCTGTTGGCTGTGAGAGCCTGAGCTGTTTTTTGATAGACTGTCCTAGTCTCACTATGTTTGTGTACAGCTTAGGAGTCAGTCAAGGACCCAGGGGAGTATCTTTATGTAGATTTGGGGGCTCTACAGCTCTCTCACGTCTGGTACTCTTCCCTCCAAATTGCAATCTCTTGTCAGCCCTGTATGCTTGTCTGTTTCTTCCACCCAGCGAGTCTGCCACCTGTTTGTGCTTGTTCGCTTTACTGTGGTTGAAAAATGACCTCAGGGAGAAACCTGGGTGGAATGTGGGACTCATTGCGTGTGCTTCCCTTTCAATGATTAGAAGCCCTATATGGGTTGGCCACCACGGATTTCTTCACCTTTATTCGTGAAGGATATTTTCACTGGGATAGGATTGTAAATTGGTGATGATTTTTTTCAGTGCTTTGAGGATATCATTACATTGTCTTCGGGCTTCTTTGGCTTACGTTGAGAAGTTAAATGTCTTATTCTTGCACCCTTAAAGTTAATGTGTCCTTTTTTCTGTCTGTACTTGTTTTCTTCTTTTCTTTGGGTCACAGCTCTTTCACTGTTGTATGCCTAGATGTGATTTTGTCTTTATCCAGCTTAGGATTTGTAGATCTCAAATCTATGTGTGGGTATCTTTTGTCAGTTTTGGAAGATTCTTAACCTTTATCTCTTTGAAAATTGATTTTCTCCATACTCTCTCTTTTCTCTTTCAGGGACTCCAATTATATGAATTCTAGCCCTTTTTTCTCTCTTTGTCCGTTCCTGGGAAACAGTATCTTATTATGCAAGAATCCATTACATCCATGTGAAAAGGATTTGACAAATCAACTAGCATTTCTCTTACTGAAATGCTTTTGCCACTCGAATTTCCCTGTACTAAGAAGCAGTGTCTGTCTCTGACATAACCCACAAACCTTCATGGAATTGGGACATGGCCACCTTTTGTTTCAAGGACATAGGGCAAAAGGTGTGGAGGATTTTCCTGGTTACAAGGTTAAATATTTAAGGTTATAGGCTGCATTATGCTAGTCCTCAGTGGCAAATTCTGAGTGACTGAGGCACCCACATGCTCTTTGATAAAAATCTATTTGTGATATGCAGGACCCTCTAACACACAGGCCCCAAGGCAGGAGCCCATCTTACCTGGGTCTAAAGGTAGGGTTTCTCAATCTCAACACTACTGATATTTTGGGCGAAATAATTCTTTGTTGTGAAGGTCTGTCCTGTGCATGGTAGCATATTTAGCAGCATACCTGGCCTCTATCCTGTACATATCAGTAGCACCTCCCAGTTGTGACAAGCAAAAATATCTCGATATTGCCAAATGTTCCCTGATGGGGCAAAATCCCTCCTGGTTGACAACCATTGGTCAAAGGATGGTACTCCGGACGAGAAAGACCCACTTGAAACTTAATACCAATGGCCTGCTTTGTGACAGAAAGCACATCACCGGTTTACTAGAGACAGGTGTGTGCACCTTTGACTTTGGCTGTTTGGAAGCTCAAAGCTAAGTTTCGTATTTACTACATTAACTAACTGTGAGCCTGTTTTCAGGACTGATCTTATTTCTAATATAACAGTCTTTTAGGAAATGGCTTCACCTAATTTGAAAAGACCAGCAGGTAAAGTGTCTCCATATGAAAAAGCCTGAGGAGGCAACATCTTGGTACTGGTAATGGCACAAGAGGCACCATTTTCAGTAGTGCAAGTTAGGCTACTTGAGGCCAGCTTTGAGCGCAGGTTTTGGGACTTGGGGAGAAGAGGGAAGGCATTGTTGGGTAACTGTGGGTGGCATATCTTGTGGGGAGCATATGGGAGGTATTCCTTTGCTTTTTCTCAGGCCTGTAGTAATTGTGGAATGCTTTCTGAGAGTGGGGTAAGCAGCTGAAGTTCAGAAATCAAATGAGTAAGGGTTCAAGGCATAGTAATTTGGGTATTAAAAGTTAATGTGTACTTCCGAGTTTGGAGACAGAAGAGTTAAGTCCTTTCTCTCTTCTCTTGAAAATCACCCAGAAGCAATAAGGAGAATGAGAAAAGGAAGTTGACTCCAGCTTCAACGAAACTAGGAGACATCTGAAACTCTTAACTCTAAAATGGGTGAAAGAGCTGAAAAAGTAGTAAAGGTCAAAGGAGAGTACAGGGGGTATGCTTGCCTCTGCAGGATCTGAGAAACCTAGCTAGTGTCTTCTTAAACGTGAGGCTATTTGTGAGACAGGTCTGTTAGAGCAGCAGGGAAGCGGTCCCCTGCGATGTGAAAAGCCATTTGGCATCTGATTTCACTGGCAGAGCTACAATGGTTCACACACATAACTCTGGACCATGATAAATTTTTCTGCCAGCTTGACCTTTCCCCTTCATGAAAACCCTGCAACACGTGGGAAGAACTTCATTTAAAGACGAGTCATCTGTTTCACCATCCAGGTAAACAGAAATTCCTCTCTTCCAAGAGCTCATTTCTGACTCCTCTCATATACTACATCCAATCTAGAATCTAGTTCTCATTACTTCCACTATGACTACCCTAGTCCGAGCCCCTGTGCTCACCTAGAATCTTGCAATAATTTCATAATTGTGCTCTCCATTTTTCTAGTTGACTCCCTACAGCTGCCTAAGCTTTGTTAGATCATGTCACTCTAATAAAAACTCTCCAATGTCTTCTCACTCTCCTTAGCATAAAATCCAAAGTTCATGTCACAACTCTAATGATCTTATTCCTGCTCTCTCTTTGAACTCATCTCACAACCCTCTGCTGCCCCTAGCTTTATTATTCATTGCATCCCTTTACCTTGTTTTAATATTTATAAAACAAATGATATATATTTGTTTATTGTTTGTCTCCCCTCCACCAGAGTGTAAGCTTCATTAAAGGAGGGACTGATTTTGTTTACTGCTGTATTCCCAGTGGTTAGAACAGTGCCTGGCACATAGCAGGTGCTGAGAAAATATCTGCAGTTGACCAAACAATAAAAAAGAACTGGCACAGGGTTTGGAGGAGGATATAAAAATAGAAAAGGATCAAAAAAAAAAAATACATGGCAGGTGAAGAGCACTCACCAGAAAAATGTTGCCTCAACAGATAGTTGAAAACTATAATCAAAGATCTCATGACAACCTTAATATCTTAACATCTCGGTAAAGTGCCGACATCAGAAATACAAGAGGATATGAGGAAACAGAAGAAACATGAGCTGGCAGAATTCAAGGAAAAAAATTACATAATAATCATAAAAATGAATACAAAATTGGGATGATAGAGTATACAGTGCTCAATCACGATGAGAAAGCATAAAAATAAAATGACATGGAGATAGGAGATGTAACATGCACATAATTGGAGCTTCTAAAGGAGAAAATTTCTATTTTCTATTTTTATAGATGAAAGCACTGAGAAACCTTGCTCACATGAAGTCAGTAATAGATTTTAGAAACATCACTTAATCCTCTGAACTCTTGGAATTTAGGCCAAATATCATAGTGATCTTTCTTCAAATTGTATGTCTAATGAATCAGCTGACAATCCAGTTCTCTACCAATTTTATTGAGGGCATGTAACTGGAAACTACCTGACTTGCAAAAGGAGTCATTCAGACCTTAACATCAACGTTTCAAATTGTCCCTTTGTTTGGAGGCTTTACTCCTTAGGGTAAACACAGTGAGTTTTGGGATGGATGAGAGGTATTTCTTTTTTCTAACGGGTGAAGGGTTACAGTGAAAGGAATAGTAGTTTTCAGAGATCAATTTAGAACAAGTACATATGAATGTACAGTGTTGGGAAATTGATTCTGTTGAACCCCTTCATGTATCCCAGGAGTGTGTATTCATTTGAAGACTACTGGCTAACAATGCCAAGCAATGCTATCAGGTCAAGCAAGGAATGAATTAAAAAATATGGTTTAGGAAAATAAGAATTGTTGATTTGATCAAAGTAGTTGATACAGCTGTATTAAAGTTGGGTAGGGCTTCCCTGGTGGCACAGTGGTTAAGAATCCACCTGCCATGCAGGGGACACGGGTTGGAGCCCTGGTCCAGGAAGATCCCACATGCCATGGAGCAGCTAAGTCTGTGTGCCACAACTACTGAGCCTGCGCTCTAGAGCCCACGAGCCACAACTACTGAGCCCGAGCGCGTAGAGCCCATGCTTCACAACAAGAGGAGCCACCGCAATGAGAAGGCCGCGCACCACAACTAGAGAAAGCCTGCACACGGCAATGAAGACCCAACACAGCCAAAAGAAACAACAATAAAAAAAAAGTTGGGTATAAGCTATATTGGAGTGGATTGAGGGAGAAGGGGATGGTACTGAAGCAGACAGTAATAGAAATGTTATTAAAATTGAATATTGAAAATGTGGAGATAGGATTATAGCCGAAGTGTATGGTATCTAGGAAAAATCTTTTTTAAAAGATGTGAAATACCTAGGGACTTGGGGAGAAATGTTGACAAAAAAAGGATCAACAGACTAAGGGAGAGGTTGAAGACTCCTAAAACAAGATAATCAAAAGTACTAGGTTCACAAGATGATGCAAAGGGTTAACAGTAGTTGACATTTACTGAGCTGTTTTTTATCAGTGTGCTTAAACTTTTTAACTGTTTCAACTAATTCTCACAATAACCATACAACGTGGTTGCTACTGATAGTCTCATTTTACAGATGAGGATAGGAGACTCAGATTTAATTATGCCCAAGGTCACTGAGTTTATCACTAAGTTAGTAGAGCTGGGATGTCACCTAGAGCATTGGAGCACTTCTCCACAGGTGTCAATTTAGGTGGAAGTTCAGGGAATTTCTGCCTGATAAAATCTCTTTAATGTACGCCAGAAAGCAAGGACATGTTATAAGAGTGAAGGAGAAAAGACAGGGTCACAAGTTTGAGAAGAGTTTTCAACAGTTAAGAACAGGAAAAGAGTTGATGAGAGGTAACAGTAAGGATAACATGCAGTGTTGTTAATTAACACTTAGTAATATTGATTTGTACAGTTGGTGGCCTTTCTCCAGAAATAATCCATAGGGAATTGGATACATCTAGGGCTGTATTTTCCAGAAAGGTTATGACTCTGGGGAGGGTTATTTGGGATACTGACAACAGTGACACTGAATTGACAGATCACTTAAAAATCTAGACAGGGCTTATGGAACTGGTGAAAACAGACTGATAATGACCTGATTTGAACTTGTGTAAAGGAATATAACTGTTATGGTCAGAGGTGAGGTTTCTACATTTGTGATTTCGGAGGTAAAGTTGTTTTGGGATATTGAAAGTAGCCAAGATGTGGCTGCTGTGGAGACAAGAGTAATGGAACTAAAGCCCTGTAAGTGGCCACTGATGTCAACCAGGTAGTTGCAATTTATTTCCTCAAAATTTACTCAAAGAATATGACCTATCTTTCTGCTCTCAAACTGTTGTTTTATCAGAACAGCAATCACTTCAGACTTTCTTCTGTACCTGCAATTCATCCGGATTTAAAAAATTAGATTTGAGAAGAGGATTTTTACCTATCAATACACACAAAATTGGAATCTGTGTTCCTGAAAACCTTTACAATAGAAAGATCACTGGATCACTGGTATAGTCAAGCACTTGGGAGAAGTGTATTTCAGGTAAGAAATTATCAATAGTAAGAAAAAGTTGCCACTCAACTTTCCCCTCAATAGCATGTTTCACTGCCCCCCAAAAAATGTGTTTTCCCTTATGGTACTTCAGTAGGGATATCAAAATGCCATGGCATCTCTCTTCCTTTAATCCACCCACCACACACACACAATTTGATAAGGAAAAAAAAAGCAAAAACCAACCCAATGTTCATGCTTAAAAGACAGCCATGATATTTAATGTGGTGCTGGGACACTAGGCCACATGGACCAACAGACCTAAATTTATTCCAACCCTGAATTTTGTTAATGTCCAATAATATATGAATTGGAATGAGAATTTCTTTCTCTGAAGATGAAGAAAAAAGGTCTTCCAGTGTAGTTATTTTAGAAGGAGGCTCTTCTATTTACATATAAGAACCAAGACTTATAAATAACCAAGCATATTTAAATAAACTGATGAAAATACCTTTTAAAACATAATACTGGTCTCTCCCTCTTCCATTCTTAAACATATATCAGTCTTCACTTTCTACTTAAATTAGTTGTAATAAGCAACCCTACAGACTAGCTATTTGACAATCAGTGGCCAAACTGAAATTTGAACAAAGCCAAACTTGTTTAAACCAGATACTATTTGTTAAATGTTACACATTCTACTAGTCACTGACTCAGTATTTTACTATATAGGGTAGCACCTATTATAAAACAAACAATGTGAGACATAAGAAAAAATGAAATGTTGGGGGTCTGATACATGAAAAAATTTCAGGATGGATTGCATAATCCAGAAATCGCTTGTTCTATTTGCTACATTCCTCGAAAATTCTAAACTTCAAAATGACACAGGAATTAAAAAAAAAAACAACACATTAAACACATACTTAAGTATCTAGATGTGTAACAGTTCAGCAAACAAAAAGGTTTAACTCAAAGCCTTTGAACATGTCACTTAAACATTAAGATTTTGAACCCAATTACTCAAAGATCATTGACTAGCCCATAATGCAGTTTGTGTTACTCTGCTGTACAAATTAACCACATAATAACAGTCAGATCTTACTCCAACAGAAGTGGCGATAAAATCATACAGCAATACTCCTTTTTGTAATTAGATAATCAGGATAACAACACTGGGATAAAATGAAGAGAATATCTTGTTTCAGCTTCTTGTTCAATAAGCCTATTCCTCATTTTCAGATAATGAGGATAAAGGTATCACAACCACATATAAGAAACTGCTTTCTCTTTATTTAGGTGTTAGGAAGAAAATTAACTTTGGTCACATATTACCTTAAAAAAAAAAATCCAGTTTTACATATTCCTAAATAGATGATAGGACCAAATGATCAGAGAAAAAATTTCTTCTGTAAAAACTGGCCAATTTTATCAAAAATCTAACGTACAGTGTCATTCAAATTATGTGAAGAATGCTTGGGATCATAACATTCCAAATATATGACAACTGCAACTCCATCCTAACCGGTGTGAAAAGTATTTGCTCTCATGTTGCTTTGGTCCAAAAGAGTAGAGCTGATTCAGTAAGAGTAAACTAAGTACCTAATCTTTTGCCAGCATTAATTTAGATTGTTACTGGCAGCAGAAATATCCATGGTGAATAGTTCTACTATAAGAGAGTATAATAAAAGAATATTTTTATGAACACATCACAGTACCAGATAAACTTTTATAAGAGAGAAACATGAAGGAACAAAAAAAGATAAACAGCTACCACACAAAAAATACTGTTTCCCCCGTAACTGTATTTGAAGGGGTAAAAAGGTAGTATTAGAAGTTTGATGATGCTAACATGAAAGGAAGTTGAGTATTGTATTTATTTCTTATTTTATACAACTCTTACTGTTTACAAAAATGGTTATAGTCATGCCCATAAAAGTGTAACCCATGGCATCTGAAAGCAAACACTCTTTGTAATTATTTAAAAGGGCCTTTTTAAAAATTATAATACAAAGGTCTGTGCTCTATAAGCAGTCCTCCACTGTGCATTATAACAATAAGGCTTACTTTTAATACAAAGACTAAGTGTTTGGGAGTTATGAACCACTGGATTTAACAAACATCATCTTATAGTTGCTTTTTGCATCTTTTTTGTTTTTGGGATCCTCCACTTCATCAGGGTGCTCAGTAGCTTGGAGTTCTTCAGCAGATTCTTCTTTCTCTGACTCTGAATCACTTTCAGAGTCATCTGGACTTTCAGGATCAGGTGAATCATCATCATCATCATCATCTCCAGCCACATCACCTTCTCCATCATGATCATCTACCTAAAAACATCAATCAACAGCTATTAAAATACATTATCCAGTATAAAAACTGGAAAAGACCCCAAAATTTTTGTCTCACTCCCTAGCCATTAACAGTTTAAGATCAGAGGCTGCCTAGGGAAGAAATGAGGACTCAGGCACCTCCATGTGTTTTATACCCTGGGACTTGAGTAGGATTTTGGTTTAAGAAAGGGCTCTGAAGACCACTCACCTTCTCCCCTCCCCCCTAGTTTGAAAATAATATATTATTATCTTCCTGATGGAAACAGTATTATTTTAAGTAAATAAGGCAAGTTAACCACTGATCCATGGGAATATTTAAACAGTTATCAATGTTTTGCATATTATATTACTTTGGAGTAATGGACCAATAGTTATTATATGAAAAGAGATGATGTAGGAAACAACCAAGAAAACTCTCCTGAACCGGTATTTACATGAAATATTTCATGTAACTTGTATGTTGTTCATGCCTACTTAAGATGTGCCCTAATGATTATCTAAGCAGAATTTATATTAAGCTAGTACCAGAAAACATATTTCTAAAACTGTCAAAAATATCTATTCTTATTATCTACAAAGACCTAGTTTGGCATGTAAAAATGTAACTGTATAAAGAAAGCCTTCTACATAGGGTTCTTGATCGCTAGAGTAATTTAACACAAATAAATGATAATCAAATTGGAAATTATCTTCCCACTTAATGAAAATACATAATTACTACCTCACTGAAGCCAAGTCCACAATGTCGTCGGTATCTTCCTGATAATTTACTGTCCATGCTTTGTTGATATTGAGACTCCAGTTCTTCGTTAATTTTCTTGTCTTCTTCCCCTGTATGTCCAGTGTACTTTGATTATGTTTCAGTCAAATTAATAAAAATATTTGATTACACAAAAAACCCACAATACAGATGCTATTATATTCAGGGCTGATTTCTCTAACTGTGACTAATTTTACAGCAAATTTTGTGGATGGGTTTATAAACCATAGGTAGTTACCCAACAGATAAAATAATTGAAGGATGTATTTATGATTACTTCTTTAGTAACCAACCCCCTGAAGCACAAGTTGTTTATTAAAGATGAAAAACTTAATTTTTCCCATGTAATAATTCAAACCAGATACAGGAATCTCAGAACTGCTTAAGTTTACATATTGTAACTATTAATTACTAAGAACTTTGGGCATGATGTTTTAGTTTATTTATAGTCTAATAATGGTTCTCCTGAAAGTTTCCTCCTAGTCATGCAGAAAAAATCCTCCAACAAACAAAAGCTTCTGTCTTTGAACAGAAATAATGAAAAGGCACACAATTCTGTTTAGAGAATGGCTAAATAAAATGTAAAATGACCTTGGAATGGCTTCCCTTTACGCCTTTCTTTGCATATCAGTTTACTGCACCAACATAAACTTATTTGTAATTTTATCATGCAACATTTGATATATAAATTATTTTTAACATATATTGTTATATATATAAGTTATGAAGCAGAATACTAAACAACCACCTATAAACTTACCACCCAAGAAGCAGAACATTAACAATACCAGTGAAGCTTTCTGTACGTGACATTTTAATTTGTAAATACAAGAAGAATTTCATATTTTAAAAGAATGAATGCAACAGTTAAATATATTTCCATTCTGCCAAAGCTCAGGGACTCTTTTGCCTTTTGTAGCAGTGCAAATCAATTTGAAATAACTGTTCAACACCAGAAATATAAAATGCCTATTAATTTCTAATGTCTAAGATTAGGGCCAATTTTAAATGGGATAAAACTTTTCAGCAGACTGAATTCAAATCCAAATTCTAATTCATTTTCTGTTTTTACTTTTAAAGTTTTTCCCCCAAAATTAAAAGAAAAATTAATTTCTTCAGGCATTCCAATGAGTTTATACTCTTCCAAGATTTCAGAGCAAAACTCAGTGAATAAACTAAAAACCAGTATAATATGCCAACTATAACACTGTATATTAAATAATTTACAAAATACATGTAAACTCTAGTTACTATAGTTGGCAAGATGAGGCATAAAACCTCACTACAATTAAAATACTACATGTTGTGAGTTAGTAAAAATGAAGACAGAAACTGGTTAGTTTCTTGGTTAGAATATCATATTGATGTACATATACTCAAATCTTTTATGAAAGTATATACTAACTGTTAAATGATATACGTAACATGTTTACATATACTACATATATTTCTAATATTTATTAATCATTAGAACTAATCAACAATTATACACGAAAGTTAGAATATCCCAAAATATGTACAAATATTTCATATTCCAAATTTAGCACCTCCACTTTAATTATATTTTACTTTCTTACCTGTTCGGAAGTGAGATGTGGATTTGTGATCTCCTATAACAAGACGACCAGTATGTTCTTTCTGTAAGAAGGCAGGAAATTTATTACAATTTGAGACCACTAATTCAACATAATTATTAAGTGTCTACTATGTGCCTGACAATATTCCAGGCTTATGGGATACAGTGAAGAAAAAGAACTAAATTAAGATCCCTGTCTTTATGGAACTTACATTCTTGCATGGATAGGGATGGGGAGGGGACACAAAACCAGTAAGTAAATTACAGTATGTCTGAAGGCAGTGTAATTACAATAAACCAAGCAGAGGAAGGGGATAGAAAGTATGTAGAGTTCAAGCTGGAATTTTAAATGGGATAGACAGCTAGAAAAGTGGATCAATCTAAACATTTTCTTTCCTAAAATGCCAGTAAAATGAGTTGCTTTGATTTTTCCACCTTCTCTTTCTGATGTCTCAGGCATATATCATGGAAAGAAAGCAAATGAGATTTAACTGAATAAAAATAATAGATTTATAATGAACAATGTGATCGAAATTTAAAATATAAAACATAAAAATAACCATTACTATTTAACAACATACCACAAATAGCTAGCTCATTACTTTTGACTACAATAAACACCCACTTTCAAACTATCAAAAAGCACAGAACTTAAAACAATTTAGTTCTATAAAACATAAAAATAAATCTGACTCAACTAATTGGTAATTAGTTACCAACTAATCAGCTTACATAATTACTCTCAATTTATCAGTTCCAATCCACTCTTCATGGTTCATATTTAGTTTTGAAACCAAGCATGAGCCTGTGGGGCTCCCGGGCATGGAAGCCTTTCCGTGTCCCCAGTTTCTTGTTTATAGGGAACAGACTCCAGCCTCCGTGACACTCCCTGAGTTCCAAAGGGCAGATTTGAACTGTTGCCATGCAGAGACAAGGGAGGAGCAGTCAAGAAACAACAGTGTAGCCTTTGGATAGGGTCCTGGTTCTGCCTGAAGGGATACACATAACAATGAGTTCTTTACAGAACGAAAACCCCCAACAAATGTAAGATGTTAGCATTCTTTATCCCAGATTAAAAGGAACCAGAGAAGCTCTTCAAGAGACCATCTGAGGCCAGATTAAAGGAGTCACAGAAACTCATCAGACCACCTGAAGCCAGGCCCTGCACACACCCTGATCCTTATCAGCAACCCTGCCTTTGAACCACTGCTATAAAACAACTCACCAAATCCCTCCAGGTCGGGACACACAGTTTTGAGAGGTACTGAGTCTGCTGTGTCCCCCTTTGCCTGGCAGAGCAATAAAGCTGTTCTCTTCTACTTCACCCAAAACTCTGTCTCCGAGATTCAATTCCGTACTGGTGCACAGACGCCGAGTTTTCGGCATCAGTTTCACAAGGTTAATAAAGTGTTTGGGAGACTGGCCAAGATGGCAGAGTAGAAAGATCTTGAGCTCACCTCCTCTCACAAGCACACGAAAACCACAACTATCTGCAGAACAGCTATTGATGACAAAGACTGGGAACCACCAGAAAAGATCTTCTACAACTAAAGACATAAAGAAGGAACCACAACAACCTGGATATAATCAAATTCCATACCCCTTGGGGTGGGTGATCCACACACTGGAGAATAATTACACTGCAGAGGTTCTCCTACAGGAGTGAGAGTTCTGAGTCCGACATCAGGCTCCCCAGCCCAGGGGTCTGGTACCAGGAAGATGAGCCCCCAGAGAATTTGGCTTTGAAGGCCACTGGGGCTTAACTGCAGGAGCTCCACAGGACTGGGGGAAATACACTTCACTCTTCGAGGGAGCATACAAAATCTCACATGCACCCGGACACAGGGCAAAAGCAGTAATTTGATAGGCACCTGGGCCAGACCTACCTCTTAGCCTTGGAGAGTCTCCTGGAGACACGGGGTGGTAGGGGGACTGTGGCTCACCCTAGGGACACAGACACTGATGGCAGAATACCGGGGAACACTGTTGGCGGCTGACATCTTGGCTTATTAGTTCCAAGACCTTATCCCACCCAACAGTCTGTAGGTGCTAGTGCTGGGACTCCTCAGGCTAAACAACTAACTGGGCAGGGACACTGCCCCACCCCTCAGCAGACAGGCTGCCTAGAGACTTACTGAGCCCACAGCCACCTCAAGATATGCCCCCTAGACATGGCTCTGCCCATGAGAGGACTAAGACCCAGCTCCACCCACTAGTGGGCAGACACTAGCCCCTCCCTCCAGGAAGCCTGCACAAGCCTCTAGAGCAGCCTCACCACCCAGGGGGCAGACACCAGATGCAAGAAAAATATGATTCCCGCAGACTACGGACCAAGTCTGCCCACAGCAGGCCAGACTGTGCCCGCTAGCAGGCCAATGCAACCTTCAGGACACCCTGGACCCCATAACCAACTGTGTCAAGAACCACCTCCCAACCCCAAATCTTATATGTGCTCTGGGATCCAGGGGCCCTGCAGCCAGACTCCAGGAACCAGCTCTGACTACCCAGTTGCCTCCAGAATCCGGCTTAACCTGCCAATGGGTGGGCAACAGCCCCAGAGTCTTCATGAACCTGACTCTGACCACCCAGCCAGCACTAGCCTTGGGGCCCCCTGGGGTTCTGCAAGCAGTCACTTCATGACCAGGGCCTGCTGAACAGCAGCCAGCAGCATCCGCACAAGGCAGGGCCTGGCAACCAACCAAGCCCACCAGATCACCCACATAGTCAGGCCACCACAACAGAAGGACCCACACAGCCCTCTTAGGAGGAAACTCTAGAGCATATAGCTTGGGTGGCGAGAAGGGAGTGCACTGCTGGGATGCATAGGACACATCCTAGAGGGCCACTTCTCCAAAGTCAAGAAATGTAACTAACCTACCACATACATAAAAATACCAACTTAGACAAAATGATGTGGCAGAAGAATATGTTCCAGATGAAGGAACAAGATTCTACCTGAGAAAGAGTTCAGAATAATGATTGTAAAGATGACCAAAGAATTTGGGAGGAGAATGGATGCCAGAGCAAGAAGTTATAAGTTTTTAACAAAGAGTTAGAAAATACAAAGAACAACCAAACAGAGATGAAAAATACAATAACTGAAATGAAGAATACACCAGAAGGAATAAACAGTAGACTGAGTGATATAGAAGAATGGATCAGTGAGCTGGAAGACAGAGTACTGGAAATCACTGCCACTGAACAGAAAAAAGAATGAAAAGAAATGAGGACAGTTTCAAAGACCTCTGGGACAACATCAAGCACACTAATATTACCATTAAAGAGGTCCCAGAAAGAGAAAACAGAAAGAAAAAGCCTGAGAAAATATTTGAAGAGATAATAGCTGAAATATTCCTTAACCTGGGAAAGGAAACAGTCACTCAAGTCCAGGAAGTACAAAGAATCAAGGAACACACCAAGACACAATGTAATCAAGATGACAAAAATTAAAGATAAAAGAGAGAATATTAAAAGCAGCAAGGGAAAAGCAATAAATAACATACAAGGAAATTCCATAAGGCTATCAGCTGATTTTTCAACAGAAACTGCAGACCAGAAAGGAGTGCCATGATATATTTAAAAAAGTGATGAAAGGGAAAAACCTACAAGCAAGAATACTCTACCTAGCAGAGCTCCTGTTCAGATTTGATGGAGAAATCAAAACTTTTACAGACAAATAAAAGCTAAAAGAATTCAGCACCACCAAGCTAGCTTTAGAACAAATGCTAAAGGAACTTATCTAGATGAAAAAGAAAAGGCCACAACTAGAAACAAGAAAATTAAGAAATGAAAAAGCTCACAGACAAAGGCAAACATATAGGAAATAATCCAAATGCAAACCAGTAGGGAGGCTGACAGACAAAAGTAGAAAAATTATCTGTATCTACAATAAGCAGTTAAGGGATACACAAAGCAATTAGATATAAAATATGATATCAAGGGCTTCCCTGGTGGCGCAGTGGTTGGGAGTCCCCTACGTCGGGTCGTGCCCCGGTCAGGGAAGATCCCACATGCCGCGGAGCGGCTGGGCCCGTGAGCCATGGCCGCTGAGCCTGCGCGTCCGGAACCTGTGCTCCCCAACGGGAGAGGCCACGACGGTGAGAGGCCTGCGTACCGCGCAAAAAAAAAAAAAAAAAAAGATATCAAAAACAGTAATTGTGAGGGGAGGAGAGTACCAACGCAGGATTTCAAAAATGCATTTGTAATTAAGAGAGCAGCAACTTAAAACAATCACGTATACATATAGACCGCTCTACAAAAATCTCATGGTAACCACAAACTAAAAATCTATAATAGATATACACACAAAATTATCCACAACACTAGAGATAGTCATCAAATCACAAGAGAAGAGAACAAAAGGTGAAAGACCTACAAAAACAAATTCAAAACTATTTTGGGAGAGGGAGCTGTGTAAGAGGAAAGGTTCTCTAACCCCAGGAACCCCCTTCACCAGCTGGGAAAAATCAGCCAGGACAGAAAGTGAGCTTCACTGGCTCAGAGGAGTGCAGCAACAGGCTTTAGGAAGGCAGAACAAAGAGAGACCAGCACTGATGGTCCTGGCCACCTCGCTCTACTTACTCCCCAGCCTGAGATGTGTGTCTGCTGGTGCGAGGGGGCTGGGTGCTAAAACTCAGGCTTTAGGGGACAGACCTGGGGAGAGGACTGGGGTTGACTGCGCGGAGACAGCCAAAATGTATTGGAGTATGGCCCAGGCCACAAGGTGTGAGCAGGATAATGCCTGGGTCCACCATAGAAGCCCCACTGGTAATGTGCTCATGAAGGGAGGGTCAGGACCCCACCAAGCAGCCTCATTCTCTTTGTGCTCACAGTGGGCACAACTCTTGACTCTATGAGCTCTGCGAGTAGACAAGCCCTGGTGGTTGCCTACACACAGAGGTGGGGCTGAAATATGAGCTGTGTCCAGCCAGCAGCTTTGAGACTTTGGCAGATTTATGCCTCTGGTGCCTTTGTAAGCTCAGCACCTGGGAGACATCCAAGCAGATTATTGGTGCTTCTGTGATTAGGGCGGGTCCAGGGCTAATTCCATAGCTCCCACGGTGGGTCCAGGTGCCCGACTATGGTGGGTCATGGTGCCTGACTTTGGCAGATCTGCACTGGTTGCTTTCTGATAACTGCGCCTGAGGGGCATCTGGACCAACTGACTGCATTCCCACAGCTGAAGCGGGGCCAAGAGCAGTGCCAACAACAGTGTACTTTGTGAGTACTCATGACAGGTGACAGGAGACACCACAGAGCATACTTTTCAGTGGACAGCTCCTGGGAAGAATACCCAGTGGCTCCTCTCCCAGTGGGAGCACTCTAGTCCCATCTACCTCACATTGCAGTTTAGCAACGGATCTGAGTGCTTTTACTCCAACACCTGGGGAGCAGACCCTGCCCCTGGCAGGGCTGTGACAGCTACAGAGCAAAGTGGAGGCCCCTGTTCAACATCCAGTGCAGGCTCTGGTCACCACAACACCAATCACACCCCCTATCAAGGGGAAAAGGGCAAGCACACATTGAGGAAGGACGTGGCAGTCATCCATACTAAAAACGGCCTTTGCGCCAAAAATATTAGACTCATTCAGGCTACACAGGGACATTCCCACATAAAAACAGCCCTTTAAGACCACAGTAGATAACTGTTTCTCCTAAAGTCATAGAGTCAGAGAAACAAGTAAAATGAAGAAACACAGGAACTGCTCCCAACTAAAAGAACAAGAGAAATCCCCTGGAAGTACAAACGATGAAACACCTCTCCAGTCTACTAGACCCCAAGTCCAAACAGAAGGTAATAAAAATACTAAAGGAATTAACAAAGACTATCAGAAGAAATGCAGATCACTGTTACAAGAAACTAGAACTATAAAGAGGAGCCAATTAATATTAGAAAACTCATCTGCCAAGACAAAACTTGAGCTAAAGGCAATAAATAGCAAACTAAATAATGCAGAAGAATAAGTGATCTGGAAGACAGAATAATGGAAATCACCCAATCAGAACGGCAGACAAAAAGACAAGTGAAAAAAAATGAAAGCAATATACGAGACTTATGGGATAAAATAGAGCAAGTCAATCTACACATAATAGGATCCCAGAAGGAGAAGAAAGAAAAAAGGGGATTGAAAATGCATTTGAAGAAATTATGGCTGAAAACTTCCCAAACCAAAAGGAAACAGATATCCAGGTACAAGAAAAACAGAGTCGGAAACAAGATGAACCCAAGCAAAGCTACACCATGACATATTATAATTAAAATGGCAAAAGTTAAAGTGAGGATTCTAATGGCAGCAAGAGAAAAAGAGTTACTTACAAGGAAACCCTCATAAGTCTATCAGCTGACTTCTCTATAGAAACACTCCAGGACAGAAGGGAGTGGCAAGATATATTCAAAGTCCTAAAAGGGAAAAATCTGCAACCTAGCATACTCTATGCAGCAAGATTATCATTTAGAATAGGAAAGATAAAGAATTTCCCAGACAAGTGAAAACTAAAAGAATACAGCAATACAAAACCTAAACAGACATTTCTCCTAAGAAGACATACAGATGGCCAACATGAAAAGATGTTTAACATTGCTAATTATTAGAGAAATGCAAATCAAAACTACAGTGAGGGATCACCTCACACCAGTCAAAACAGCTATCATCAAAAAATCCACAAACAGGGCTTCCCTGGTGGCACAGTGGTTGCGAGTCCGCCTGCTGATGCAGGGGACACAGGTTCGTGCCCCAGTCCGGGAAGATCCCACATGCCGCGGAGCGGCTAGGCCCGTGAGCCATGGCCGTTGAGCCTGCACGTCCAGAGCCTGTGCTCCGCAACAGGAGAGGCCACAACAGTGAGAGGCCCACATACCGCAAAAAAAAAAAAAAAATCCACAAACAATAAATGCTGGAGAGGGTGTGAAGAGAAGGGAACCCTTCTACGCTGTTGGTGGGAATGTAAACTGGTACAGCCACTATGGAGAACAGTATGGAGGTTCCTTTAAAAACTAAAAATAGAGCTACCACATGACCCTGCAATCCCACTCCTGGGCATATATCCAGAGAAAAACATGGTCCGAAAGGATACATGCACCCCAATGTTCATTGCAGCACCGTTTACAACAGCCAAGACAGGGAAGCAACCTAATGCCCATTGAAAGAGGAATGGATAAAGAAGATGTGGTACATGTAAACAATGGAGTATTACTCAGCCATTAAAAAGAAGGAATTAATGCCCTTTTCAGCAACACGGATGGACCTAGAGACTGTCATACTGAGTGAAGTAAGTCAGACAGAGAAAGAGAAATCTCATATGATACTGTGGTGTGGTACACATATACAATGGAGTATTACTCAGCCATAAAAAAGAATAATGTTAGTTGCAGCAACATGGATAGACCTAGAAATTATCATACTAAATGAAGTCAGACAGAAAAAGACAAACATCATATGCTATCACTTATATGTGGAATCTAAAAAAATGATACAAATGAACTTATTTACAAAACAGAAACAGACTCTCAGACTTTGAAAACAAACATATGGTTACCAAAGGGGAAAGGTGGGAGGGGAGGGATAAATTAGGAATTTCAGATTAACATATACATGCTACTATATATAAAATAGATAATCAACAAGGACCTACTGTATAGCACAGGGAACTCTACTCAATATCCTGTAATAACCTATATGGGAAAAGAACCTGAAAAAGAATGGATATATGTATATCTATAACTGAATCAGTTTCCTGTACACCTGAACTAACACAACACTGTAAATCAACCTTACTCTAATAAACATTAAATTAAAATAAAAAATAAAATAAACAACAAAGTCCTAGTGTATAGTACAGGAACTATATTCAATAACTTGTAGTACACTATAATGGAAAATAATATGAAAAAGAATATATATATAGTACAGCAAAGTATCACTTTGCTGTATGCCAGAAAATAACACCACATTGTAACTGAACTATATTTCAATAAAATATATATAAGTAAACAAAAAGAAAAAACAGAAAACAAAAGCAATTATAAGAGGAAAGTTAATAGCAATACAAGCTTACCTCAGGAAAGAAGATAAATCTCAAACAGCCTAACCTTACACCTAAAGCAACTAGAGATAGAAGAACAAATAAGGCCCAAAGTTAACAGAAGGAAAGAAATCATAAAGATCAGAGCAGAAATAAGAAAACAATAGAAAAGATCAATGAAACTAAAAGCTGATCCTTTGAAAAAATAAACAAAATTGATAAACCTTTAGCCAGACTCATCAAGAAAAAAAGGAAAGGGCTCAAATCAATATTAAAAATGAAAAAGGAGAAGTTACAACTGACATCACAGAAATACAAAAGATCACAAGAGACTACTACTACAACCAATCTATACACCAGTAAAATGGACAACCTAGGAAAAATGGACAAATTCTTAGAAAGGTACCATCTCCCAAGACTGAACCAAGAGGAAATAGAAAATATGAAGGGACTAATAACAAGTATTGAAGTTGAAACGGTGATTTAAAAACTTCCAACGGACAAAAGTCCAGGACCAGATGGCTTCACAGGGGAATTCCGTCAAACATTTAGAGATGAGTTAACACCTATCCTTCTAAAACCTCCTGCAGAGGAAGGAACACTCCCAAATTCATTTTATGAAGCCACCATCACCCTGATACCAAAACCAGACAAAGATAACACACAAAAAGAAAATTACAGGCCAATATCACTGATGAACATAGACACACAAATCCTCAACAAAACACTAGCAAACCGAATCCAACAAAACATTAAAAAGATCATACACCATGATCAAGTGGGATTTATCCCAGGGATGCATGGATTTTTCAATATCTGCAAATCAATGTGTGATACACCACTTTAACAAACTGAATAATAAAAACCAAATGATCATCTTGTATTCACAAGATGCTGTGGCCTGCTGTATCAGTAAATGAAGGATATTGTGGCCATCAAACCAGCAGCCACCCTCAACTGTGCACCCTGAGGGGATTCAGGATGGTGAAAAGCATGAAACTGGCCCTAGATAGTTAAGGTGTATATCAAAGGAATGATTTCAATGAGTCCAGACTCTTGAAACTTCCCACACGTGGAAAAGTGTTAAATTCATTAACTTGACATGTTTGGTTTTCCATAATTAACAGTTTCTTTAATTAACAGTAATCCTTTGATGTTTCGACTACATAGTTTTTGATGCAAAATGCGTATATCCTGGCTCCTCCCTTACCTCTTTGGAGCAGTCCCTCAGAGCAATATGAGAGGCTGACTTAAGTCCTCAGGAAATCCGCCAAATAAAACATAATTCTCCACTTTTAGGCTGTGTATTTTTTTCAGTTGACAGTTTTGGTGACCAGGAAGGGACTCAGAGCAGACGTCTCTGCTTTGCCTGAACTCTACAAGGAACTGGGGCCTTGGTACCAGCAGAGGCCTGTTATGCCCATCCGGCTCTGCAGAGTCCAGATGAATTTGGGTGAGTCCCTCCTGGTTCCTGTATCTCCCAATTACTGGCTGATGATCCTGAGTTTTATTTGGCGGTGTCTAACAGGTACTGGCTCCCCAGTTAAAAGATATTGGGGAGTGGCCCCTGCTAGTTGAAAAATACGAGGGGAGCCCAGCTGAAAGACATTGGGAGAAAGTGCCCCCTACCTGAAAGATACTAGGGTAACTCAATTGAAAGACACCAGGATTTCCTCAGTTTGAAAGATACTGAGCAGTCTCAGCTGAACGGTTGGTTAGGTAAGAGGTTTACCTGACATTTTCCTCAAATTGGCTATCTTGACAAGAATGTGTCAGGATAAAAGTGCACTAATAAAATTTTATGCCTGAGAAATTCAAGTTCAAATGGGAAACAGATTCTCTCAGAGAAATGAGGGGCGTCAGAAAGCCAACCTCCAACTAGCAGTCTAGCCAGATTCGTGTATGTACAGAGCTCATACCTGCAAGTAAATAAAGGAAATCTTGCTCTGAAAATGACTAAATGGAGCTCTTTTATTGTATACGCAGCTATGTTAGGAAAAGTTGGCTTGATAAAAACATATTTTCAGAATTCTGATGTTAAAAAAACAAAAGCCCTTCTAGGGGGAAGTTGCATTCCTCCTCCTGTGTCTTTGAGATGTAAATGTTTTATCTGATCTTCAGGCACGTGCATGTGTGTGTGTTTTGAGTACTTGATCTCTGTCATCCAAAAGGTACACATATGGTGTACATTTAGCAGCCAATCGAATAGACTGAGATTCTGAGCAGGCTTTTTTTTTTTTTTTGTGGTACGCGGGCCCCTCACCGCTGCGGCCTCTCCCACCGCAGAGCACAGGCTCCAGACGCGCAGGCCCCGCGGCATGTGGGATCTTCCCAGACCGGGGCATGAACCCGTGTCCCCTGCATCGGCAGGCGGACTCTCAACCACTGCGCCACCAGGGAAGCCCCCTGAGCAGGCTTTTGTCTGAATTTTTGCCATCTTAACCTTCACTGCGTCAGCCTGTTTAGTGAGGGCCTTTACTTTCTTAGACTATTTTTGGGAGTAAACTTTCTGGATCTGTTTAGGTCGCATCCTTCACACTCTCCTGTGGGGAAGCCTCTTGCACCCTATTGGTTTAAGTCACTATTAACATATATCTCATTAATGGCCAGACGACAGATCCTTTAAATTGGAGAAACTTCTAAATTGGTAAATTTTTAGAGAACTCTCATTATAAACAGGTGTTTTATTGATATCTATGGGAAAAAAAAATTAAAGGTGGGAAAAAAATATATAATGGTTTACCTAAGAACTCGCTTAGTTTAAAACAAACCAAAAAAACTGGTTTGGGAGACCTTATTGTGGTTTCTGCTTTCCCTCAATGGATCTTACAGATGCTAATAAAAACATTAGAATAATTAATTAGGTTGATTAACAGAAAAATAAGAGAAAAAACTAAAGGGAAAGTCTAGAGACTCTTTCCCCACAAGGTAAACTTTTTAATGGAGCTTATCCCAAATGGATAAAGAAATCTTAAGATGATTACTTTAAAATGGGATAAATAAAATGAATGTTAATGGGATTAAAACAAAACATCTTGATACAACATTCCTAAGGTTCAATGGGCCAAATGGAACCCCCCCTCCACTGTATTGGTACCCAACATTAAAGGACCCCAAGAAAGTCTGCTCTATTTACCCCTGTTTAAAATATATATATTTAAATGGTGGAAGAAAATTACACTGAGGTACCTGACCAACAATTACTTGGGGCAACAATTAGGCCAATTAATCAAGTTGACAAAAGGGCCTGAGTCAGTTGGCTCAACCCCTCACTGGGGACCCCAGAGCCTTTTATACAAAATAGATAAAATGGTCAGAGAATAAAAGCAAGGAAAGCTTCTAGGACTCCTTGTAATACCAAGACTTGTTGATTGGGTCCTAAGAGAAACTAATGTCAAAGGTGTAAAAGTTGGCAGAATTGAGATGAAACTTTATAAAAATTGGTATTTATGTTCACCAATCTACAGAACGCTAATGTAAAAGACAGTTCATAATTGCTTACTTCTTAGTATTCACTAGAAATCAAAGTTTTTAAGGGTTGAGAATTCTAATTTAAATATGAAATTAAAGCTACTAGAAATAATACAGAAAAACAGTTCAGTATGCTAGAAAAATAAGTGTGTTGTGAACAAAGAAGGTATGAGGAATGGATTTGCATTTTGTTAAGGGAAAAGAAAATAATTTTGTCCTAGAGCTAGTTGTTTCTAGATGAGAAAAGTAAGAGACAAAATAATACGGATATAGAAAGTGATGGAAGGATTGTGGAAAAGGAACCCTGAGAAAAGAATTTTGTACACTGTCAGGATTGACTAAACTCAGAATGAATTTAATTATGTAAATGGATTTTGTTATTAAAAGTAGACTGGTACACGATTGGATTTGGTTCCTCTGTTTGAAGAACAAAGGTTTCTTAGAACACTGCTTCTGACAATGGATTGTGTGAGTTTCTCTGTCTTTAAGTGATCTATATTTGCTTTTGAAATCTTTTGTCACTGTGGTTAAGTATTATTTCAGTGACATATGATCCTATTTGACCAAGTGTTGATATTTTTGACAAACTTCCCAAATATCAAATTCTAAAGTTCTTTTGACCTCCAGCTAACTCTGGGATGCTTCAAAGGAACCAAGACACCTCAGAGAGCAATGTCAAACTAATTAGCTTATGTGGTATGATAAATTAATCAGTTGGCCAAAAAGTTCATTTGGTTTTAAAGTAAAAACAAAAGACACCACATTTTTCATTTTCACCAAGAACTTTATTTATTTTTAAAAAAATATTTAGGGACTTCCCTGGTGGCACAGTGGTTAAGAGTCCACCTGCCAATGCAGGGGACATGGGTTCGAGCCCTGGTCCGGGAAGATCCCACATGCCGCAGAGCAACTAAGCCTGTGCACCACAACTACTGAGCCTGCACTCTAGAGCCCACGAGCAACAACTACTGAAGCCTGTGCACCTAGAGCCTGTGCTCCACAAAAAGAGAAGCCACCACAATGAGAAGCCTGTGCACTGCAACAAAGAGTGGCCCCCCTCACCGCAACTAGAGAAAGCCTGCATGCAGCAACGAAGATCCAATGCAGCCAAAAATAAACAAACAAATATTTATTTGGCCGTGTTGGGTCTTAGTTGTGGCACACAGGATTTTTAGTTGTGGCATATGGGATCTTTAGTTGCAACATGTGAACTCTTAGTTGGGGCATGTGGGATCTAGTTCCCTGACCAGGGATCGAACCTGGGTCCCCTGAATTGGGAGTGTGGAGTCTTAGCCACTGGACCACCAGGGAAGTCCCACCAAGAACTTTACTGAACGTATTCACTGTTTTGTTCCACTATCTTCTGCCATTTTTCAGGCAACTTCATAATTCCATCTTCCTAGAAATTTTATCTTTTTGAGCAAAGAACTGTTCCAGCTGCCTTTTACAGTATTCCAGGGAATTGAAATTCTTTCCATTAAGAGAATTTTGTAAAGACCGAAATAAATGGAAATCCAAAGGTGCCATGTCTGGTGAATATGGCAGATGAATCAGAATGTCCCAGCCAAGCTGTAACAGTTTTTGCCTGGTCATCAAAGAAACACGCAGGCTTGTGTTATCCTGATGGAAGATTATGCATTTTCTGTTGACTAATTCCAGATGCTTTTCGTCGAGTGCTGCTTTCAGCTGGTCTAACTGGGAGAAGTACTTTTTGGAATTAATCATTTGGTTTTCTGGAAGGAGCTCATAATAGAGGACTCCCTTCCAATCTCACCATATATACAACATCACCTTCTTTGGATGAAGCCCGGCCTTTGGTGTGATTGATGGTGGTTCATTTCGCTTGCCCCATGATCTCTTCCATTTCACATTATTCTACAGTATACACTTTTCATTACCCATCACAATTTGTTTTAAAAACGGAACATTTTTGTTAGGTTTTAGTAGAGAATCGCATGTGGAAATACGGTCAAGAAGGTTTTTTCACTTATGAGGAACCCAAACATCAAAGCGATGAACATAACCAAATTGGTGGAAATGATTTTCAGTGCTTGATTTGGATATTCTGACTATGTAGGCTATCTTCCATGTGGTGTAACATTGACTGTTCTCAATTAACGTCTTGATTTGATTGCTGTCAACTTCAAATGGTCTACCTGACCACGGAGCATCGTACGGCGAGAAATCTCCAGCACAAAACTTTGCAAACCACTTTTGACACATTCAATCAGTCAAAGGTACTTTATCACAGTACCTTCTCCATACACTGCACAAATCTTTTTTTGCGTTTTAGTTGTGTTTCTACCTTTCTTGAAATAATAAAGCATAATATGCCGAAACTGTTGCTTTTTTTTTCTCTTCAATATTAAAATGGCTACACAAAAATTCACCAGTTTTGATAAAGTTTTTTTAAAATGCACACTGATATGACAACTGTCACAATACAATCTAACAAAATTGTTTCGAATGAAGTTAAAGACAACTAAGTGCTACTAGAGACAACCTATGGAAAAACCAAACGAACTTTTTGGCCAACCAATACTTGCAAAGCACTGCCAAGTAACTAGTGATGAACCTTATGTTATATTGTATGTATAAATGTCATTAATACAGATATTCCAAAATTTATATGAAATTACTAAAATCTGAGATATCCTGGTATAATGTTATCAATCATAATTCTAGTTATTATCAAAATATCCAAGTTCCTTGTCAACTGCATTGTAATCAGATCTTTAACCATGGCATTTTAAGTCCTGTCATTTATAAATAGTCATTGTTTTAGTCTGATGCTTTTATAAAAGGAAGATCTTCAAGATGATTCATAAAAAGGACTTTTTAACAAGTATAAGTTTCTGATAACTTTTAGATCATACCACTGAACTGGGTAAGAAATGACAAAACTCTAATGTAAAACCTGACTACTTCATCCAAATCAACAGGAATTACATGGGACTGAATGAATTTATAAATATGATTTATAACTTTATGACTTTTTTGGGGAAATATATTGGCTTTTCCTCTTTGTTTTCCAGAAAAACTTTTCCTCTGTTATGCTATGACCTACAAGTTGATCAAGTATTCTTTTATAAACAAAAATAAAACATATTTTTTCCTCTCTACCTAATCCTTCCATATTTGGCTTCTCCACCTGGCTCTCCTATGGACTTGATGGTTTACTGTGACCAGATTACAACTAGTTATACTAATCACTGTTTTCTCTTTGAATTTATTTTTTTATACAGCAGGTTCTTATTAGTTATCTATTAATCATTGTTTTAATTTGTTCTCTTTGTTCCTGAATTGTTTATGCTCTGTGTCTCTCTCTGCCGTACTATGACCTTATTAATGTTACTGACTATATTAATTATCCTGTCTAGTTTATAAGATTGTCTCTTACCCAATGTGTAACCAGATCTCCAAAAAAATTAATGATGGCTAAAGGTCTTGAAACAGTTGATCATACACACACACACACACACACAAATATATATATATATATATATGTATATAAAAAACTCTACACAGGATAACTGTAACAGTGCAACTCTCGTATGAAAAGAAGCAACAAGAGAAAACATTTTCTAGGTCATAGCAGACTAGCAAGATAGGTGATCCAGAGAATTTTAGATTATTAACAGGTCCTAATCCAAAAATTTGAGTGGCCTATCAACAGAATCTTTGCCTGATCTAGGAATGAGCCTTCCTAGCACTGTGGGACAAAATTGGTCATGAAATGCTTCCCAAATGTCGGTTGAATTTATGATCAAGGGGAAGCACTGTGAATGAAAAATGCTGCCCTATCAGTAAACAAAGGATGTTGCAGCCATCAAACCAGCAGCCATTGCAGCTACTCCCAACCGTGCACCCTGTGGGGATTCAGAATGGAGAAAAGAAGGATACTGGCCCTAGATAGTTAAGGTGCAAATCAAATGAATGATTTCAATGAGTCCAGTCTTGCATCTTCCTAGATGTAGAAAAGTGTTAAATTCATTAACTTGACATGTCTGGTTTCCCTTAACAGTTTCTTTAATTAACAGTTATCTTTTGATGTTCCAACTATCCAGTTTTTATTGCAAAACTCCTATACATCCTGGTTCCTCCCTTACCTCTTCGGAGCAGTCCCTCAGAGCAATCTGAGAGGCTATCTTCTAGGCTTAAGTTCTCAGAAAATCCGCCAAATAAAACATAATTCTCAACTTCTAGGTTGTGCACTTTTTCAGTTGACAATCTCAATAAATGCAGAAAAAACTTTTGATGAAATTCAACATCCATTTTTGATAAAAACTCTCCAGAAAGTGGGCATAGAGGGAACCTACCTCAACATAATAAAGGCCATATATGACAAACCCACAGCTAACATCATACTTAATGGTGAAAAGCTGAAACCATTCCCTCTAAGATCAGGAACAAGACAAGGCTGCCCACTCTTGCCACTTTTATTCAGCATAGTACTGGAAATCCTAGGCACAGCAATCAGACAAGAAAAAGAAATAAAAGAAATCCAAATTGGAAAGGAAGAAGTAAAACTGTCACTGTTTGCAGATGACATAACACTATACATAGAAAATCCTAAAGATGCCACCAGAAAACTACCAGAGCTCATCAATGAATTCGGTAAAGTTGCAGGATAAAAAATTAATATACAGAAATTGGTTGTATTTCTATACAGTAACAATGAAATATGAGAAAGAGAAATTAAAGAAACAACCCCATTTACCATCACATCAGAAAGAATAAAATACCTAGGAATAAACCTACTTAAGGTGGCAAAAGAACTGTACTGTGAAAACTATAAGATGCTAATAGAAGAAACTGAAGATGACACAAACAGATGGAAAGATATACCATGTTCTTGAAGTGGAAGACTCCGTATTGTTAAAGTGACTATACTTCCCAAGGCCATCTACAGATTCAATGCAATCCCTATCAAATCACCAATGTCATTTTTCACAGAACTAGAACAAATAATTTTAAAATTTGTATGGCCCCAAATAGCCAAAACAATTTTAAGAACAGAGCTGGAGGAATCACACTCCCTGACTTCAGACTATACTACAAAGCTACAGTAATCAAAACTGTATGGTACTGGCACAAAAACAGACAGAAATCAATGGAACGGGATAGAAAGCCCAGAAATAATCCCATGCACTTATGGTCAATTAATCTATGATGAAAGAGGCAAGAATATACAATGGAGAAAAGACCACTAATTTCAAGAAGTGGTGCTTGGAAAACTGGACAACTACATGCATAAGAATGAAATTAGAACATTCTCTAACAGCATATACAAATATAAACTCAAAATGCATTAAAGACATAAATGTAAGACCATATACTACAAAACTCCTAGAGGAAAACACAGGCCAAACACTCTTTGACACAAATCGCAGCATTATTTTTTTGGATTCGTCTCCTAGAGTAATGGAAATAAAACAAAAATAAACAAATGGAACCTAATTGAACTTAAAAGCTTTTGCAGAGCAAACGAAACCATAAGCAAAATGAAAAGACAACCTATGGAATAAGAGAAAATATTTGCAAATGATGCAACCAACAAGGCATTAATTTCCAAAATATACAAATAGTTCATATAGCTCAATACCCAAAACAAAACAAACAAAAACAACCCAACCCAATCAACATACGAGTAGAAGACCTAAATAGACATTTCTCCAAAGAAGACAAACAGATGGCCAACAGGCACATGAAACAATGCTCAATATCACGAATTACTAGAGAAATGCAAATCAAAACTACAAGGAGGTATCACCTCACACTGATCAGAATGGTCATCATCAAAAAGTCTACAAATAATAAATAATGGAGGGGGGTGTGGAGAAAAAGGATCCTTCCGATGCTGTTGGTGTGAATGTAAATTGGTGCAGCCACTATGGAAAACAGTATGGATGTTCCTTAAAAGACTAAGTGTTACCACATGATCCAGCAATCCCACTTCTGGTCATATATCTAGAGAAAACTAACTCAAAAAGATATATGCATCCCAATGTTCATAGCAGCAGCATTTACAACAGCCAAGACATGGAAGCAACCTAAATGTCCATCAACAGGTGAATGGATAAAGAAGAAGTGGTACACACACACACACACACAATGAAATACTACTTAGCCATAAAAAGGAATGAAATAATGCCATTTGCAGCAACATGGATGGACCCAGAGAGTATCATACTAAGTGAAGTCAGACAGAGAGACACAAATATTATGATATCACTTACATGTGAAATCTAAAAATTATGATACAAATGAACTTATTTACAAAACAGAAACAGACTTACATAGAAAACAAACTTATGGTTACCAAAGGGGAAAGGAGGTGGGAGGGATAAATTTGGAATTTTGGGTTAACAAACTACTATATATATATAATAGATAAACAACAAGGTCCTACTATATAGCACAGGGAACTATATTCAAGATCTTATAATAAACTATAATGGAAAAGAATCTGAAAAAGAATATCAATCTATCTATATATATGCATAACTGAATCACTTCACTGTATACCTGACACTAATACAACATTGTAAATCAGTTATACCTCAATTAAGAAAAAAAAAACCAACTGAAAAAAAAAGGGAAATTGTTCACTAAAACTGAGTGAAAGTGAGATTAAATTTGACTTTGCAAAGCAATCTTAACCAATTATCTGTGTATATAGTAAATAACAAATCACCCTATTGTGAAATCATGACACATTCTCCATACCCAAAGATGATACTCCTGAAAAGGTTCAAGCATTAATGCTTATTGCCTTACATGTTATTAGCACAAAAGCAAATCAATAATTCAGTAGTTTGTTCCTTTATTGCAGAAGACACCTCATAACAAGATTTGAATATACATAATGGCATCAAGTTATTCTAAGATGATAGTATTATACTGGTCTATCATACTTTCTCAGCTGGTTCTCCCTGTGACCAATAAAATACTCAGTGGCTAGGATTAGGAATGTACTTTGGGGCCACAAAATAGTATAAATCTAAACAGCCTACGTAAAAGATCAAAGCTATGATCTTTGCACTTGTTAGCAAAGAATTTAACGTATGCTATGCCCATTGATCGGCAGCCAAATTTTTTTTTTAATTGTTCAATTTGTTCTCCACCCACCCCCGCCCTGTTTTATTGAGATACAATTGACTATTGGTAGCTAAATTTCATACATTTTATGTTAGGGTGTTTCTTCCTAGGTACTTAAAGAAATGTGATCCTACTAGGTTGAGCATACCCTTAAACTATTACTTTATATATCCTTAGCAAAATCTTTTATTTGCATGAACCAAGAGAAACTTCAGACTACTTTCTATGACAAATCACAAATTATTGGGAAATCTGGATTCATGTGATATTATACAAATGCTTCCTTTGTATAGGGCTTAACATCTTACATGATCTCTCCCTATGCCCAAATCCACTGTTCTAGTCTGGCTAACTCTTAATCCCCTCAGATTCAGATCAATTCTATTTCTGGGAAGCTTTCTTGTGCTGCTAAGCCAGAGTGAGCTTCCCTTGCCTGTTGATTCCACAGCATTATGTGCATAGCTCTTCCATAGCAATTATAATTCTATATTGTCATTATCTGGTTTCCTCCAGCACATGATAGCTCCAAACTTATGTTACTGATCTACGTGACCCCCTCACCCAGGACCTAGTACAGTGCCTGGCATGTAGTAGTCAACAGCTGTTGGTAAAATGCATTCCCATACAAATAAAAAACAAAGGGCAGAACTTATTTCTAAAGAGCTTAAAAGAGAAAAAAGTTTTCCTTTTTCTTCCACATCAGGTTTGCAGAAAGATTACTGGGACAGTGTTAGGAAAATAAATGTACTTGCTTACAAAAAAAAATCAGTATTTAGAGATCACTGTATTTGCATGTAAAAATTAATTGCTAGGAACAAGAGTTTTTTCCAACACGTGATGTTTCCTGGCACCTATATTTTATATCTTCTATTACGTTAATCGAACTGAAAAAGATTTCAAAATATACTGAACATTTTTAAAATTAAGTTTTTGACAAAGGCTATTCCCTTGGCTACTACTTCAAGGGCTGGAAGGAACTATAAAATATGAAAGACCTACCAAATGGTCTGACCAGAAGTACCTTGTATCAAATTATCAGGCTAACAGATGGCAAATCATGAACTTTCACGTTTTCTTTCTTCCACGAGAGTCTCCTCAAACCAAATTTTTTCTCTATGCAGTCTCTAAACATTACCACCCAGTGGCACTGAGAATCCTAGAAGCAGCTCAGTGAGGTCAGCTATATTTCCGAAAGCCTAAAGTAGTCATGCAGAACAGTAAAATGGGATCCAAGTATTCATTCCTTCTCACTTAACATACATAAAAAAGGGCATTATTTTCACAGAAAAGGTAAAAATGTATTCTGTCTGATGCTTACCTTTCCTGCACCCATAAGTCTCAAGAACTTTTGTTTTCTTTCTTCATTACCTAAGTCTGCTGCCTCCCAATTGCTAGATCCAAGCTGGAAAAGAAATTAGCCAATTAATCTTTTTTGCATAGTAATAAATATTTAAAAATTTAGAGTCTACCAGTAAATCCCAAGCTTTTTCCCCCTGTCAGTTTTCACTATAAACTGGACTCACTCTTGCTTAGGAAGTTAAGCATATGCATAATATTCGAATTAGAATATACTCCTTTTCTGTTACCTTAAGGGAAAGTCCTTTAGTTCTTTTGCAGCCAGAGATCTGGTTTTCAAAAGTTTATACTATAAGAATTACCTGGAGGGCTGGTTAAAACACAAACTGCTGGGCTACACCTCAAGAGTTTCAAACTTAGCAGATCTGGGGTGGGGCTTGAAGATTTATTTCACTTCTAACAAATTCCTAAGAGATGCTGATGCTGCTGATGTAGGGTACCACACTTTGAGACCTACAGCCTTAGAGCCTTGCAGGGCCCTAGGGTACCTAATACTTTGAACCCAGGAGGCTGCTACAGCTGTTAACTGAACTTAAAACCCTGGCTATATTGATATTCTAAAGAACAGTACAATATCAGAGTCAACTGGACCCAATTTTAGTTTCTTTTTTGAACACTTTCCTTATTTGTAAGGACTGATGTGTGAGGACTTTTTTTTTTAATATTTATTTGGTTGGGCCCAGTCTTAGTTGTGGCAGGCTGCCTCCTTAGCTACTGCATGCGAACTCTTAGTTGTGGCATGCATGTGGGATCTAGTTCCCTGACCAGGGATTAAACCCAGGCCCCGGGCATTGGGAGTGCAAAGTCTTAACCACTGTGCCACCAGGGAAGTACCTGTTAGGACTTTTATTCTTACTTAAAGGTCTTCCAAAGAACAAAGAGAAAATTTACTAATTTTTTTTTAAAAAAGAATAGAACTCATTCTATCTTGTAATTATCAAATGGGTCTATTGAACCCTTTTATAAATCTAATATATATTATGGAATCCTAGTGATATTTTTCCCTACATATTGAAACAAATTTAAGAATTATTTCATTATAATTCATTAATCATTCCCAAATATGCTAAAAATGACTAAAATAATAAGATAGAAAAATGGTAGAAAAGTTTTCTCATCGTGTTGTCCAAAGTGCTGCATCATCTTTCAAGAAGACATCACCCCTCTGTTGTATGCTTCTAGCTCTCTTTGGACCCAGCTGAAAATTTTAATTTCTACTCATGACAACCGAGTAAAAAACTGAAAACTGACAGAAGGCATTTCACAATTATTAGACGAATAACAAGGTGAATGCAAAATGACAGGTAGTGTCTAAACTAATGATAATGGCAAACTTAACTGCAATTAAACGAGTTTTTGGATGATGAAATACTAGATAACTTTTCTCCAACCGGGAGTCAATGAGAGACAAAATAACAAAAATATATGGTACTTTCATCTAGAAAGCCATTCAATAGGAAGAACTTCATCTTGCAATATTTTGCAATATTGCTACAACAGCCTGGACCATCCCGTTTTTCTAAAGAGGTATGTGACTATTTAATATCATCTTTTATGATATTTGTACACCACAATTTACTTGATATGGTTTGTAAGTGGACAAGTACCGAGGGCAGGTGACTAGAAGGAATATAGAAATGAAAAACATTCATTGGATTGATCATTCTTATTGAGTTTATAATCTAAAAATGAAAATGTTTTGCAATTATAGAGCAAAGAAGACAAACCCCGTTTGACACAAAACTATGAGCAATGAAAACACTTCAAAAAAATTCTTCAAGTATCATATTTTGATGATGCAAATCCAAGAACTAAAATAAAGCTAAAATCTATTAGAAACATATTTGAAATCTGAAATTATATGTTTCAGTTTCACACATGACAACTGATAAGCTGTTAGCTATATTCAGAAAATGCTAAACATTTTGGGTATATATATAGTGAAAAATCAAGAAAACTAGGTTTGCTATGGTTCAGTTCATATCAAAATTTCTAATAAAGTTGTTTTTACTATCCTTTTATTCTTCTGAATATTATTCATAAAAGACTAATAGAATAATACATATATCAAACAATGATGACCATCCCACCTGGGCATATGAGAGTTGAAGTATTTGTACCATACTGGACACCCACTTATGGCTATTCCTTTTGGCTACCTAAGTTCCAAATCTCTACTTCTTTCCATCTGACAGTTCATATTTTTTCATAGACTAGTTAGTTCTTAACTGTTTCTGGCTCAATATAGTTAAAACAAAACAAAAAACCAAAAAACAAAGTACCAGTGAGGCTTAAGTTCTGATTCTCACTAAATCACTGTTCCCTGAACCTGGCATAGAGTAGCAAGTACCTTGCTCAAGTGCTGCATTCTAAAAATCACATGGGTGCCTGATACATTCTCAGAGATTCTCCACCAGTTACTAAAATTAACCTCCCCATTCCTCTTACTTCCTGAAAGATAGCTTTCAATTCTCCCCTCTAATCAAACCAATGAAACCATTTTTAAGTTGGCTTCATCCTTAATACCCTTATTATAGAACAGCAGTCAATTTACCTCCTCCTCAGTACACCCTGTAGTAACTCTTAGAATTTATTTCTACCATTGTCAGCGTTTTCCTACAACTGGATTCAATGATTTGTTACCCCCATTAAATGTGTGAGGTCAGTGGGCAAAGAAAACTTTGATTATCTTTTACATGCAGAGGTTTATTAGAAATTGCTGACCAACTACACACTATAATTGGGTTATTTTCTAAACGTAGACATATATTTAAAAAACAAATATATTATATTCTGGGGCTTCCCTGGTGGCGCAGTGGTTAAGAATCCGCCTGCCAATGCAGGGGACACAGGTTCGACCCCTGGTCTGGGAAGATCCCACATGCCGTAGGGCAACTAAGCCCGTGCGCCACAACTACTGAGTCTGCGCTCTAGAGCTCGTGAGCCACAACTACTGAAGCCTGTGCCCCTAGAGCCTGTGCTCTGCAACAAGAGAAGCCACTGCAATGAGAAGCCCTTGCACCGCAATGAAGAGTAGACCCCGCTCTCCACAACTAGAGAAAGCCCGTGCACAGCAACAAAGACCCAACGTAGCCAATAAATAGAATAAATCTATTAAAAATATATATTATGCTTAAAAGATTAAAAACACAAGCACTTAAAGATAACTCCCAATTACCAACAAAAATAAAATTAATATTAAAGAAACTGACTAAAAAAAAAAAATCACCGTCAAGGGACAAGTTACTGCTGTATTGCACTAAAATATAGAATTAGCAACATAATCCTTTTCAGATAACGTGTGAAGGTCCTAGGACCTAATCTTGAATTGCAACTGTAACCACCTCTTTTAAAGAAAATGCTTATAGGATTGGAAAAGGTCTTAAAGGTCATCTAGTTTAAACTGATCCCATCAAAAGCTGTAGAGATTTAATTACTTAATCCCTTTAACTTTGTTAAATTACCTAATATCACCTAGAGTTTTGTGTCAAAAAGATTATTTCTTTGATTCTAGCAAAACAGGTGCTTGACATTCTAGCAATCAAGTCACAGTTAAATACCAGGAGGAAAACAATGTAATAGTTTTTAAAAGGGCACCCAAGTTACTCAAAAGCCTAGATACATTCCTGGTAGGTACTGGCCTACCACATTAACAAGAAAAGATCTCAAAACCAGTTGTAGGGAGGAACAGCAGGAATGAATAAATCTCACTATATAACTATTTGTCCCCAAATCTTTACTGATTACTAATCTTTCTGCACAGCTAAAATCAATTTCAGTAAAGAGCCTTACTATTCTGGACCTAACCCCACCACTTACCCAAAGAGGGATGAGTCTTAACATCATCTCATTTGCTACAACTGATGCACTAACAGTGTTCAGTGAGCTTTCTATAGTTCGCAAAGTAAAATATTATGAAAGGAACTCAACTGCACTATAGAAAATAAACTCTACACATTCAGAAATTGACAGCACTTTAAACAACCTAAAGAAAACTAATGTCCTCCCTTCTTCACTCTTAACTATGACCTCTCCATCGGCCCCCCCACCCCCAGTTTCCCCATCAACGTTTCCATGGCATTTATCCATTGTATGAAGGACCCAGTTTTACGTTTACTGGTTACTGCAGCATCCATGACACCGCGCTAGGGGCTAGTACAAACACACAAAAGGCCTAGGATAAACACCACAGTTATTCATCTTTGAATTCCCAACACCTGGCACAGCAGTAAATATTTAATGGTTTACTTTAAGGAATGAATGCTTTGCAATTTAAACTGGCAACTGTAGGGGGAGGGAGGAGAGGGAAAAGAGGTACTTGACATCGAAACGGGCTTCTACGTCTCAACGTATTAGGCCTCAGCACGGTGCACCAGAACCAAATTATTCCCCTGGTACCATTTTTCCGTTCAATATTTTATTGGTTTACTCTTAATAGTACAGTTAAGTTTAACTCTTAACAGTACATTGCAAAAATAATCCCGGCCAGAAAAATCTGTCCAAATTTGCATGAACATCTTGACTTTATCACAGTAGCATTTTAAGCCTAAAACAGGGAGGATCTTGCCGTTTCTACTGAATAGAAAGGCCCCATAAAGAAGCTTCATCAGCCCACGAACAGGCAAACATGGTCCCTTGACTAAGCTCTTTCACTTCTCAACCATTCAGGATTTCCTTCCTCGATTCCCCTTCCTACGCAGGCCTCCGGCTCTTAGCATGCGGACCTCTTCAAACATTCCAACTCAAATTAAGCAAAAGGGATATTTCCCATTCTTCTGGGTCCTTCCCCTCGGCCCTCCCCCTTCAGGTCACCTCAGACGCTTCCTCCGTCTTCATCCACCCTTCCCGGCCTACCCCAGCCTTTAGTAGGCCTCAACCCTCCACCACTCCGCCATTGTTATTTACATCGTCGTCTGGGGAGGCTGATCGCTTCACCCCGTGCGGATGGGACTCTCTGGCAGCACTCATCGTTGCGGAGACCCCAACGGGAAATGCCGAACCCACTCGCCGTTCTCCTCAGCCGCGGCGCCAGCAGCCTGCAGTCCGTCACCAGCCCAAAGAGCGCCACTCCACAACGCAGAGCCTCTCCGGGTCTTCTCCGCCACTGTCGTCACCGCCGCGTGCGCTCTCCACCCCGGAGCGCTCTGGGAGTTGTAGTTTTCTGGTTCACCACATACCGCCTGAACAAAGGGGACGGAGGGTTGACTAAAACTACAAATCCCAGGAAGCCCAGCGGCGCAGCTCGCGCTGTGTGGCGGGAGTGCCCGCCGAAGCTGCGTCTTCCTCGGCTGGTGGAGGGAGCTTTTCGTCGAGTGGATATGGCGGTGATCCTTGTGCTCAAGCTTCGTCGCTACAGAAAGAGACTTAGGCTGGCTTTTCGCATTTTCCTGTGAGACGCTGCCCCATTGACAAATGCATTCGTTATAGTTAAGCACCTAGGTTTAAAGGTAATGTTTGAGGCTTATTGAATCCTCACGAGTACAGTCACCGCAAGACAAAAACCGTTCAGAAAAAAATATGGCTCCTACCGTTTCCCCCGTGGTGTTCTCTATTGCTCGTAGGTGATTTCTAAATCGGTGGGGCAGCTTTTAAAAAACTCCCGCCAAACATTTTCCCGCTTTCTCATTCTCACTGAAATGAGTTCATATTGGTGGTAAATGCCACTTAATTGGCCATTATTGTAACCAAGGTTCATATGAGGGAATCCTGTAAGCTTTCCATGCGGCTTTATGTGAAGTGGGAGTGACCCTCTTCAACCTCGCGGCTGGTATGTAGGCTTTGTACTTTGGGGGCCTTTTCAAAGTGAAGTCCATCTCTGCGAAAAAGCCTTGTATCTTTTTCTTTTCTTTTTAAGAAATATTTACTTAAAAAAAAATTGAGGTGAAATTAACATTATACAAAATTAACCATTTTAAAGTGTACAGTTAAGTAGCACTTAGTACATAAACAGTGCTGTGCAACCGTCACCTCTTCCTAGTTCCAAGACATTTTCATCACCCCAAAAGGAACTGTCAATACCCATTAAGCAGCCCTTCCCCCATCTCCCCTCTCCCCACCAACCACTGTCAGAAAGAACGCACTGAATCTATAGGTATTACTAGGATACTGGAGTTTAATTCATGGAGTGTCAAGGTATCTGAAGTTTTAACTAGGCCTGAATCTGAACCTCCTTTTTCCTTACTTATTCTGAAGCTTTCTGACCTTGTTCAGAATTTTAATTTTGTTCTAAAACAAGTAAGTACAGTCTGTACAGACAATACAGATGAAGAGTGCATTTTGGTACTGAGAGCAGCCTGTGAAACTGCTTAACTATTAGCTTATGATCTCAGCAGTTACACTAGTTTGCCTGCCTGTGCAGAAATAGTATTACTTTCCTAGATTTCAGATGATCACTGAATCTTTTATAGAACTGTGACTAGTGGAAGACAGTTCTTTAACTTATGCAGTCATGTATTCAAATTTTGCTCTTTTATTTTGGAAGCAAAGGAATAACAATTCTAATTAGGGTAATATTTTTAAAAATCTAAGGTAGGGTCATATTTTATAACCAAGCAAGGGTATCTTTATCAATTAGTTCTGTGGTAAGAATAAACCTTAAGGAGGAGAAGAGTAAACCCATGAGGAGAAAAGGTATTTTGGGGAAGTGGTTGCTTGCTCTTTACTATTAATTAAATTATTTATAGTGCTTTGCCTAACTCCATGATTCTACCAAGTTTCTATTATCATAACTACAATGAAATACAGTTAAGTTACAGAATTTTCTAGGATGGACTACAGTTCATACTCAAAGGGTTTGACAGACTATAATATATATAATTTAGAATCCTTACTTTTGTTATCAATAAACAAATAGGATGGCTGAATAGGTAATGTAGACTTCTGAAAGAATTCTGAAATAAAAAAGGGCCATCAATAAGGTTAGTAGTTAGTAAATAGTTCAAACTTTACTAATTGATGAAAGTCCAGAAAAGTTTAATGAGCTAGTGAACTTTTATTTCTTCACCAGAATTATTGGCACTTGGATGGCTAAATTTTCAAGTTATCATAAAACAAGATTAAAATCCAAGAAGTAACGTAGGAGATAATAAAGTCTGGATCGTTTCATCAGATTTTATTCAGTTTCATATACAGAAGGCTATAGTTAAGGATGAAATTATGCAATGTAATAGAACTGCATATGTGGCAGAAAAACTCGGTAATACTCTTTTTCCTTGTATTTTTTTTAACATCTTTATTGGAGTATAATTACTTTACAATGGTGTGTTAGTTTCTGCTTTATAACAAAGTGAATCAGTTATACATATACACATGTTCCCATATCTCTTCCCTCTTGGATCTCCCTCCCTCCCACCCTCCCTATCCCACCCCTCTAGGTGATCACAAAGCACCGCTGAGCTGATCTCCCTGTGCTATGTGGCTGCTTCCCACTAGCTAGCTATTCTACGTTTGGTAGTGTATATATGTCCATGCCACGCTCTCACTTTGTCACAGCCTACCCTTCGCCCTCCCCACATCCTCAAGTCCATTCTCTAGTAGGTCTGCGTCTCCATTCCTGTCTTACCCCTAGGTTCTTCATGACCTTTTTTTTTTTCTTAGATTCCATATATATGTATTAGCATACGGCATTTGTTTTTCTCTTCCTGACTTACTTCACTCTGTATGACAGACCCTAGGTCCATCCACCTCAATACAAATAACTCAATTTCGTTTCTTTTTATGGCTGAGTAATATTCCATTGTATATATGTGCCACATCTTCTTTATCTATTCATCCGATGATGAACACTTAGGTTGCTTCCATCTCCTGGCTATTCTAAATAGAGCTGCAATGAACATTTTGGTACATGACTCTTTTTGAATTATGGTTTTCTCAGGGTATATGCCCAGTAGTGGGATTGCTGGGTCGTGTGGTAGTTCTATTTGTAGTTTTTTAAGGAACCTCTATACTGTTCTCCATAGTGGCTATATCAATTTACATTCCGACAAACAGAGCAAGAGGGTTCCCTTTTCTCCACACCCTCTCCAGCATTTATTGTTTCTAGATTTTTTGATGATGGCCATTCTGACCGGTGTGAGATGATATCTCATTGTAGTTTTGATTTGCATTTCTCTAATGATTAATGATGTTGAGCATTCTTTCATGTGTTTGTTGGCAGTCTGTATATCTTCTTTGGAGAAATGTCTGTTTAGGTCTTCTGCCCATTTTTGGATTCAGTTGTTTGGGGTTTTTTGTTTGTTTTTTTTGCGGTACACGGGCCTCTCACTGTTGTGGCCTCTCCCGTTGCGGAGCACAGGCTCCGGATGCGCAGGCTTAGTGGCCATGGCTCACGGGCCCAGCCGCTCCGTGACATGTGGGATCCTCCTGGACCAGGGCACGAACCCACATCCCCTGCATCGGCAGGCAGACTCTCAACCACTGTGCCACCAGGGAAGCCCGGGTTGCTGGGTTTTTTTGATATTGAGCTGCATGAGCTGCTTGTAAATTTTGGAGATTAACCCTTTGTCAGTTGCTTCATTTGCAAATATTTTCTCCCATTCTGAGGGTTGTCTTTTGGTCTTGTTTATGGTTTCCTTTGCTGTGCAAAAGCTTTGAAGTTTCATTAGGTCCCATTTGTTTATTTTTATTTCCATTTCTCTAGGAGGTGGGTCAAAAAGGATCTTGCTGTGATTTATGTCATAGAGTGTTCTGCCTATGTTTTCCTCTAAGAGTTTGATAGTTTCTGGCCTTACATTTAGGTCTTTAATCCATTTTGAGCTTATTTTTGTGTGTGGTGTTAGGGAGTGTTCTAATCTCATACTTTTACATGTACCTGTCCAGTTTTCCCAGCACCACTTATTGAAGAGGCTGTCTTTTCTCCACTGTATATTCTTGCCTCCTTTATCAAAGATAAGGTGACCATATGTGCGTGGGTTTATATCTGGGCTTTCTATCCTGTTCTTTGATCTGTATTTCTGTTTTTGTGCCAGTACCATACTGTCTCGATTATTGTAGCTTTGTAGTATAGTCTGAAGTCAGGGAGCCTGATTCCTCCAGCTCGATTTTTCGTTCTCAAGATTGCTTTGGCTATTCGGGGTCTTTTGTGTTTCCATACAAATTGTGAAATTTTTGTTTGTTTGTTTGTTTTTTTGTTTTTTGCGGTACGCGGGCCTCGCACTGTTGTGGCCTCTCCCATTGCAGAGCAAAGGCTCTGGACGCGCAGGCTCAGTGGCCATGGCTCACGGGCCCAGCCGCTCTGTGGCATGTACAATCCTCCCTGACCGGGGCACGAACCTGTGTCCCCTGCATCGGCAGGTGGACTCTCAACCACTGCGCCACCAGGGAAGCCCTTATACAAATTGTGAAATTTTTTGTTCTAGTTCTGTGAAAAATGCCAGTGGTAGTTTGATAGGGATTACATTCAATCTATAGATTGCTTTGGGTAGTAGTGTCATTTTCACAATGTTGATTCTTTCAATCCAAGAACATGGTATATCTCTCCATCTATTTGTATCATCTTTAATTTCTTTCATCAGTGTCTTATAATTTTCTGCATACAGGTCTTTTGTCTCCTTAGGTAAGTTTATTCCTAGATATTTTATTCTTTTTGTTTCAATGGTAAATGGGAGTGATTTCTTGATTTCACGTTCAGATTTTTCATCATTAGTGTATAGGAATGCCAGAGATTTCTGTGCATTAATTTTTTATCCTGCTACTTTACCAAATTCATTGATTAGCTCTAGTAGTTTTCTGGTAGCATCTTTAGGATTCTCTATGTATAGTATCATGTCATCTGCAAACAGTGACAGCTTTACTTCTTCTTTTCCGATTTGAATTCCTTTTATTTCTTTTTCTTCTCTGATTGCTGTGGCTAAAACTTCCAAAACTACGTTGAATAATAGTGGTGAGAGTGGGCAACCTTGTCTTGTTCCTGATCTTAGTGGAAATGGTTTCAGTTTTTCACCATTGAGGACAATGTTGGCTGTGGGTTTGTCATATATGGCCTTTATTATGTTGAGGAAAGTTCCCTCTATGCCTACTTTCTGCAGGGTTTTTATTATAAATGGGTGTTGAATTTTGTCAAAAGCTTACTCTGCATCTATTCAGATGATCATACGGTTTTTCTCCTTCAGTTTGTTAATATGGTGTATCACATTGATTGATTTGCGTATATTGAAGAATCCTTGCATTTCTGGAATAAACCACACTTGATCATGGCGTATGATCCTTTTAATGTGCTGTTGGATTCTGTTTGTTAGTATTTTGTTGAGGATTTTTGCATCTCTGTTCATCAGTGATATTGGCCTGTAGTTTTCTTTCTTTGTGACATCTTTGTCTGGTTTTGGTCTCAGGGTGATGGTGGCCTCGTAGAATGAGTTTGGGAGTGTTCCTCCCTCTGCTATATTTTAGAAGAGTTTGAGAAGGATATGTATTAGCTTTTCTCTAAACGTTTGATAGAATTCACCTGTGAAGCCATCTGGTCCTGGGCTTTTGTTTGTTGGAAGATTTTTAATCACAGTTTCAATTTCAGTGCTTGTGATTGGTCTGTTCATATTTTCTATTTCTTCCTGATTCAGTCTTGGCAGGTTGTGCATTTCTAAGAATTTGTCCATTTCTTCCAGATTGTCCATTTTATTGGCATATAGTTGCTTGTAGTAATCTCTCATGATCTTTTTTATATCTACAGTGTCAGTTGTTACTTCTCCTTTTTCATTTCTAATTCTATTGATTTGAGTTTTCTCCCTTTTTTTCTTGATGAGCCTTGCTAATGGTTTATCAATTTTGTTTATCTTCTCAAAGAACCAGCTTTTAGTTGTATTGATCTTTGCTATTGTTTCCTTCATTTCTTTTTCATTTATTTCTGATATGATCTTTATGATTTCTTTCCTTTGCTAACTTTGGGGCTTTTTTGTTCGTCTTTCTCTAATTGCTTTAGGTGCAAGGTTAGGTTGTTTATTCGAGATGTTTCCTGTTTCTTAAGGTGGGATTGTTTTGCTATAAACTTACCTCTTAGAACTGCTTTTGCTGCATCCCATAGGTTTTGGGTCGTCGTGTCTCCATTGACATTTGTTTCTAGGTATTTTTTTATTTCCTCTTGATTTCTTAAGTGATCACTTCGTTATTAAGTAGTGTATTGTTTAGCCTCCATGTGTTTGTATTTTTTACAGATCTTTTCCTGTAAGTGATATCTAGTCTCATAGCATTGTGGTCGGAAAAGATACTTGATACAATTTCAATTTTCTTAAATTTACCAAGGCTTGATTTGTGACCCAAGATATGATCTATCCTGGAGAATGTTCCATGAGCACTTGAGAAAAATGTGTATTCTGTTGTTTTTGGATGGAATGTCTTATAAATATCAATTAAGTCCATCTTGTTTAGTGTATCATTTAAAGCTTGTGTTCCCTTATTTATTTTCATTTTGGATGATCTCTCCATTGGTGAAAGTGGGGTGTTAAAGTCCCCTACTATGAATGTGTTACTGTCGATTTCCCCTTTTATGGCTGTTAGTATTTGCCTTATGTATTGAGGTGGTCCTATGTTGGGTGCATTCTTCCTTGTTTTTAAAAACAAGAAGATACTCTAAAATACCTTCTTCAGGATTGGAACTGTTCCATCTTCATTTTTTTTGTTTCTGTATCTTCTAGGACAATGCCTGCCACAGGGTAGTTAATATTTTTTAAATTAATATAGGAAATATGAAATTATACAGTGTAACAGAGTTATATCTCGTATAAGGCCCAGAAACTCTGCAGTGTCCTTCTTTCTTGGGTAGTAAAGACAAGGAAAGGAGACCCTGTTACTAATAGGATTTTAAAATAATTTTCCTGAGTATAGAGACCATGCCTTCCTCAGTTTTATATACTCAATGCTTAGCATGTAGTAGGCATTCATAAATATTTGTTGAGTGCATACATTGATATCCCTCAACTAAGGGGAGTCATAACTGAGCATAGTTAACAAACCTAAAGAAGAAATAAAAGCTCTGTACAAAAAAAATCTGCTGTTTTACTTGAGACTATAAAAAAATTCCTGAAGCCATTATTATAACTATTATATATTGAATTCCACTATGTGCTATATACTTTGCTAGGTGCTTTTTAAATAACTGATATCAAAGCTTCACAACAATTTGCAAGAATCTTTATTTTATAGATAATGAAGCTTAAGAAATGTTAAATACTTGCCCATAATCATAGAGTTACCGAGCGAGTGGTTCAGCTGGGATTGAGTCCTTAAGTCTGTCAAACTCCAAAAACCCATGTACTTTCCACTGTGCCAGTATAACTCAACATTTATATAGGTACTTAGTATGTGTCAGGCAGTGTGCTAAATTTCTGGAAAACCAGAATAAATAATAAGTAATCCCTTACCTCAAGGAGTTTACAGTTTGGTGGGGGAAGAATGATTAAATGGCACCAGTAAGTTACAGCAGTTCATTTTAGCTGAGGGAAAAGGGGAAATTATTCCCCAAAAGTTTTTGAGCTAGGCCTTGGAAAACAGTGGAGGCAGGGTGGGGCATGTATTTGGAAATGGTTAGTGTCTTGTGTGACTGAAACCTGATAAGCACAAAAGTATCATATTCCGAGACAAAACTCTGTAGCCTGATCAAAGCCAGCCTGATCAAAGCCTTGAGTTTCAGTCTTCCACTCTGTCTGTTCAGGTTCAAATCATCTGTTTAATAGATTTATTATATCCTTCTCCCATCCTTGAATAGTTCCCCAGTTAAATCCATTTTACACATCATGGCGGGATCCATCATCTGAAAATGGAATGTAGACACTCTCCTGCTCAAAAACTTCTGGAGCTTTCCATTTTATACAGATTTAAGTTGATATAATTAAGCCTATAATTAAGGGTCTATATTCTGACCTCAACATCCATTCCAATATTATTTTCTACTACTACCTTTTATTTATCTTGGTTAGTCTGTCATCATTATTTACAACAAAAATATATGTGCTATCACAGAGGTATGAACAAAGATATATGTCTTGCTGGCTATTCTAGGCTGTAAGATTCTTTTGGATAGGATCTAAGATTAGCATCATGTCTTGTGTATAAACCATGATTCAATAAAATTTTATTGTATTAATATATGAATGAATGTGGTGAGAGAGGAGTAGGTTTATGTGGTAAGAAGTTTTTAATTTTAGACATGTTAAATTTCAAGTATTAGTGGAATACCAAGTGAAGTTGTCTAGTAGACGGTTAGAAATATGGGCTTCAAAGTTAGGAGAGAGCCATAAATGTGGAAATCACCCATCTAGATATGATGGGCAAACTAGTAGAGTGATTGCATTCACCCAGTGAACATGTAGAAGACAGTTACTTGGAAAAGAAAAAAAAAAAAAAGTAGAATGAGGAAGAAGAGCCTGAGATTAAAAGATAGATAGTTTTTTCTCCAAAATCACTTTGCTGTTCTTGCCAATTATAAAAGTAGTATGTGAATATGAGGCTCAATAAAGTATGGTAATCCGTACAGTGAACTACCATGTAGCCATTAAAAAGAAAGAGGAAGCTCTGCAGGTACTGATATGGGACAATCTCTAAGATACATTGTTGAATGAAAAAAGGAAGATAAAAAACAGTGTATACGTTATACTGCATTTGTATTAAAAAGACAGAAAAGAATTAATATATATGCATCAAATATGTCAACAAAGATACCCAAGAAGTAACTGCTAATATTTGTAGACTCCATGCTTGTGGTGGTGGCTGGGGGCTGAGTGCACTGGTAGCAGCAAGACTTTTCACCATCCTTTTTGTATCTTTTGAATTTTAAATTACCTGAATCTATTAGCATATTAAAAATTAACCATAAGTGAATACATAAGTAAATAAAATTAGATTTTAAAAAAGTCAGAGTCACAAAGGTAAGCAGACTTACATGAAGATAAAACAACCCTTTGTAGAAAATGTGGAAAATGAAGAGGAAATAAAAATCACTCATAGTGCCATAGTTGTGAGGTAACTAGTTAACATCTAAATGTAAATCCTTTTAGTTTCTTTTTTCTATTAATTTGGAGGGTATACATTTTGTTTTCAATATTATTAATGGTTATACTTTAGTTTTTACTCTAATCAAGATTAAAACAATATCTCAGTGTCTCCTGACTCCCCTGTCAAATGTGTGAAGAATTTAACACTTTTCCTTTTGCCCTTTTCTTCCCTCCCTCACTTTCAGGATAATATAATTTAGGATTTAGGTACAGATTTTTGTTATTGCATCAGTTTTTATTTTACAAATATTTTCCATCAATAATAGTTTGGCATAGTTTTAGGCTTTTAAATAACAGGTTTATTGAGATATAATTCACATACCACATAATTCACCTATTTAAAGTACACAATTAAATATTTTTGTAATATAGTCACAGAGTTGTGCAATTATCACCAAAATCAATTTTATCATCTTCTAAAGAAACCATGTATCCATCAGCAATTTTTCCTTCCACTTCCCCAAGCCCTAGGCAGCCACTAATCTACTTTCTGAATCTATATATTTACCTATTCTAGCCATTTCATATAAATGGAATCATACAATATGTGGTCTCTTGGGATTAAGTTTGACTTAGCATAACGTTTTCAGGGTTCATTCATATTGTGGCATGTATCAGTACTTTATTCCTTTTTATAGCTGAATAGGATTCCATTGTGTCATATACCACATTTTGTTTATTCATCACTTCATGTGCATTTGGGTTGTTTCCACTATTTGGCTATTATGAATAATGCTGTTATGAACATTTATGTACAAGTTTTTGTGTGAAAATGTTTTCAGTTCTCATAGGTGTATGTCTAGGAGTGGAATTGCTGTCATGAGGTTACTCAGTGGTTATCTTTTTGAAGAACTGTCAGATTGTTTTCCAAAGTGACTGCGCCATTTTACATTCTCACCAGCAATGTTTGAAGGGTCCAGTTTCTCCACAGCCTGGGCAATACTTGTTATTATCTGGTTTTTTAAATTATAGCTATCCTAGTAGATGTGAAGTTACCTTCAGTTTTGAAACCAAATCTTTGAGATGTTTTGTGGTAAAAAATGAGGTGTGCAAAACACCAAGTATACCAATGGCTATGTATACTAATGACATGTATTAAAGTTCAGAGAGAAAGAGATAAAATCTTATTAATTTACACCAATGGCTCTGAAACTTCAGTGCGCATTGGAATCACCTGGAAGATTTTTTGTGAAAGCTTATATTGTTGGGCCCTACCTGAGTTTCTTAATCAGTTAGGACTGTGATGTGTCAGAAGATTTTGTAACAAGTTTCTGGATACTGCTGCTGGTCTGAGGACCACATGTTTCGAACCAGTGATTTGACAAACATGTTGGTAATGCTTCCTTTGTGCCCAGTTTCTTCCTTAAGTGTTTTATATATGTTAATATCTCATTTTACAGGTGAGCAAATTGAGGCATATACAGATTAAGTAACTTGCCAAGGAAATGGAGGCATATAAAGGTTAATAATGTGCTCAAGATCACGTATCTAAAAACAGTAGAGCTGATGGCTTGCTCTGGCTGTAATGTTTATGTTCTTAATCACTATGTTATGCTGCTACATGTAGAGTTAGTTCACACATGGCATACAGGATATTTATTGAATGAAAACTTGCAAATAATCAATTTCCTACAAATTTGTGATGCTCAATTCCAAGAAATAATTGATCTCTTTCAAGACAATAATCTAAAAAATCAAGGATTCCTTCAATGTGCTTGTGTCTAGTAGTTAATCACTTCATTCATTACCGTGTCCAGTAATTATTAAAATATTTTTGTGTTTATGTTTTTATGATATTTTATGTTTAATGTAAGGTAGGACTACTATGAGTTATAATTTTTATAACAGCAAGTATTGTTGAATATCTAAGTAGTTATATGACCTTGGAGTGTCACTTGGGTTTCAGTTTCTTAGTCAAACTATGCTTCTGTGATTTGGATTTAGTTGTTCCATTGTAATACTCAGATGATGAAAATCATTCTTTAGTTGAGAAGGGGAATTTAGTTCAGCAGATGGAATTTTCTCAGTTTTAAGATTTTCTCCCTTAAAATTTTCTCAACTTTAGAAAAGTTACTGATGGAAAAACAGAGTTGATCATGCTTTATTTGACAGCATGTTTCTCTATGGACATTTGTGTTTGGGACTATGATTTTATATTGAATTACTCATCATTTCTTTATACAGTTTTTCCTATTTTGTATATCAGTATTTCATGATATTTTATAATTTATTAATGTTTTATCATTTAGACTGGGGTGAAGTTTCTAAAGCTTGTACTACCTCAAATATTTTGTGATATACCTTGACCATATACAAATTAAATTCAGCACACTTTTACTAAACATTTCTAGGGGATGCATAAGAAAGAGAATTAAATAAATTAAAATTTTAATTGTGATAGTTTTAATTCAGTTTACTAATTAGTAAAATGTATCAGAAAAATTTGTCAAAGACTTGGAAATGGGCAAAACAAAATCACTGGGTTTCTTTTCAAGGGAATGCTGAATGTTTAGGGGCCCTAGAGGGTTTATCTGATTCTATATGAGTGTGTACTTTTTGTCATGTTTGATTGACTAGGCTGTTTTACAGCTCTGCAGGGATAAAAGTTAAATTGTAGAAAACTGAAAACAATGCAAATGTTTTCTGCCCATAGCAATGTAATTGATTCCTATTCTTGGCAATGCAAAAGCATTTTTTTCCAGTAGAGAATATAAATCTCTGTAAGTCAGATTCTATTATGAATTGATTTTCACTTCTTACTGGTTTCCTCGTTAATATGTTAAATAAAATCCCTGGCACTTAACATTTTAACTCATGATTGCTGTCCTTGTTGTTTGTATTTATATGAGAGTCATGAGTTTACCATTTTGGAAATTATACTTTAGAATTTTTAACTAATAAAATACACATGCAAATAGCTAAATGTAAGCATATATGTATATGAATTTTTAAGAAGTACTCATATGATGTGCTGGAAGTATTAAAACAGCTCTTATTTTTTAAACTATGAGCAGCATTTTCCCTTATTACAAACAATGCATGTACACTTAAGATAAATTAAAATATATTCATAAGCAAGAAGAAAATTAAAAACATTTATGAGCTCACCACCCAGAAATAATAACTGTTATGACCTTGGAATTCAGTGTTTCAGATTTATATTTTGTGTTTATTTAATTTTTTTCTAAAATAGGATAAGATTGTATCATTTATTGATTTAAATGATTTAAGCCTTTTTTTTTAAACTTAAGAGGATGTAAATGAGCACCTTTTTGACACTTAGTTTTTGAAGATTGTATTTCAGCATTTCTAAGGAGAGGGAGCTAACAAAGCTTCTTGTCAGCAATTTTAGTTGTAATAACTTTGCAGGTGACATGTCATTATGTTAAAAATGAAAGGATGTTAAGTAGGCACATGAAAGCACCAAATACAAAAGAAATTAAAGCAAAAATATTTTAATACTCTGTATTCGAGAGATGGTCACTCTGTATGGGATCTCAGAAGTCTGCCTATACACATTACCATGATGAATGAAATCTTTTTTTTTTTTTAATTGTTTTTGTTTTATTTTAGAAAAGAAGCTGGCATGGAGGTTATTGGGGGATTTTAAGGGTGGGGAAGAACCCAAGACTACAAAGGAAATGAAGCCTGGAAAATCAGTATGGTAAAGCAGTCCTATCCTAGCTGTTAACATTTAAAAAGCCCTTTCAAGGACTATAGAAATAAAGGCTACAAATGTCTGGAGCTTGAAATGGCTTTTATACTTTTGAACCTGTTATGAAAGCTTTTCTTAGAACTCTCCTTCCTTCCCCTCCCCCAAAACAAAATAGTTAAAAAAAAAAAGAGAGAGATTAAACAGGAAAAGACCAGACATAAAGGATGTTACCATAGCTTATTTTAAATTTCTGAGCCAGAAGAATGGCTTCTTCTTAAGATAGAAAGAAAGAGAAAGAAAGAAAGAAAGAAAGAAAGAAAAGAAAGAACAAAGAGGAAGAATTGCTTCAAAGTCTGAAGGAAACAAAGAGAATAAGTGGTTATAGCCTTGAATCTTGTGAATTGCTCGTAGCTCAAATGTAGCTGCATTTCCAGCAGGAATCAGCACTTTGATTTTGTTGCTACTAAACTGGTTTATGCACAAGTTACAAAAGTGAAAGAGAAAGAGGCAATGTGCATTGGCACGACTCTGTTTTTAATACAGTATTTGGTTGAACACAAATGTTCTGTATGTTTTCATAAAGAGTAAGTTTAAAAAAATGTTCAAAGGACATGGATTGCTAATTCTTATAAAGTTCCTCACCAGAAGGGGGAGTATGATGTTCCTTCCTTGTTTTATGATTTATTCATTATTTTATTACAACAGAAATGGAAGAATGAATGACCGACTTGTAGTTTTTGTCCTTTTAGCATTATAAACCATCAAGATTATAGAGGGACTCCAAGTCTCTCTAATGGAGTCTAACTCTACTTAAAAACTTTTAAAGTCTTTCCATGTAATATGGAAGTTCTAAATTTTAGTCCTATCACTGCTATCAATTTAATCACGGCCATGTCACCTAAACTCTCTTAGAGCCAAACTAGTTTATTTTTCTTCCATCTGCAAAACTCTGTAATTCTGTGAATTTAAAAACTGTGGAAGTATTGTTAAGGATAAAATCCTCTTTAAAAAGCAAATCTCAATTAAAAAAAAAGATTCCTAAATTTCAGATGATGTCTTAATTTAACTAGTAATATAAAATGAAATTTTAGTGTGACCACAGAATTTTATTTTTTGAATTTTTTTAATAGAAATACTATAGATATACAGAAAAGTGTACAAATTCTAAGTATATAATTCAGTTGTCACAAAGTAAACATATCTATGTGATCACTGCCCAGGTCAAGAAATAAAACACTTTGGGACTTCCCTGGTGGTGCAGTGGTTAAGAATCTGCCTGCCAATGCAGGGGACATAGGTTCGATCCCTGGCCCAGGAAGATCCAATATGCCACAGAGCAGCTAAGCCTGTGTGCCACAACTATGGAGCCTGTGTTCTAAATCCCGTGAGCCTCAACTACTGAGCCCGTGTGCTACAACTACTGAGCCCATGTGCCACAACTACTGAAGCCTGCATGCCTAGAGCCCGTGCTCCGCAAGAGAAGCCACCACAGTGAGAAGCCCACGCACAGCAATGAAGAGTAGCCCCTGCTCACCACAACTAGAGAAAGCCCACATGCAGCAACAAAGACCCAACACAGCAAAAATAAATAAATAAATAAAATGGTTAACTTAAAAAAGAAAAAATAAATAAAACATTTTAAGTGCCCCTTAAGTCTTCCCTCCCAGTTACTACCTTTTCTTCCTTCCCAAAGATAGCTGTCTTGACTTTTAAGAACATAAATTAATTTTCCCTGTTTTTGAGTTTTATTTAAATAGAACCATACAGTATGTATAATTTTATATCTAGCTTCTTTTATACAATGTTGTATTTGAAAGTACGTGGTAAAATTTAAGGTGTTACCATGATCATGATCATGATCACCATAAGGAGAATTTAGTTTTTTGTAAGAGGAGGAGAGATAAACAGTTTAGGTTACAGTAGAACTCTGTTTATTACAGTTGGGCCAGTGTTGTACTATAGAAATAAAAAGTAGTCACAAATATGAGTCATGTATGTAATTTAAAATTTTTAGTAGTCACACTAAAAAAAGTAAAAAGAAACAACGTTAATAATGTATTTTATGAAAATCAATATATCCAAAATATTACTCTTTCAACATGCAATCAATATAAAAAGTATTGAGATAGTTAACATTATTTATTTATACTAAGTCTTCAAAACTCCAGTGTGTACTTCATTTTTTTAATTAATTAATTAATTAATTTTTGGCTGCGTTGGGCCTTTGTTGATGAGTGCCAGCTTTCTATAGTTGTGGTGAACAGGGGCTACTCTTCGTTGTGGTGCGCGGGCTTCTCATTGCAGTGGCTTCTGTTGTTGCGGAGCACAGGCTCTAGGCGCATGGGCTTCAATAGTTGTGGCATGTGGGCTCAGCAGTTGTGGCTCGCAGGCTCTAGAGCACAGGCTCAGTAGCTGTGGCACATGGGCTTAGTTGCTCTGCGGCATGTGGGATCTTCCCTGACCAGGGCTTGAACCCGTGTCCCCTGCCTTGGCAGGTAGATTCTTAAGCAGTGCACCGCCAGGGAAGTCCTCAGTGTGTACTTTATACTACAGCACATCTCAGTTAGGGGTAGTCACATTTCCAGTAGCCCAATAAGCCACAGATTGCTATTGGCTACTATATTGGACAGCACAGGTTAGGGGCTTTCCATGATAGAATGGGAGAGTGCTCAGTGCTGTACAAACTTGATATTATTAACTCATGCTTTTGGCTATATTCCACTATAATGTATACTAATAGTGGGTTGTTAGTTTATGTTTGAGATATAGGATTTTGAGTTTCTAAAGTGAATAAGAAAGAGCTCTGAACTCTACCACTGAAATTTATTTTTTGAAACTTTTTCAACAGGACTGTTTTGCCAGAGTTTAAATGACAACTTTTAAATCAGAACCATGAACCTATAGGAGTCCAGTATATTCTGAAGTAATTTGCATACTAATGAGCAGCAGCAAGAGAGACATTTGGTGGACTAAAAAGACCTAATGAAAATTAAGAGACACAGGCACTTCCCTGGTGGCACAGTGGTTAAGAATTCACCTGCCAATGCAGGGGACATGGGTTGGAGCCCTGGTCCGGGAAGATCCCACATGCTGTGGAGCAACTAAGCCCATGCGCCACAACTACTGAGCCTGTGCACTGCAACTACTGAAGCCCACGTGCGTAGAGCCAGTGCTCCGCAACAAGAGAAGCCACTGCAATGAGAAACCCGCGCACTGCAACGAAGAGTAGCCCCCACTCGCAGCAACTAGAGAAAGCCCAAGTGCAGCAACAAAGACCCAACGCAGCCAAAAAAAAAAAAAAACTAAGAGACACAACATTCAGAGCAATTGGTAGGTAAATAACAAAGGTTATATAATAACTGAAATTTTAATGAGGGAAAAACAATAGACATGACTGACTATATGAAAATGACTTTGCTGTAAACTGAATGTTTATGTCCCCCCAAATTCATATGCTGAAACCTAATCCCCAATGTGATGGTATTTGGAGGTAGGGCCTTTGGGAGATGATTAGGTTATGAGGGCAGAGCTCCCTTGACCCTTCCACCATGTGAGGACACAGCAAAAATACAGCCATCTATGAACTAGGAAGTGGGTTCTCACCAGACACCAATCTGCCGGGGCCTTGATCTTGGACTTCCCAACCTCCAGAACTGGTAGAAATAAATGTTTGTTTTTTAAGTCACCGAGTCTATGGTATTTTTGTTATAGCAGTCCAAATGGACTAAAACAAACTTTGAAAGTTTAGCATAGTAACTTTAGGGAAGTTGGAACTCAAACAAAATTTCCATAGAAGCAGATTTTTTGTTTTTGAGAACAATGCTATAAATAATGTTCACTAGGATAGCCTACATAAATCTATCTGAACTGTAATATAGCTGAAATATTTATCATTTGCAGTAATAAATACTATTATATGCTAAAAGTAAAAGATTTGTATTTTATAGTTTTTAATACTTTTGAAAAATTATGTAGAATTCTTTAGAAGATGAGGAAGGAGGTAGATGATGACAAAGCTGTTTTTAAGGACTAAATGGTTAATGATAGAGCTTAATTTTTCTAAATTTTTATCATGGAAATTTAAATATATATACACAAGTAGACAGAATAATGAGTATTGATACTCTGTGTTTAGTAGGGAAGTAAAAGTTGTTGGTGAGAAAAGTTGGATCAAAGTTTTCTCCATTAGTCACCAGGTGACAATTGCAGCTTGAGATGGTTTAGTAGCTATTTGATTTGGATTCTGGAGGAGTGGAAGGAGCTGGAGGTAGTATGTAGTTGTGACAGTGTCGACTGCATTGATTCATGAACTGAGTAGGTAGACTTATGGCTAAATGCTTTACAAACCAGAAATTAGATGCCAGAAGTAGGCAGTATAGGATTCCTGGGTTTGATTGTTTCTTCTTTTACCTGTGGTTATTACTAACTGTGGATATTTTGCTTAGTTTCTTGTTTAGTTTCAAAATTACATGAATTTTATGTTTTGCATGAATTTTAGAGAGTTACTGGCTATTGGGAAAACTTACAGTAAATTTTTAGGGACAAAGTATGATTCCCTAAGAAAGTTTATTCTAGATGTATTATCCATATGAAATAAAACTTTTTGTTTATATTGTGAAGTAAATGATATATGTAATGTAAAATAGAGAACCATTTGTCTATATTTTCAAAACTTTCTTTAAAAACAAAAACAATTATGTAAAAGATTTTGACAATCAATGCTTTGTGTTCCACTATTTCATATACGTATGTGTATGTACAAATATATAGATGTATATCTGTTCCTTTCTTGTATTATCTGATTTTGTAAATGGTTGCAAAAGTTTTTAGTGATATTTTTGGCCACTTTGTGGAAAACTTCTTAGTCATATTTTTGGATGGGGCTATCAGCATAAAGCAATGTGGTCTAGAAGAAAAAGCCTGAATCAGAAGTAAGAAAGCCTGGAGTTATTGTGGTTCTGTCACTTATTATGGTGTGATCTTGGGTAAATAAATTATCTTTCTGGATCTCAGTTTTTACTTGTGTAAAAAGAGAAGTTTGGACTAGATAATTTCTAAGATCCATTAAGGTGGCAGCATGATATAGTGAAAAGAATATTGGTTTTAGAATCAGGCATATTTGGTTTTCATTCATTCAGCAAGTATTTATTGAGAGCTATATTGTGCCAGGCACTGGAAATACTAATAAACAATATAAATCAATCAACTAATTAGTCTCTACCTTTATAGAGCTTATGTTCTGTTCTGGTAGACAACAAAAAGACAAGTACATAAAACAATTACAAAATTTAATAAGTACCATAAGGAAACAAACAAGGGATTCTTGACAGTGTGGTTTGGGACTGTTTCTTTGAGGTTGTGACTAAGGAGGAAAAGGAGCTAGAATTAATAGGGAAGTGTTTTAGGTAGAGGGAACAGCATCTGAAAAGGCCTTGAGGCTGGGAAGAACCTAGTGTGTTCTGGGTGCTGAAAGAAGAGCATTGTGAATTAGAGTGTAGTGAAAAGATAGGAGAATGGCATAAGATGAGGTTGGAAGGATAGGCAGGGTTTTGTAGATCATGCTATGGAGTTTGGATTTTATCCTAAGTGCCATGGTAAGCCTTTGCAGGGATTTTAGCAGAAGAGTGATTGATTTGATGTTTTAAGAAACTAACTCTTATTACAATATAAAGAATGGATTAAAGGAGGTTTGAGTAGAAGTGAAGCTTTTGCACAGTCCAGTTGAGAAATAATGAGGACCTGAGTTAAGGTGGTATGGTGGAGATAGAGAGATGTAGAAAAATTTAAGATATATTTTAGAATTAGAAGCAGCAGAACTTTCTGATGAATTGGACATTGGGGATGATGGAAAGGAAGGAATAAAAGATGATTCTTAAGTTTCTGACTTGAACACAATTGGTAGACAGAATTTCTCTTTACTCAGATGGGGGAAGATGAACTGATTTGGGTGAGTAGGTATCATGATTTCTTTTTCGATTTCTTTGTTGGACACAATAAGTTTTCAGTGTCTTTGACATGTTTAGGTGATGATGTCAAGAAACAGAGTAGGTAATTAAATATTCAAATATGAAATTCATATAAGTCAGGGCTAGAGATACATATGTGGAAGTCATCAGCATAAGGATAGTATTTAAATCCATGGGAATGGGTGTACTATTCCAAGAAAAGAGACAAGTCTCAGGGGACTTTGGCCTGGGTCTGAGGAACTCTAGAACTTACAAGTCAGGTAGAAGAGGTAGATTCAACAGTGGAGACTAAGAGGTAGTGGCTAGCGAGGATGAAATAAACCAGGAGAGTATGGTATTCATAGGTGAAGAGGTCAGTGTTTCAAGAAGGAAGGAGGTGTTGATTGTGTTGAATGCTGATGAGAAATGCAAGTAAGATGAGCACAGAGAAATGACCACTGGATTTGGCAACATTTGATTTGAATTCTGGCCCTGCTACTTTCTATCTGTGTGAACTTGAACACTTCATTTCATATTACAGAGTCTCAATTTTCTTCGGAAAGGGGAATAACAATACTTCTCTCACACAGCTCTTGTAAAGTACATGATGAACTAACATGTCTTTACCTGGAGTTATGCCTGATAAATCTGGGATGCTCAGTTGATACTAATTTCTTTCTTCTCTAGGTGTGTGATGCCTTTTGAAAATTTAAATACAGTATACCTATCCCTTGCTTAAAGATGTTAATTTGTTTCTGAAAATTCTGCTGTTTAGTGAAAACCCATAAAATAAAAAATATTTCCATTAATTTTAATGGTAAAAATTATGATATGTATTATCCCAACCCAAGATACCCAGGCTCTTTACAGATAGAAAAATATATTATTTGAGGAACAATGAAAGCAAGTTTGTATAAATGATAGATAACATTTGAAAGCAAATAAATGTAGATTACACATAAACTATAAAATAATAAAATTTTATTGTATTTGTTGAAGGAGGAGAAGAAGAATGGATAATGGATGGTGGCTGGTGGAAGAGGAGGTATTCATTCTTTGGAAGGTATGTTCTTTCTGTACCATTTCCCCATCAACTTTTTAGCCTTTTAGGGGCTCATAATTATCTTGTCTTCACATGAATTTAATATGAACATATGGCACACTTTTAGAGTTTTACAAGATGCTACATCTTCATTGTTCATTAGCAAGGCAGAACATTTTGGGTCATGGTACAAAATGCAGAATTTTCCAGATGATATTGTCTGACTAGAAATTGTTAAGTTCGGTAAATTAGTGAGTGTTTTTGCCTGAAAGTGTAATATCAAAATATCACGTTTTATGGTATATTTATTTAGTGTGTTTTTGGGTGAAAAAGTTATTCTGGGAAAAAAACGATGTCATTTGAAAAGTAACACTTTTTTAGAGCCATTTTAAACTAATAAGCTACTATCTGATTTAAGTCCTTATTTACTGATCATCTACCCCAGGCATGGCTATGTTAGACTCTGTGAGGATAACTAAAAAGTTTATAATTTAATGAGTGGCTTTTAGCAGGCAGAATTTTTAGGTAATTCTTAATTTTAAAGGAAAAATTGTGAAAAAGAAAAGCCACTTTTTAGTGTCATCTCTCTCGAATAATGTGAAATGCTCTCTCAATTGAACAACATTTGAAAGCCTAGTTTATATTAACTGGAAATGAGAGAATCTCATTACAAAAAAAAGTTTTTTAAAATTTTCTTTTAGTTAACATCTAAACCCCTAAACTGGGAAACAATCTTGTGGGGAATCATAAAGCCACTTTGGGTAGGAGTATGCATGTACCAGAGAACCACTGTCCAGGAAGGTTGAATTTCCACTGCACGCTGAACTTATACATCTAAGGCACATGTATTTCTTGGCAAAAATCTGAATTTCCTGCCAAAATCTTGGCATAGACAAGCATAAGATCAGTGAGTTCCAAGATAGGGCTCTGTGCCTTAAATATCCATGTGTAACTTCTTTTGGCATGATGCTTTCAAAAGAAATATATTTGGTAAATTATTCATTTCCCCCTCCAAACTATAAAGTTGCTATATGGTAACTTTAATAATCTGTTGTGCAACTGTTATTACTGGTTTCTGTTGTTTAGACCTTAATCCCAGAGCAATAGCATGTGCAAATTGAAAATCAACCCTCAAGACTTCCTTAGGTGAATATTACAAACTGAGACTTAAATGTATTTCTCTCTGACCATTTTCTTTTTGTATGATATTAGATTTAGTATCCAGGTTAGTAGCCCATCCAATGATGGGGTTTATAGACATCCCTAAACCTGAAAAAATGGTTGAAATGAACTCAGGGGCGTTTTTTACTTTGCTGAAAGTAATTCTGTGTGGCTTATTTCAATTTATTTACTTTTTTCTCCAGAATTACTGTAAAGATTTTCTATTTCACTCATTATAGCACAGTGTTTTTCACATTTGAATAGACTGCATCAACATGAATTCTTTATAAGGACCTTAAAAACAAACTTTGCCAAGTCCCAGAATACAGAAGTGAATTCACATCCCAATACTCAGCTGCCTCATGAATAAAGGAGAGCCTGTGCCTGACACTTTGAAGCTGTAGCTGTTAAACCATACAGAATATTTACCTCAATAAATCATTATAAGAAACTAAGGTACAATTATACCCACAGAGAAAAAGAATTCAAAACACTGATTTATGTGTTTCAGTGCCTATTCCCTTTTCCCACTGTTTTGAATTTTATGCGTGTTTGTCATCTTTGGCTGCTCCTATGTATCTTTAAACTAATGGGTTCTGATTTTTTTTGACATTCCTCATTAAGTTTGTTATTTTCTTAGACACACAGACATGATTTGCATAGTGCACAACGTTTTACATTTAAAATTAACTATATCTCGTTTGTTAGGGCAGAAACAAAAAATGGAAAAAGTGACTTACTTTAAGTAAAACACTGACTTTGTGCAATTTGTGAGTGTTTAAACTGAAATTCCAAATTAAGGATTTCATTTAGCATTTATTTTGCAGTACTGAGAAAGAGTAAGGAACTGGGATGTAAACACGAAGAACCATCTTTTATTGAATTATTTTGTTTTTTTTAAGTGGTAATAGTCTATGGAAAGATACATTTGTTCACCAATGTGTATTTTGTCTTTCTGAAACTAAAAAAACCCAGAAGCAAAATAAACCAGTAATGTGGAAAAAGGAATGACAGTGAGGTTGACAAAGAATCAATGCACAGGGCTTCCCTTGGTGGCGCAGCGGTTGAGAGTCTGCCTGCCGATGCAGGGGATACAGGTTCATGCTCCGGTCCGCGAAGGTCCCACATGATGCGGAGCGGCTGGGCCCGTGAGCCATGGCCGCTGAGCCTGCGCGTCCGGAGCCTGTGCTCCGCAGCGGGAGAGGCCACAACAGTGAGAGGCCTGCGTACCGCAAAAAAAAAAAAAAAAAAAAAGAATCAATGCACAGATAGGAGGATTTTTGCCTGGAATAATTAATTATGGTCACCCAGGTATAGTAGGAAAAAAATGGTTTTATAATGGTATGTTATAAATTGAAAGAATAGAAAAAGTATTTTAAAACAGCTAAATAATTTATCAAAAAGAATAAAATGTTTCATTGGTTTAATTTAAAACAATTTAAAGCTTATAATTTTAGAAAAACAAAGAACATGCTATCTCTGAGCCTTATCTATAGAAATAAGGGGCCGAATTTAGTTTATTGAAGTTAGGTGATCAGTTTGGGTCACAGAGTTGTACTTTTAAACAATGTAATGTTATCTAAATGTTACCCCCTTTTTCTATCCATGTAAAATTGAAGATATTAGTTGGATTAGAGTCAGAGTTTTAATGAATTCTTTATTATCCAAGCACTCATGCTTATAAGATTTCTCTTATTTTACCTTTTCAAGTGGTAGGAATTTAAGGATACATATAGATTGTAGGTTATCTGAGATTCTGGGATCTTCTCTTCCTATTCTCCAGTATTGCAACCTGTTTATTTCCTTTCAATCTGAGTAAAATTGATGGTTCCTTCCATAGCAAATTAGACTTGTTTGTTTGACATGGAGCTGTTTAAAGGTGAGAGGTTAAAGTGGAAGTTCTATAATTGGCAAGAGAAGTTAAGGCACTTCATTGAGATTTATTCATTCATTCAACAAGTGTTTACTGAGTACCTGCTGGTGAGAGAAAAACAGAAAAAGTATAGTTATATGACAGCTATTTGCAAGGTGTATCACAGAGTGATACTTTTGAGCAAAATAAAAATTCCTCTGTGTTATAATTCACAAGTGATGCTCCATGGGTAAAATTTTAAAGCATAAGCTATCAGGTTTGAACACGTTATAAAAAAGATGAAATAAACAACTAAACACAAATACATTTTTTAAAGTAAGTTTGTTTTTGATGGGGGGAGAAGTAAAAGCCAAACATATATCAAGTTTATTTTATAACACTCAAGCTTTCCATTAGCATTCTCCTCTACTTTCCAGCTTATACTTCTAGTTTATATTATTATGAAACACTTTGAGAAACTCAAAAGTGAAAAAGCCCTTCATAATTTAGCATTAGCATTAGCATTAGCATTCTCCTCTACTTTCCAGCTTATATTTCTAGTTTATATTATTATGAAACACTTTGAGAAACTCAAAAGTGAAAAAGGCCTTCGTAATTTAAATAAGTCTTTGTAGTTAAAAATTCCTCTGGGCTGGAACCAGGCACAGAGGTCTCTTTCTATCTTGAATAATTTTTTTCATAAAAAATATTCACTAGTCATTTTTTTAATCAAACGATTTAAAAGAATGTTTCTGGCAGTTATAAAATAATTAAATGTTTCATTACCATGTGTTCAGAGAATCTTACAATGACCAGCTTACAAGTATAGTTTAATCATTTAACATTAACATATGAAATATTTTGTGACACCCTCATGGTCATTAATCCATATTTGTGAACTATATATTTTCCATGTATTATATTACACTGATCAGTGTGATTTGATCATGTAGTAACACATTCTATGGACACACTCTGTAACTTATTAAAGTATAAGCAAATAAGGTATATTTTTAATGCTGCAGGAAAGTAAATTCAAATTTCATGCCACTTGTGACCTTATAATAATTGTTTTATTTATTATTTATTTATTTGCTAAACATTCAAGGGAAACCTATTCCTTAAACAGATGTATGGAGAAAAATTTTATATATATGTTTATTGCATAGGTAGTTTCTTTGACATGGACTGTTTCAGTTGAGATGTAAAATCCAATATTTAGGATTTTTCTTTCCTTGTTCATAAAATATTACAGTACAACACAGGCTTTCTGAAGGTGTCTGGGACATCAAACACCTTCAGAAGATTGGGGACTCAGGAAAACAAGAAGGCTGGCCAGTGGGCTTGGAATAGGGAATCTTCCAAATTCTCCATGCCTAGAGGGAATGAAGGATACTAGTGGAAAAAAGTGATTGAACTTCAGAGCTAGCCAGTGTCCTTGGACTGGGAAAAGGTCTGTAAGAGGAAGGTTCTGATGTTTGTAGAAGTGTTTTCCAATGGTCTGACTCAGAAAGTCATATAGAGTAAATTTAACAATTTACATAGTCAATGTGTTTTCCTCAAGTAGCATACTCATTAATTGCTGGTACAGGGATATAGGCTGTATTTCATAGAAGGGTTAAAGCACTTCAGAGAAATTATCTCTTCTAATAAACACCAGCATAGTGTTTTTGAAAAATACATGGAAGCTTTTCTTTAGAATATAAAGTATTAGCTGATAAGAATTTGGGAGTTTGTTTTAAATATGTATAGTGGCTAGCAAAATTGCATGAACATTAGCATACGTAATTGATGTTTTATAATAAAAAATACAATTAGACAGATAATCCATCAATTCTTTTATTAGTTTGTAAATCATTTGTGAATTTTCTTAAATTATTAATAAAATATTTTCATTTCATAAACACTTTAAAATAATTAAATTCTTTAAATATTTAAATTTAGACTAACTCCAGGAACTAGATAAGTGTGTTTTAAAGTCAATAATAGGGAAAAAAATATATGTCACATCTGAAAAGTTTATTCTCTATTTTGAATTTATAATGTAGGAGATGATAACATAGTATGATATAGTTTGAAGTGCTCTGAAATTGTAATAGAAGACAGAGGTTTTTGTCTTTGCTCTACATTAGGGAAGTAACTCTCTAGGTCTCAGTTTTAGTTGGTTAGTTTTTGGAGGAATGCTGTGTTTTTAAAGTAAACTTCACACTAAAAGCTACAGCATAATGAGTAATTAATTGAAAGTGAATAATAGTATACAAAGTTAGAAAAATCACAATCAAGTTTATAAAAATATCAAAAATTTTTTCAAGGAAATCAAAGCATCTAGGTATATGCTATCCAATTTGGTTGCCACTGACCACATTTGGCTATTTAGATTTCTATTTAAATTAACAAATATTAAATAAAATTCAGAATTTAGTTTCTTAGTCTCACTTAACCATGTTTCAAATTCTCAATAGTCACAAGTGGCTAGTGGCTAGACAGATATAGAACATTTCCATCATGGCAGAAATTTCTATTGTACAGCACTAATCTAGGTGCTCAAATGGTCTTGATTTCTGTAGTAGTCAAGGGGCATTATAGGTATAACCTATAATCCAGATTTCCTACTGTATATCATTCTATCACAGGCATGTAAGTTGATATCTGCTTTGGTCAAATGGATTATTTTTGGGCTTGGGGCTAGTGCTGTCAGTCCAGAGAACTCCCAGTATTTATTAGTTTAGGGGAAATCCCTTGAATTCTCATATGCTAAGGAAAGACCATGGGTTGGTTGGGACAGAGAAATTCAGATCAAACTAGACTTCCTTTTGGAAGTATATGTATATTATATATTTATGTTTGTATTTTATTTTATTTTTAAGTTTGTGTATACTCCTACCTTGTTCTAATAATGATTTAGGGCAACTTCTCCTTAGAATATTTTTCTGTTATTTTCTTCAAGGCAAATCAGTTAGGTCTATTCAACATATATTTATTAAGCGCTAATGCTCAGCTGGATATAAAAACTCTGGGAAATGTTCAGGTCTTTGAAGAACAATTCCTGTCATTAATGAGTTTGTAATATGAATAGGAAAAAGGTATTTTTACATGAAAAGCTTAAAACTGGAAGATAATTTTAATTAGGTCCTGTTTTTATTTTTTTGGGGGTACGCGGGCCTCTCACTGCTGTGGCCTCTCCCATTGCGGAGCACAGGCTCCGGACGCACAGCCTCAGTGGCCATGGCTCACGGGCCCAGCCCCTCCACGGCATGTGGGATCTTCCCGGACCGGGGCACAAACCCATGTCCCCTGCATCGGCAGGCGGACTCTCAACCACTGCGCCATCAGGGAAGCCCCTGTTTGTTTATTTTTGCTTTTGTTTCCTTTGCTTTAGGAGACAGATCCAAGAAAATATTGCTATGATTTATGTCAGAGTGGCCTGCCTATGTTTTCTTCTAGGAGTTTTATAGTATCCAGTCTTACATTTAGGTCTTTAACCCTTTTTGAGTTTACTTTTTTATATGGTGTTAGAGAATGATCTAATATTCTTTGACATGTAGCTGCTCAGTTTTCCCAGCACCACTTATTTAAAAGACTGTCTTTTCTCTATTGTATTTTCTTGCCTCCTTGTCATAGATTAATTGACCATAAGTGTATGGGTTTATTTCTGGGCTCTGCATTCTGTTCCATTGATCTGTGTCTGTTTTTGTGCCCATACCATACTCTTTTGATTACTGTAGTTTTGTAGTATAGTCTGAAGCCAGGGAGCATGATTCCTTCAGTTCTGTTCTTTCTCAATATTGTTTTGGCTATTTGGGACATTTTGTGTTTTCATACAAATTTTAAGATTATTTGTTCCAGTTCTGTGAAAAATGCCATTGGTATTTTGATAGGGATTGCATCAAATCTGTAGATTGCCTTGGGAAGTATGGGCATTTTAACAATATTAATTCTTCCAATCCAGAAACACAATGTATCTTTCCATCTGTTTCTGTTGTCTTCAGTTTCTTTCATCAGTATCTCATAGTTTTCCGAGTACAGGTCTTTTATCTCCTTAGGTAGGTTTATTCCTAGGTATCCTACTTTTTTTGGTGTGATGATAAATGGGATTCTTTTCTTAATTTCTCTGATAGTTCATTGTTAGCATATAGAAATACAACAGATTTTGGTGTATTAATTTTGTATCCTTCAACTTTATCAAATTCACTGATGAGTTCTAGTAGTTTTCTGGTGGTGCCTTTAGAATTTTCTATGTATAGTATCATGTTATCTGCAAACAGTGACAGTTTTACTTCTTCCTTTCCGATTTGGATTCCTTTTATTTCTTTTTATTGTATGATTGCTGTGGCTAGGATTTCCAATACTATGTTGAATAAAAGTGGTGAGAGTGGGCATCCTTGTCTTCTTCCTCATCATAGAGGAAATGCTTTCAGCTTTTCACTGTTGAGTATGATGTTAGTGGTAGGTTTGTCATATATGACCTTTATTAAAATGAAAAGATAACCTACTGAATGGGAGAAAATATTTGCAAGTGATATGACTGATAAGAGGTTAATATTCAAAATGTATAAACAGCTCATACAACTCAACATTAAAAAAAACAAACAACCCAATTTAAAAATGTACAGAAGACCTGAATAGATGTTTTTCCAAAGAGGACATGCAGATGGTCAACAGGCACATAAAAAGATTCTTAACATCACTTATCATCAGGGAAATGCACATCAAAACCACAGTGAGCTATTGCCTCACACCTGTCAGAATGGCTATCATCAAAAAGAACACAAATAACAAATGTTGGCGAGGATGTGGAGCAATGGGAACCCTTGTACACTGTTGTGGGAATGTGAATTAGTGCAGCCAGTGTGGAAAACAGTATAGAGGTTTCTCAAAAAACTAAAAATAGAACTACCATATGACCCAGCAATTTCCACTCCTGGGAATATCAAAAAAACCCAAAAACACTAATTTGAAAAAATACATGCATCCCAATGTTCATAGCAGCATTATTTACAATTGCCAAGATATGGAAGCAAGCTAAGTGTCCATCAGCAGATGAATGGATAAAGAAGATGTGATATATTATACACACATACACACACACAATGGTATAATACTCAGCCATAAAAAAGAATGAAACTTTGCCATTTGCAACAATGTTGATGGAGTCAGGGTATTATGCTAAGTGAAATAAGTCAGACAGAGAAAGACAAATACTTTATGATATCACTTATATGTGGAATCTAAAAAATACAACAAACTAGTGAATATAACAACAAAAAAAAACAGACTCACAGATATAGAGAACAAACTAGTGGTTACCAGTGGGGAGAGGGAAGCAGGAGGGGCAATACAGGGTAGGGGATTAAGAGGTAGAATCAAGTTCTACATAAAATAAGCTACAAAGATACATTGTACAACACAGGGGATATAGCCAATATTTTATAATAACTATAAATGGAGTATAATCTTTAAAAATTGTGAATCACTATATAGTACATCTGTAATTTATATAATATTGTACATCAATGGTACTTCAATGAAAAATATTTTTTTTTTTTTTTTTTTTTTTTGCGGTAATGGGCCTCTCACTGCTGTGGCCCCTCCCGCTGCGGAGCACAGGCTCTGGACACACAGGCCCAGCGGCCATGGCTCATGGGCCCTGCCGCTCCGCGGCATGTGGGATCTTCCCGGACCGGGGCATGAACCCGTGTCCCCTGCATCAGCAGGTGGACTCTCAACCACTGCACCACCAGGGAAGCCTGAAAAATATGTTTTAAAAATTACATCCTTAACTCAAAAAAATGCAAGATAATATGGGTTAAATGTGTAATAAATGGTATAGCACCGTATGCATTGTAGAAGTTCAATAGAAGTAGAGATCTGTGAGCTTGAGTGGTTGAAGAAGTTAAGGAGGAAAGGGACTTGAGCTGAGATTGAGTATGTTAGAAAGAATTTTCTAGTAAGGAGATTCTATGAGCCAAAGATCATATGTACGAATCAACAGGTATGTTTGGATACTGTATTAATGAGGGTAGGCTAGGCTGTGTAACAAATAGCACACACACTCACACATTCCTCTGAAGTCTAGAACAAAAGAGTTCTGCCCCTTTGCCTGCTTTTCTCTCTACCATCTTTGATTCCTTCCTCTTCCTTACTTCCCTTAGCTAATTAATCCTGTATTATGTAGATTCTTCCTTTCCAGGGGGTTATGAGTAACTGCCCTTATTTCCAAAAATGCCCAATATCTCAACCACAATAGAAATTGATTTTTCATAAAACAGTCTAAGTCCTGGTCTGGTTGGTCCTGGTTGGTGAGTGGCTTTCTTTCATGTAGTGATTCAGGAATCTAGGCTCTTTTGTGGCTCAACCATTCCTTAGATCAGGCAGAAGGGGAGAATGTGGAACAGTATATCTAGAAATTAAAGTTTTATCCTAGAAATGGGCTTTATCACTTCTGCTTACATTCCATTGGCTAGGATCAGTTATGTGGTTAGTTACATACTCCAAACAGCAGAGGAGGCTGGGGAATGTAGTCTAACTGTGCTGAGGAAGGATATTTTGTGATCACCTAGCAGCCTTTGTCATACACAGGAAGCCAATAAATCTAGTTTGGCTGATTTGGAGGGTTAGTGTGGGAGAGCAATGAGAAGTAAGCCTGGACATTTAGCATGGGGTCACATTTTGGGAGACTTTGACTGACAGTCTAAGCATCGTGAACTTTATAATCATTTGTGTGCTGTTGAAAGCTTTTGTACAAAGGAAAGATATGGTAACAGTGGGATTTTACAAACATCAATCCAGTATACAGAATGACTTGGAAGAGGAAAAGGTTATTAGGAAGGAAAAGGTAATCCAAGTTATAGATGACAAGGACTTGGCATATGGCAGTAGAAGTGGAAATGAAGGCATAGATTTATAATCGACTAGAAAGAAATAATAAAATATGATTAATGATCCTATGGAAGAGGGAGGAATTAAAGTGGTGGGGAAAAGGGAGAGAATTTTTCTTTTTGTTCTAAACATTCAAAGAAGTATATGTGTATGTGGTATTTGCTACACCCCTACTATTTCTTATTTATCTTAAAGAATTCATTTGCAGTCTTTTAGACTGCTTAAGGATCTAGGGCATATGTTAAAGGGGAGATCCCTGGGCCTTCTTTCCAGAGATTCTGATTTAGAGGTGTGTCTTTTTTATCAGCATGCTGAATGATTATGATGCAGATGTGGTCTGCAGACTACACTTTGAAAAACATTGCCTTAAATATATGTATTGACTCGTGGCAAGTCGATGCTTTACTTTTTCTGTAGTAAGCGATTGGAAATTTTCTATAGGCTGATAAGATATGCTTGAGTCTCTAGGTTCTGAGTAGAATGATCAGAACCATTCTTGACAGTGTGTTTTCCCTATTGTCTCAGTACTCTTGGGACAGTCTCCTTTTATTTTCTTCAGCTCCCTGAAGTGTTGGTATTAAGAATCAGAAGTGGGCTTCCCTGGTGGCACAGTGATTGAGAGTCTGCCTGCCGATGCAGGGGACATGGGTTCGTGCCCTGGTCTGTGAAGATCCCACATGCCGCGGAGCGGCTGGGCCTGTGAGCCATGGCTGCTGAGCCTGCGCGTCTGGAGCCTGTGCTCCACAATGGGAGAGGCCACAACAGTGAGAGGCCCACGTACCGCAAAAAAAAAAAAGAATCAGAAGTGTTTACCGTCCTGTCCTAAATTAGTCCAAGTGATTCTCCAGCCAGAGAAATAGAAATAACAATTTGCTCACTTTATTTTCAAAATTTTACATTTTTGTGAACTGCTTTGATATTAGGGTGGTGTCTGAATTTTGTAGGATTGTTGTGATGCACACACTTCTCAGAATATCTCAATCAGAAAGGAGGTGTGCTGATTGTTCCCCTTCCCAACATGTGTGATTTAGTCTTCTTCATTCTCCATATGCAGTGTATATGTATAGAAATGACTATAAAGATACATATCCAGCTTTTTTTAAAATATAAATTTATTTATTTATTTATTTTGGAGTGGGTCTGCGTTGGGTCTTCATTGCTGTGCGTGGGCTTTCTCCAGCTGTGGCGAGCGGGGGCTACTCTTCGTGGCGGTGCGGGGGCTTCTCATTGCGGTGGCTTCTCTTGTTGCAGAGCACGGGTTCTAGGCACGTGGGCTCAGTAGTTGTGGCTTGCAGGCTCTAGAGCACAGGCTCAGTAGTTGTGGTGCACGGGCTTAGTTGCTCCGCGGCATGTGGGATCTTCCCAGACCAGGGCTCAAACCCATGTTCCCTGCATTGACAGGCAGATTCTTAACCACTGTGCCATCACAGAAGTCCCCATATCCAGCTTTTAACAGCACTCTGAGAGGTGGAATTGGGAAGTGAGGGAAAGAAATGGGGGCTTTTATTTTTTATTTTATATTCTTCCATACTGTTTTTTTAAAAACCTGAATATGTGTCAATTTTAGGAACTCATCATTTCCTTTTTATCCATATTAAATAGATGTAGTAGTAATAGTAGCTACCACTTATTAAGTGCCTCGTCTCTACCAGTCCCTTCACATTATTTTACTTAATATTCACAAGAATTCTGCAATATAAGTATTAACATTTTACATAGCAAACAGAGATTTAGAGTGTTTATAAAACATGCCAAAGGGCATACCACTGTTTAGTGGCAGAGCAAAGAACTAAATCCAGGTCTCTCTGACCCAAGTCCACTTTTTTTTATGGCTATACTATGAAGGTCTTATTTACCCTAATTCCTTTGGATGGCAGGAAACCTGTTTGTGTGAGTGGCAATGGTTACAGTCCTCCAGGAATCTTTTAGTAATTAAGAAGACCAATTACTAAGAAAAAGTAATCAGTGGAAATGCAGAATAGGGGCTAGAGGAAGGCTGCAATGCCTTTTGCCACTATGAGGAGGCAAAAGAAAATTCCATGGAGTATCCTAAGACTGGAGTAAGTTAGTCTGGTTATTTGGTTGCTAGATATTTGTTGTCACTTTGTACAGATTTTTTACCAGGCCTTAGGGACTGAATATCTCACTCACTGTGGTTCTGCCATGAAACAATTCCACTCAGAGGAAAAGGCTTTAATGAAATGATTACCTTCAGATTGCTGGCAGCGTTAAGAAAACCAATAAGAAATGCTGAGGCTCCCAGAGACCAGCAACAGGAGGATGCCATTAACATCTTCAGGCCTGAAGGTATCAAAAGATGAAACAGTGTTATTGGAGCCCAGAGCCCTACAGGAGGATTTGCTGGGCAGGAAGCATTGTTTAGGTGTGCAACCACTACTAAAATTGGGGCCCCATAGCAGGATGAGAATGGAGAACAAGTACCCGGACTTTCTTTTCTTTCTTCCTGCCAGTCTCCTGCAGGTGCTTCTTACTGACCAAATAATAAGCAAAAACCATCTGACAAGGAGCCCGGGTGACACAGTCTGTGGTTTCAGCCAAACAGGGCTCCAAGTGGAAAATGGGTCCGTGGTGGGGCAGAGCAAATAGAGAATAAACAGTACATCCCTTCATTGCTTTGCCATTGTTCCCAAGATAAAGACAAAATTCTTTACATGGCCTACAATGCCCTACATAGTTTCACCCTTGATGACCAATTCAGTATCTTTTCATTCTCTCCACTCCAATTTTACTTGCAGCTTATCAGTCCTTTGTTCTTGCCATGTACCTATCTGCCACAAATGCCTTTTCACATGCTGTATCCTTTTCCTGGATGCTTCCTTCTCTTTCCTCCCCTTTCACCTAATTGGTGCTTACATATCTTTCAGATCTTAATTCAAAAGTTTCTTCTTTTGGGAAAATTTCCCTGACTTCTCTGACCAGACCAAATTCCCTTTTTAATAAGTTCTTTTAGCTAAGTGTACCGTTTCTTTATATCATACATTATTGTAGTAATTTACATTTACTACATTTGTCTGATTGTTTGATTAATGGATTTCCCCATACTAGACCAAAAACTCCATGAAGGAACTGAGTCTGATATTTGCTTATCAGTATAGTCCTAGTGTCCACATACTGTTTGGCACTCAGTAGGTAGTTAATATTTGTCAGAAAAACAAATGAAAATAAAAGATGAATAGAAGCCTCCAAAGGATACACATTCTGTTTGATGAAGATAATACATGCATAAATAAAACAATGTAAAGAAAATACAGAGCAGCAATTGAAGCTGTTAAAGCAAGATGGCAAAGATTCCACAAAGCTTCTGTACTCTAGGTATTTGTATGTCTCTCATTCTCAAGTCCCTTGCTTGCAATTGGACACAAATGTTTCTTAGCAATGTATTATATATCTAATGAACACCTAGCACTTATACATAGTAGACATTCACTAAATATTTAATTAATGAATGTAGACAAATTATCAACCATAGAGTAGGCTTAGAATTAGTATGTGTAAGAATCATCTAAGGGACTTCCCTGGTGGTCCAAATTAGTATGTGTAAGAATCATCTGAGGGACTTCCCTGGTGGTCCAGTGGCTAAAACTCCGAGCTCCCAATGCAGGGGGCCCGGGTTCTATCCCTGGTCAGGGAACTAGATCCCACATGCTGCAACTAAGAGTTCGCATGCTGCAACTGAAACAAACAAACAAAAAAAGAGCCGCCATGTTCCAACTAAAGATCCCGCGTGCAGCAACTAAGACCCAGCACAACAACAACAACAACAACAAAAAATCATCTGAGCATAATCACTTTAAAAAAATATAGGCTTCACTTCAGATATACTGATTTCAATAGAACTTGAATAGAGTCCAAAAATCTGGATTTTAAATAAGCACCCCAAGTAATTCTGGTGCAGGTGATTTGAGGATTATTTTTGAGAAATATTAGACTGTAAGCTTCTTGGTGGCAGCATGATGTTCTGGTTAAACATGCGTTTGGGAGTCACAGTTTCCTGGGTATGAATCTTGGCTCTTATACTAGCTAGCTATTGGGTTGGCCAAAAAGTTCGTTCATTTTTTCCCGTAAGATGGCTCTAGTAGCACTTAGTTGTCTTTAACTTCATTCGAAACAATTTTGTTAGATTGTACATGACAGCTGTCATATCAGCGTGCATTCAGAAAAAGACTTATCAAAATTGGTGAAGTTTTGTGTAGCCATTTTAATATTGAAGATGGAGGGAGAAAAGCAACATTTTCGGCATATTATGCTTTATTATTTCAAGAAAGGTAAAAATGCAACTGAAACGCAAAAAATGATTTGTGCAGTATATGGAGAAGGTGCTATGAGTTGATGGAACATGTAGAAAGTGGTTTGCGTGGGACTTCCCTGGTGGTCCAGTGGTTAAGTGTTCGCCTTCCAATGCACAGAGTGTGACTTTGATCCCTGGTTGGGGAGTTAAGATCCCACATGCCTTGCGGCCAAAAAAACAAAACAAAGGGTATTGTCACAAATTTAATAAAGACTTTAAAAAAATGGTCCAGGGCTTCCCTGGTGGCTCAGTGGTTGAGAGTCTGCCTGCTGATGCAGGGGACACGGGTTCGTGCTCCGGTCCGGGAAGATCCCACATGCCGCGGAGCAGCTGGGCCCGTGAGCCATGACCGCTGAGCCTGCGCGTCCGGAGCCTGTGCTCCGCAGCGGGAGAGGCCACAACAGTGAGAGGTCTGCGTACCGCAAAAAAAAAAAAAAAAAAAAAAAAAAATGGTACACACACACACACACACACACACACACACACACACAAAAGTGGTTTGTGAAGTTTCATGCTGGAGGTTTCTCACTTGACGATGCTTCACGGTCGGGCAGACCAGCTGAAGCTGATAGTGATCAAAATTGAGACATTAATTGAGAACAATCAACATTATACCACTCAGGAGATAGTCGACATGCTCAAAGTATCCAAATCAAGCTTTGAAAATCATTTGCCCCAGTTTGGTTATGTTAATCACTTTGATGTTTGCGTTCCTCATAAGTTAAGTGAAAAAAACCTTCTTGACCATATTTCTGCATGTGATTCTCTACTGAAACTAACAAAAATGTTCTGTGTTTAAAACAAATTGTGACGGTGGATACTGTACGATAATGTGGAACAGAAGAGATTATGGGGCAAGCGAAATGAACCACCACCAACCACACCAAAGGCCAGTCTTCATCCAAAGAAGGTGATGTTGTGTATATGGTGGGATTGGAAGGGAGTCCTCTATTATGACCTCCTTCTGGAAAACCAAACGATTTATTCCAACAAGTACTGCTCCCAGTTAGACCAATTGAAAGCAGCACTTGACGAAAAGCATCCTGAATTAGTCAACAGAAAATGCATAATCTTCCACCAGGATAACACAAGACCGCATGTTTCTTTAAAGACCAGGTAAAAACGGTTACAGTTTGGCTGGGACATTCTGATTCATCTGCCATAGTCACCAGACATGGCACCTTTGGATTTCCATTTATTTTGGTCTTTAAAAATTCTCTTAATGGAAAAAATTTCAATTCCCTGGAAGACTGTAAAGGGGACCTGGAACAGTTCTGTGCTTAAAAAGATAAAAAATTTTGGGAGGAAGGAATTATGAAGTTGCCTGAAAATTGGCAGATGGTAGTGGAACAAAAGGGTGAATACGTTGTTCAATAAAGTTCTTGGCGAAAATGAAAAATGAGTCTTTTATTTTTACTTAAAAACTGAAGGCACTTTTTGGCCAACACAATATTATTTAAACCCTCTAGATCTCTCTCTCTTTTTTTTTTTTTTGCTAAAGTAGGTTATAATAACATCTACTTTCTAAGACTATTGTGGAGATTAAAATAAATGAGAAAATATGTGTTAAACATTTACTACAGTGCCTGTCATATAAACCCTTAATAAATGGTAGAACTGGTTTTTGAGAGTCAACATGTAGCCTGGTGCCTGGAACATAACTGATGTTCAGTGAATGTCTGATAAGTGAATGGAATATAGTTATAAGATTATCATATTTATAGCTAGAATTTCATCTGGAATCATCTAGTCCAATATCCTCATTTTACATATTAGGAAATTCAAGCTCACAGAGGTTAGATGATTCATCCAAGGTTACATATCTAATGATCTAATTAGTGGCAGAACTGAGACCAGAACTGAATGGTGGAAAGACAAATCTGGTCGTTACCATTTATCTAACCACCATTTGTAGTTAGTGTTACATTTAGATTTTAAATAGATAGACTGACATGCTTTTCTGTTTATAATCAATGATGCCTTCTGAAACATTCCTTTCTTAAACATTGAAACAACAAACAGTAAACCAGTAAGTAAAACTAAATGACTATGTAGTTATTGTTGGATTATATTTCTTTCTTTTTTTTTTAAATTGAAGTATAGTTGATTTATGTTATGTTAGTTTCAGGTGTATATCACAGTGATTCAGCTATATATATACATATATATACACACACACATATACACACATATATATATATATATTCTTTTTTAGATTCTTTTCCCTTATAGGTTATTACAAAATATTGAATGTAGTTCCATATGCTATACAGTAGGTCCTTGTTGGTTTTCTATTTTATATACAGTAGTGTGTATATGTTAATCCCCAAATCCTAATTTATCTGTCCCCCCCTTCCCCCTTTGGTAACCATACGTTTGTTTTCTATGTCTGTGGGTCTATTCTGTTTTGTAAATAAGTTCATTTGTATCATTTTTTTAAGATTCCACAAATAAGCGATATCATATGATATTTGTCTTTCTCTGTCTGGCTTACTTCATGTAGTGTGATAATCTCTAGGTCCGTCCAGATTATATTTCTTTCTAAATATCACCTCTGAGACCACAGTGTTTCCCAAATAGAATTCAGACATCACATGTGTTCTTAGAACAGTAGAACCACAAGCTACTTGAAGGGTCTATCTGTTGCCTTTGGGCAATAATGGTCTAGTATTTCCTGTCTCTGAAGCTCCTACTTATCCAATAGGTAAATGAAAATGGAACTTAAATGCATAGTGATTTATTTTTGCGTTGAAAATATTGTTTCAGATTTTCATGTACTCCACTCAGTTGTATTTTTCTGCATTTTATTCTACTATATTAAACTTACATTCTAGATTTGCTTAACTTCTCTATTTAGAAGGCTTATTAGATTACTAGATCTTAAGAATTAAAGAAAATTTTGCTTACTTTTGTGTTGGATAGAATTTAATCTTCATTTCTAGATTTGATAAGTATAAAATGCAGACTTCCCTGGTGGCGCAGTGATTAAGAATCCGGCTGCCGGGTTTCCCTGGTGGCGCAGTGGTTGGGAGTCCTCCTGCCGATGCAGGGGACATGGGTTCGTTCCTCGGTCTGCGAGGATCCCGCATGCCGCGGAGCGGCTGGGTCCGTGGGCCATGGCCGCTGAGCCTGCGCGTCCGGAGCCTGTGCTCCGCGGCGGGAGGGGCCACAGTGGTGAGAGGCCCGTGTATCGGGGGAAAAAAAAAAAAAAAAGAATCTGGCTGCCAATGCAGGGGACATGGGTTCGAGCCCTGGTCCGGGAAGATCCCACATGCCGCAGAGCAAGCCCATGTGCCACAACTACTTAGCCTGTGCTCTAGAGCCCGTGAGCCACAACTGCTGAGCCCATGTACTACAACTACTGAAGCTCGTGCACCTAGAGACCGTGTTCCACAACAAGAGAAGCCACCTCAATGAGAAGCCTGTGCACTGCATCGAAGAGTAGCCCCTGCTTGCCGCAACTAGAGAAGGCCCACACACAGCAATGAAGAACCGATGCAGACAAAAATAAATAAAATAATAATAATAAAAAAAACAGCAGCCAGTCAGTCAGTCAACATTAAAACAAAAAAAAAGTATAAAATGCAAACAGACTCACAGACATAGAGAATAGACTTGTGGTTTCCAAGAAGGAGGGGGTTGGGGGAGGGATGGACTGGGAATTTGGGGTTAGTAGATGCAAACTATTATATATAGAATGGATAGATATATCCCTACTGTATAGCACAGGGAACTACATTCAATATCCTGGGATATATGTATAACTGAGTCACTTTGCTGTACAGAAGAAATTAACACAACCTTGTAAATCAACTGTACTTCAATTTAAAAACAAAGATAGTAAGTATAAAATGCAGAATTTACCTTTGTTCCACCTGTTTTAATATAGCAGTGCATGGGATCAGTAGAAATAGTATCTTTTGCTGAAAGTTTTCTTTTTATCCCTGATGCAATCCTTAGGGAATAAAATTTTGAAGATCATATTCCTTTGGTGGATTACATATAGAGAACTGGCTTCTTTGGGGGGAGCTATATTACTTTAAAGTGGTAGGTGAGCTTCAGCAGGTGCTATATTTGGTAGGTTTATCCATGCCATTCTCTCTTACTACTTTTCAATTATATAAGGCAACATAAGTAACAAGACTTTTGAGGTTTTAAATATATAATAACATTATGTAAATATTTAAAATTTTGTTGTGAATAGCATCTCTTTACTTCGCTGAGGTTAGGAAGTATCTTACTTTTAGGGTATTGTCATGCATTTTATTTTTCCTACAGTACAGAAATCATGGCCTTAAACATTAAATCCTAATTTCTTAATTAGGTTGTCTACTCAGGCAAAACTGAGTAGAAAGAGACCTTTGAGTATGGATTAATAGTTTTCATAGGTGGGACTCATCAGCTGCGTTAAGCAGAGGTCGTAGGGATACTCACTCATGTTGAAAACAAGTTAGGTACTTGGTTTGGGAAAAAGTAAAGAGCAGTGCTTGATTAGATAATTAATTACTTTTCTAGTATAGAAAGTTACATGAGCTTATTTTTCAGGACCAAAAAAGTATCCTAAAACAAATACTGAAATTGATGCTATGGCCATGAACTGAATAATATTTGAGTTGGAAGAAAACGTCAATATCTGTGATTGTTAGTGTTTTTCTCCTATGTAGACAATACTTCTGCACTACTTTCATAACATGAACTTAAGATTTTTTGATTCTTTATTGATGAGGAAATTTACAGATACATTCATATTTGTTCATCTGCTTTAATGTTGTGAACCTGATATTTATAATGGGGGGTACAATTTTAGAATAAAAATATTTATTATGTTTAAGTAAGTGTGATAAAGGAATGCCTAGTTGACTCTGCCCTAAGGGATTATTATTATTTTTTTAATAAATTTATTTATTTTTGGCTGCGTTGGGTCTTTGTTGCTGTGCACAGGCTTTCTCTAGTTGTGGCGAGCGGGGGCTACTCTTTGTTGTGGTGCACAGGCTTCTCATTGCAGTGGCTTCTCTTGTTGCAGAGCACGGGCTAGGCGTGTGGGTTTCAGTAATTGTGGCACATGGGCTCAGTAGTTGTGGCTTGCAGGCTCTAGAGTGCAGGCTCAGTAGTTGTGGTGCACGGGCTTAGTTGCTCCACATAATGTGGGATCTTCCTGGACCAGGGCTTGGACCTGTGTCCCCTGCATTGGCAGGTGGATTCTTAACCACTGTGCCACCAGGGAAGCCCTCGCCCAAAGGGATTATTTAAGTATAAAAAGATAGATGGAATTGTGTAGATTACATTGAAAGTTAAAACTTCTGTATATCAAAAAAAAAATCCTTAAGTTAAAAGATAAATGTCAAGAGAGTGGCCAAGATGGCAGAATAAAAAGACCCTGAGCTCACCACCTCTCATGAGCACACCAAAATCACAACTATCTGCATAACAGTCACCAATAAAAAAGATGGGAATCTACCAGAGAAAATCTTCTACAGCTAAAGACGTAAAGAAGGAAACACAAGACCAGTAGGAGGGGTGGACTCATGATATAATCAAATCCCATACCACCCAGTGGGCGACCCACAAACTGGAGAATAATTATATTGCAGAGGTTCTCCCACAGGAGTAAGAGTTCTGGACTCCACGTCAGGCTTCCCATCTCAGGAGTCTGATACTGGGAAGACGAGCCCCCAGAGCATTTGGCTTTGAAGGCCAGTGGGGCTTAATTGCAGGAACCCCACAGGACTGGGGAAAATAGAGACTTCTCTTAAAGAGCGCACGTAAAATCTCATGCACACCTGGACACAGGGCAAAAGCAGTAAGTTGATAGAAGCCTGGGCCAGACCTACCTGCTGGTCTTGGAGAGTCTCCTGGAGAGGTGGGGGGTGGCTGCATCTCACCCTGGGGACATAGACACTGGTGGTAGACATATTGGGGAACACTGTTGGTGGCTGACATGTTGGCTCATTAGCTCCAAGACCTGGCCCCATCCAACAGCATGCAGGTGATAGTGATAGGACACCTCAGGCCAAACAACTAACTGGGCAGGGATGCAGCCCCACTCATCAGCAGACAGGCTGCCTAAAGACTAAAGAGCCTACAGCTGCCTCTGGGCTTACCCCTAGACATGGCCTGCTCACCACAGGGGCAAGACCCAGATCCACCCACAAGTGGACAGGCACTGGCCCCTCCCATTGGGAAGCCAGACCAAGCCTCTAGACCAGCCTCAACCAACAAGGAGCAGACACCAGAAGCAAGAAAACTATGATTCTGCAATGCAGGCCAGACCCTACCCGTGATCAGCTGGGTCCTGGCTTGGCCCACTGGCAGGCCAACACAACCTTTGCGACACTCCGGACCCCGTACTCAACTGTGTCAGGAACTGACATCCCACCACCCCCAATAATCTGAAACAAGCTCTGGGATCCCTGGGCCCTGAAGCCAGACTCCACGAACCAGCTCTGCCTGCCAGTAAGCAGGCACTAACCCCAGGGTCTGGCTTCACCTGCCAGTGGGTGGGCAACAGCCCCAGAGTCTTTGGGACCATGACTCTGCCCACCAGTGAGCAAGCACATCTCCGGGGCCATCTAGGATGCTGCAACCAGCCAGTTCATGACCAGGCCCCTCTAAACAGCAGCCAGCAGCACCCACACAGGGCAGGGCCTAGCAACCAACCAGACTAGGGCCTACCAGACCAGCACAAGAGAAGGACCCATGTATCCCTCTTAGGGTGAACCCCTAGACCATATAGTTTGGGTGATGCATATGATGCGTCATACAAAGGGCCACTTCTCCAAGGTCGAGAAATGTAACTAATCTTCCGCATACATAAAAATACAAGTAGCAGCTTGGACAAAATGAGGCAGCAGAGGAATATGTTTCAGATGAAGGAACAAGATAAGCCACAGAATAACTAAGTGAAGTGGAGATAGGCAACCTACTTGATAAAGAGTTCAGAGTAATTATTGTAAAGATGATCAGAGAACTCGGGAGGAGAATGGGTACACAGAGCAAGAAGTTAGAAGTTTTTTAACAAAGAGTTAGAAAATACAAAGAACAACCAAACAGAGATGAAAAATACAATAACTGAAATGAAAAATACACTGGAAGGAATCAATAGTAGACTAAATGATTCAGAAGGATGGATCAGTGAGCTAGAAGACAGAGTAGTGGAAATCACTGCCACTGAACAGAAAAAAGAAAAAAGAATGAAAAGAAATGAGAACAGTTTAAGAGACCTCTGGGACAACATCAAGCACACTAATATTTGCATTATAGAGGTCCCAGAAAAAGAAGAGAGAGAGAAAGGGCCTGAGAAAATATTTGAAGAGATAATAGCTGAAAAATTCCCTACCCTGGAAAAGGATATAGTCACCCCAGTCCAAGAAGTGCAGAATGTCCCATACAGGATTAACCGAAAGAGCAACACAGCAAGACACATTGTAATCAAAATGACAAAATTTATGGATAAAGAGAGAATACTAAAAGCAACAAGGGAAAAGCAACAAATAACATACAAGGAAACTCTCATAAGACTATCAGCTGATTTTTTCAGAGAAAACTCTGCATACCAGAAGGGATTGGAATGATATATTTAAAGCGATGAAAGGGAAAAGTCTACAACCAACAATACTCTACCCAGTAAGGCTCTTGTTGAGATTTGATGGAGAAATAAAAAGCTTTACAGACAAGCAAAAGCTATAAGAATTTAGCATCACCAAACCAGCTTTAGAACAAATGCTAAAGGAACTTCTCTAGGTGAAAAAGAAAGGGCTACAACTAGAAAAAAGAAAATGACAAAATTAAAAAGCTCACTGGTAAAGGCAAACAAAGAGTAAAGGTAGGAAATCATCCACATGCAAAATTAGTAGAAATGTTGAAAGACAAAGGTAGTAAAATAATCTGTATCCACAATAAGTAGTTAAGGAACACACAAAGCAATTAGATGTAAATATCAAAAACATTAATTGTGAGGGGAAGAGAGTACAAGTGCAGGATTTTAAAATGCATTTGTAATTAAGAGAGCAGCAACTTAAAACAATCATGTATACATATAAACTGCTCTACAAAAACCTTATGGTAACCACAAACTAAAAATCTATAATAGATATACACACAGAAAAGAAAAAAGAATCCAAACATAACACTAAAGATTGTCATCAAATCACAAGAGAAGAGAACAAAAGAAGAAAGGGAAAAAAAGGCCTACAAAAACAAATCCAAAACCATTAACAAAATGGCAATAAGACCATACATATTGATAACTACCTTAAATGCAAACGGACTAAATGCTCCAACCAAAAGATATAGACTGGCTGAATGGATACAAAACCAAGATCTATATATTTGCTGCCTATGAGAGACTCACTTTAGATAAAGAGACATATGCAGACTGAAAGTGAGGGGTTGGAAAAAGGTATTCTATGCAAATGGAAGTCAAAAGAAAGCCAGAGTAGCAATTCTTATATCAGACAAAATAGACTTTAAAATAAAGACTGTTACAAGAGACAAAGAAGTACACTACATAATGAGCAAGGGCTTAATCCAAGAAGTTATAACAATTGTAAATATATATGCACCCAACAAAAGAGAACTTCAATATAAAAGGAGAAACTGACAGTAACACAATAATAGTAGGGGACTTTAACACCCCACTTACATCAATGGACAGACCTTCCAGGCAGAAAATCAATAAGGAAACACAGGCCTTAAATAACACATTAGACCAAATGGACCTAATTGATATTTATAGAGCATTCCACCTGAAAGGAGCAGAATACACATTCTTTTCAAGTGCACATGGAATATTCCCCAGGATAGGTAACATGCTAGGCCACAAAACAAGCCTTGGTAAATCTAAGAAAATTGAAATCATAGCAAGCATCTTTTCTGCCACAGTGCTATGTGACTAGAAATCAACTACAATCAAAAACTGCAAAAAACACAAACAAGTGGAGGCTAAACAATATGCTACTAAACAAACAATGGATCACTGAAGAAATCAAATTGGAAAAAAATACCTAGAGACAAATGAAAATGAAAACGTGGTGATCCAAAACCTATGGGGCACAGCAAAAGCAGTTCTAAGAGGGAAGTTTATAGCAATACAAGCTTACCTCAGGAAACAAGAAAAATCTCAAATAAACAACTTAACTTTACACCTAGAGCAACAAGAGAAAGAAGAACAAACAAAACCCAAAGTTAGTAGAAGGAAAGAAATCATAAAGATCAGAGCAGAAATAAGTGAATAGAGATTTAAAAAAAAAAGTGGAAAAGATCAATGAAACCAAAAGCTAGTTCTTTGAAAAGACAAACAAAATTGATAAACCTTTAGCCAGACTCATCAAGAAAAAAAAGGGAGAGGACCCAAATCAATAAAATCAGAAATGAAAAAGAAGTTACAACTGACACCACAGAAATACAAAGGATCATAAGAGACTACTATGAGCAACTATACACCAATAAAATGGACAACCTAGTAGAAATGGGCAAATTCTTAGAAAGGTACATTATCCCGAGACTGAACCAGAAAGAAATAGAAAATATGAGCAGACCAGTTACCAGCACTGAAATTGAATCAGTAAATTAAAAACTCCCAACAAACAAAAGTCCAGGACCCAATTGTTTCAAAGGTAAATTCTACCATACATTTAGAGAAGAGTTAACACCCATCCTTCTTAAACAATTCTAAAAAATTGCAGAAGAAGGAACACTTCTGAAATCATTCTATGAGGCCATCATCACCCTGATACCAAAACCAGACAAAGATATCACAAAAAAGAAAACTACAGGCCAATATCACTGATGAACATAGATGCAAAAATCTTCAACAAAATACTAGCAAATTGACTCCAGCAATACATTAAAAGGAGCATACGCCATGATCAAGTGGGATTTATCCCAGGGATGCAAGGATTTTTCAATATCCGCAAATCAATCAACATGATACACCACATTAACAAATTGAAGAATAAAAACCATATGATCATCTCAATAGATGCAGAAAAAGCTTTTGATGAAATTCAACATCCATTTATGATAAAAACTCTCCAGAAAGTGGGCATAGAGGGAAGCTACCTCGACATAATAAAGGCCATATATAACAAATCCACAGCTATCATCTCAATGGTGAAAAGCTGAAACATTTCATCTAAGCTCAGGAACAAGACACAGCTGCCCACTCTCACCACTTTTATTCAACATAGTTTTGGAAGTCCTAGCCACAGCAATCAGAGAAGCAAAGGAAATAAAAGGAATCCAAATCGGAAAGGAAGAAGTAAAACTGTCACTGTTTGCAGATGATATGATACTATACATAGAAAATCCTAAAGATATCACCAGAAAACTACTAGAGGTCCTCAATGAATTGGATAAAGTTGCAGGATACAAAATTAACATACATAAATCTGTTGCATTTCTATACACCAACAATGAACTATCCAAAAGAGAAATTAAGGAAACAAAACCGTTCACCATCACGTCAAAAAGAATAAAATCCTAGGAATAAACCTACCTCAGGAGGGAAAAGACCTGTACTCTGAAAACTATAAGACGCTGATGAAAGAAACTGAAGACCATACAAACAGATAGAAAGATATACCATGTTCTTGGATTGGAAGAATCAGTGTTGTTAGTGACTGTACTACCCAAGGCAGTCTACAGATTTAGGGCAACCTCTGTCAAATTACCAATGGCATTTTTTACAGAACTGGAACAAAAAATTTTTAAATCTGTATGGAAACACAGAGGACCCCAAATAGCCAAAACAATCTTGAGAAAGAACAGAGCTGGAGGAATCAGGTTCCCTGACTTCAGACTATACTACAAACTACAAAACGGTATGGTACTGGCACAAAAACAGACACATAGATCAGGGGAACAGAATGGAGAGCCCAGCAATAAACCCATGCACTTATGGTCAGTTAATCTATGACAAGGAGGCAGGAAAATACAATAGAGAAAAGACAGTCTCTTCAATAAGTGGTGCTGGGAAAATTGGACAGCTACATATAAAAGAATGAAATTGGAACATTCTCTAACACCATATACCAAAATAAACTCAAAATGGATTAAATGTAAGACTGGATACTACAATACTCACAGAAGAAAACATAAGCAGGCCACTCTTTGACATAAATCATAACAATATTTTATTGGATCTGTCTCCTAGAGTAATGGAAACAAAAACAAAAATAAACAAACGGGACCTAATTAAACTTAAAAGATTTGCGTGGCAAAGGAAATCATAAACAAAGTGAGGAATTCCCTGGTGGTCCAGTGGCTAGGATGCTGCGCTTCCACTGCATGGGGCATGGGTCCGATCCCTGATCAGGGAAGTAAGATCCTGCATGTTGCACAGCGAGGCCAAAAAAAAAACAGAAAAAAGAAAAAGAAGAAAAGACAACCTACAGAATGGGGAGAAAATACTTACAAACAATGAGATTGACAAGGGATTAACCTCCAAAGTATACAAAAAGCTCATACAGCTCAATATCAAACAAATAACCCAATCAAAAAATGGGCGGAAGATCTAAATAGACATTTTTCCAAATAAGACGTACAGATGGCCAACAGGCACATGGAAAGATTCTCAACATCGCAAATTATTAGAGACATGCAAATTAAAACCACAATGAGGTATCACCTTATACAGGTCAGAATGGCCAAGATGAAAAAGTCTACAAATAATGCTGGGGCAGGTGTGGAGAAAAGCGAACCCTCCTGCACTGCTGGTGGGAATGTAAACTGGTGCAGCCACTATGGAGAACAGTATGGAGATTTCTTAAAAAACTAAAAATAGAGTTACCATGTGGTCCAGCATTCCCACTCCTGGGCGTATATGCAGAGAAAACTCTAACTTGAAAAGATAACATGCACCCGAATGTTCACAGCAGCACTATTTACAATAGCCAAGACATGGAAGCAACCTAAATGTCCATCAACAGATGAATGGATGAAGAAATGGTATATATACACAATGAAATATTACTCAGTCATAAAAAAGAATGAAATAATGCCATTTGCAGCAACATGGATGGACATAGAGATTATCTTATTAAGTGAAGTAAGTCAGACAGACAAATATCATATATTGCTTTATGTGGAATCTAAAAAAATTATACAGATGAACTTATTTATAAAACAGAAATAGACTCACAGACTTAGAAAACAAACTTATGGTAACCAAAGGGGAAGGGGGGGATAAATTTGGAATTTTGGATTATCAGATACAAACTACAGTATACAAAATAGATAAACAACAAGGACTGACTGTATAGCACAGGGAACTATATTCAGTATCTTGTAATAACCTATAATGGAAATGAATCTGAAAAGGAATATATATATATGTATATATATATATATAATTGAATCACTTTGCTGTACACCTGAAACATTGTAAATCAACTATACAATAGTTGAGAATAAAAAGAGAATAAGAAAATAATAAAATAAATAAAGGCATTGGAAATTAAAAAAGATAAATGTCTTTTTTAATAAATTGTGATAAAATATTTGCAGCAGATATGATAAACAAAGAATCCTTATTTCGAAAATAATGCTAAAGGAAAAACTGGACAAAGGACATCATTAGAGGAATTACACACACAACTAAGATTATATATAGCGAATGAAAATGAAAAATCGGTCATTCTCACCAGTGATCAAATCATTTCAAAGATAAATAATAATGAAACACTATTTGCTGAGTATCAGTTTTTTAGCAAAAATAACGCTCTCCAGGGTATGGTAAGATGGAGACTCTCCTGAACTGCCAATATTAATGGAAATTGGTACAACTTTTGGAAAGCAGTTATTTTTAAATTATTATTTATACAGTTTGACCTAGTTTAATCTCATTTCTAGGAATGGGCTTAAAATATTAGCCAGAGATAACATCAAAGTTTTGTGTACAAAGATACTAATCATAACATTTATTATTATGGGAAAAGTGAAAAGCATTCTAAATGCTCAACAGTAAGGAAATAGTTATTAGGTGGAACCATATAAAAATGCTGATATATTTGATTGTTATTGATATGCATAAATATCAATTTCATATTATTCAACCTAATGCATGACATTATGGTTTATTGTATGATGGAATTTCATGTAGCTATAAAATAGTGTTTATAAAGAATCTATAATAAAATGAGAAATGCTCACTACATCTAGTAGACTATAAAAGTAGAATAGAGAACTTTATTAATAGGATAAAACTAATTTTATAAAAGAAAAAGAAATGCATGTCTGTATGAGTATGTGTATATGTAATGATATGGAGAAAATATTATTTACCAAAACACCATTTGGGGAGAGTCCTGTAAGTATTTGGAGAAAATATCTTAATATACTACTTGGAGTGAGGTTTAAGACTCCATGCTGGATGTTCAAGTTCAAAAATCGGTAAACTTCCCTTTTTTTGTTGATTGTCATGATAGATTTGTGTATGTAAATTTGAATATAGGAGGTAGAGAAGAGCTGTACAGGAAGGAAAGAGTGATAGCAGAGCCAGGAAAGGGGAGTTACCTAGGAAGTTGGGGCAGGCTGCATTGAAGAAGAGTTTGGGGAAATAAAAATGTCTAAGATGAATTCTAAATTCATTAGCTGTGGAGAATGCCCACCAAAGACCTAGAGTCTGTCATACAGAGTGAAGTAAGTCAGAAAGAGAAAAACAAATACTGTATGCTAACACATATATATGGAATCTAAAAAAAATGTTCGGATGAACGTAGGGGCAGGACAGGAATAAAGATGCAGAAGTAGAGAATGGACTTGAGGACACAGGGTGAGGGGGGAAGGGTAAGCTGGGACGAAGGGAGAGAGTAGCATTGACATATGTACACTACCAAATGTAAAATAGATAGCTAGTGGGAAGCAGCTGCATAGCACAGGGAGATCAGCTCAGTGCTTTGTGACCACCTAGAGGGGTGGGATAGGGAGGGTGGGAGGGAGGTGCAAGAGGGAGGGGATATGGGGATATATCTATATATATAGCTGATTCACTTTGTTATACAGCAGAAACTGACACAACATTGTAAAGCAATTATACTCCAATAAAGATGTTAAAAAAAAAGAAAAATCTGCAGTGAAGTCAGCTTACTTAAGCTTTTTTTTATCTTTTCCTCTTCTCCCTCACCTTCTCTCCCCTCCCTTCCCCTTCTCTGTCTCTCTGTCTCTGTCCCAGCTAATGACGGAGTAGATGTATCTGGGTTACAAATGCACAGAAAAATCAGAGAGACATAATGTAAAATGTTAACGGTGTTTTTCTTGGGTGATGTTGTTTTGTTTTTTCTTCTTGATACTTCAGTTTTGTTTTTTAAGTTTATTACTTTTGTAGTCATAAAGTTATATTAAAATGTTTCAGTATAAATGATATATACTTTTGCAAGATATATATATCTTACAAAAACAATTCTCAGACAATACTGTTCTAATGGTTATTAGGATTGCACCAACTAATCCCAAGCAGAAGCATGAAAACAGGTGTAACCCCCAATCTCAAGTTTCAGTTAAAGTAAAACAAACAAACAAAACCCTGTTTCCTAAACGAAAATTGCAAGGACTTATAGTTTCCTACATCCTGTAAAAACTCTGACACTGCTTCAATTGAGGAGCCACCTGATTTTCAGGTGTTCCCTGATACATATCAGCTAAATAAAGCCTTTAGCATATATATGAGTCACTTAAAGAACTTTTTTTTTTTGCATTGTGAAAATATTTCCTCACTAAAGCCTAACATTTATTGAGATGCTATTACGTATCATGTAAAGTGGCAGGTACTTCACATATAATAAGTAATTTAATCCTCACAGGCCGCATGTCATTATTCTTATTTTACAAATGAGGTAATGGAAAAGTTTAACTTGTCTCAGGTAACCCAACTTGGAAGTGGCCAGCAGTGATAATTCTTTTAGAGTACAAAGACAATGTTTCCCTGAATTGCATAAGAAGCCAAGAAATTAAGCCATTTAATGAGATTAAAAAGAAGGAGGAGGAGGAGAATAATTACCAACATGTGTAATGCGATAGTAGTTTGAAATATAGAAAATTTTCCTTTTTGACAATTCTGTTTTACCTTGCAGTCCTTATACTATTAAAACTAGACTCAGAAGCTGAGATTTTTTTCCCTCACTGAAGGGAAGACAGAACTAAGAACCCAGCAAGAAAAAAGAGCCGAATTATTGGCTTTGAATTCCAAGGCAAGCACTATAAAGCTGATAAAAGAGCTAATAACCTAGAGAAGAGAACAGGATTTTGAGCCTCACAAGGCTAAGAGCCCTGGAGATTCAGAGCCTTGAGTTTGTACCATAAGCCACAGAGTGAAGAATGATTATAGCCTTAATGACAAAGAAAATCTTAATACATTTTAGAGAGGCACAATATCTAATAAAAGTCATTAAGCTTGAAGGGTAGAACATCAGAGAGGAGAAAGCTGATGTAAAGTACTTTAATAGTAATCTCAGAAGAGGTTTGCCTTAGTAGGGGGTACAAAATTAGCCTTAGACTATTTACTGCTTTAGTTCTACCTAGTGACGCTTAAAGCAAGACCCAAAGGGATCAAAGTGTTTTCAACTCACTTAGCTATTTCTTAGAACAAAACTCAAGGATATCCATGGGAATACAAAAATATCCAGTGTCCATTAAGGTAAATTGATAATATCTGGCACCTAATAAAAATTTAACAGAGATGTGAAACAGCAGAAAAGTACAACCCAGCAAGAGGAGAAAAATCAGTCAATGGACACTGACTAAAAAATAACTCCAGTGCATGAATTAGTAGAAAAGAACATTAAACTATTATAATGATATTCCATATGTTCAAGAAGCTAGAAGAAAGATTTAGCAGAGACATGGAAGATCTTAAAAGAGACACAAATTCAACCACTAGAGATGAAAACTACAGTGTCTGAGATTTTTAAAAAATCCACTGGGTGGGATTAATAACATGTTAGACATTGCTGAAGAAAAGATTAATGAACTTAATGGCCGTAAGAGAAACTCTCCAAAATGAAACACACAGAGAAAAAAGACAGGAAATAATGGAGAATCAGTTAGCTGTGGGACAATTTCAAGTAGTCTAATATATGTGTAATTGGATTCCCTGAAAGGGAAGAGAAGTAGGGAAAGAAAAATATTTGAATAAATAATGGGCAATATTTTTTTCAAATTAGTTGAAAATTGTAAGCTTCAAGCACAAGAAATACATTATAATCAAAATTTATTAAAGTCAGTAATAAAGAGAAAATCTTGAAGAAAACCAGAGGAACAAAGACATTTTAGATAGAGAAACAAAGATAAAAGTGACAGCAGACTTCACATTGGACCCAGTGCAAATGAGAAGACAAAACTATCCTTCAAAAATAAAGGTATAATAAAGACTTTTTCATACACATAAAAGCAGAAAATTTATTACCAGTGGACCTGCACTACAAGACATTTTAGAAGAAGATCCTTTAGGCAGCAGGAAAATGATTCCAGTTGGAAATCTAAACATAAACAAAGGAATGAAGAATGAGAGAATAACTGTGTAAGTAAATATAAAATACTTTAATGTTATTATTGAAATCTCTTTAAAAGGCAGTTGATTTTATAATGCAAAAATATGAACAATGTATTGGGGGTTTATAACATAGAAATACATTTATGACAACAATAACATAAGGTGGGAAGAAGTAAACTGTTATAAGGTGAAATGGGAGAATATTACTTGGAAGTAGTCTCTGATAAGTTAAGAATGTATACTACAAACTCTAAAGCAACCAGTAAAATAGTACAACAAAGGATTTTAGTTAATAAGTAACCATAGAAGATAAAATGGATTCATAAAAAGAAATTCAATTCAAAAGAAGTCAGGAAATAGAAAAAAAATGGAAAGAATAGATGAGACACATTTTTTTTTTAAATTAGAAAGATGGTAGATTGACACCTGACCATACCAATAATCTCATTAAATATAAATGGTCTAAGCACTGCAATTAAAAGGCAGAGTTTGTCATTGTATAGAAAGGCAAGACACAACTATATGTTGCTTACAAGAAACCCACTTTAGTAAGTTAGAAGTAAAATGTTTGGAAAAATAAACCATGCTAATGGAGCCAAAAGGAATCTGGAATTGCTATTGTAATACAAGAAACAGTAGGTTTCAGAGCAAGGAATATTACTAGGAATAAAGAATGTCAATTCATCAAGAAGACATAACAATCTTAACTGTTTATGCACCTGATAACATTGTCAAAATACATAAAGAAAAAATAGATAAAACTGAAAGTAGATGTAGAAATTCAAAATTAGAGTTGGAGATTTCAACAATATTCTTTCAATAATTGATAGAACAAGTAGATAGGAAATCAGGAAGGATATAAAAGTCTTGAACAATATTATCAACCAACTTGACCTAATTGACATTTATAGAACACCGTACCTAGTAAAAGCAGAATGCACACTGTTTTCAAGTGCACAGGGGATGTTTACCAAGACAGACCATATTCTGGACCCGAAAAGAATTCTCAATGAATTTAAAATGATTCAAATCATGCAAATATATTGTATGATCACAACAGACATAAATTAGAGATCAGTAATGGAAAGGTATCTGGAAAATCTCAAATATTTGAAAGCTAGGTAGCACAATTATAAAGAACACATAGGTCAAAAAGAAACTAGAAAAGCAGGGCTTCCCTGGTGGCGCAGTGGTTGAGGGTCCGCCTGCCGATGCAGGGGATGCGGGTTTGTGCCCCGGTCTGGGAGGATCCCACATGCCGCAGAGCGGCTGGACCTGTGAGCCATGGCCGCTGAGCCTGTGCGTCCAGAGCCTGTGCTCCGCAGCGGGAGAGGCCATATCAGTGAGAGGCCCGCATACTGAAGAAAAAAAAAAGAAAAAAAATAAAAGGAGTAAGAAACCAGAAAGGCAATTCTGATGTATTTTGAATGGAATGAAAATTAAAATGCAACATATCAAAATTTGTAGGATGCTGCTCAGTTACTACTTAGAGGGAAATTTATAAGACTAAAAGCCTATTAGAAAACAAGAAAGGGGGCTTCCCTGGTGGTGCAGTGCTTGAGAGTCTGCCTGCCGATGCAGGGGACGTGGGTTCGTGCCCCGGTCCAGGAAGATCCCACATGCTGCAGAGTGGCTAGGCCCGTGAGCCATGGCCACTGAGCCTGTGCATCCAGAGCCTGTGCTCCACAACGGGACAGGCCACAACAGTGAGAGGCCCGCGTACCGCAAAAAAAAAAAACGAAACAAAAAACAAGAAAGGTCTCCTCAATGCTCTATGGTGACCTAAATGTGGAGGAAATCTAAAGAAGAGTGGATAGGGACTTCCCTGGTGGTCCAGTAGGTAAGACTCCATGCTCCCAATGCAGGGGCCTTGGATTTCATCCCTGGTCAGGGAACTAGATCCCACATGCATACTGCAACGAAGAGTCCATATGCCACAACTAAGAGTCCACATGCCACAACTAAGAAGTCCACATGCCGCAACTAAGAGGTCCACATGCCACAGCTATGAGCCTGCATGCCACAACTAAAAGATGCCACATGCTGCAATGAAGATACCATGTGCCACAATGAAGACCTGGCCCAGCCTAAATAAATAAATATTTAAAAATAAATTAAAAAAATAAAAAAGAGTGGATATATGTATATGTATGACTGATTCACTTTGCTGTACAGCAAGAAACTAACACAACATTGTAAAGCAAATATACTCCAATAAAATTAATAAAAAAAGAAACTTCTGAAATCAATGACCTCAGTTTCAACCTTAAGAAATAGAAAATAAATAAATAAAATGAACCCAAGTAAGCAGAAGAAAGGGAATAATAAACATCAGAGCAAGAATCAATGAAATAGAAGAAAGAATAACTATAAGGAAAATGAATGAAACCAAAGTTGTTACTTGGAGAAGATTAATAAAATGGATAACAAGGTAGTCAAAGTGATAAGGAAAAAAGAAAAAAAGGCACAAATGACACCAACAGATATTCTAAAGATATTAAAGGGATAATAAAGGAGTATTATAAACAACTTTATGCCTATAGATTTGACAGCTTAGAAAAAAGTGGGAAAGTTTCCATAAAAGACACAAACTATCAAAGCTCACTTAAGAAGAGATGAACAACTTTGTTATCTGCATATCTATTAAAGCAATTGATTTTGTAGTTCAAAACCTCAGAAAGGAACTCCAGGGCTAGATGGCTTCATTGGTAAATTCTATTAAAGGTAGAAATAATACCAATTCTACAAAAACCTTCCAGAAAATTGAAGCAGGAGAAATATTTCTCAACTCATTTTATGAGGCCAATTTTACTCTGCCATCAAAACCACACAATAGCATCACAAGAAAGAAAATCACAGATCAAAATTCCTCATAAACATACATTCACAAATTTTTAAAAGTTTAACAAATAAAATGCAACAACATGTAAAAAGGATAATTAATCATGACCAAGTGGATTTCCCTCCCAGGAATGCAAGGTTGGTTTAACATTAAATATAAATCAATGCTGAGTAACATAAGCAAAAATGGCAGAATAGGAAACTCCCAAAGCACATCCCCCAGAAGAGCAGTGATAAGCTTGCAAAAAATGTCAAACTCAAGTTTTTCAGAACTCTGGAAACTAATGAAAAAGCTTACAGCAGCAAGGGGAACACTTAATCAATTTGTGGTATATATATACAATGGAATATTACTCAGCCATTAAAAAGAATGAAATAATGCCATTTGTAGCAACATGGATGGACTTAGGGATTGTCATACTGAGTGAAGTAAGTCAGACAGAGAGAGAGAAATATTGTATGATATTGCTTATATGTGGAATGTAAAAAAATTATACAAATGAAGTTATTTACAAAACAGAAACAGATTTACAGACTGAGAGAATGAACTTATGGTTACCGGGGGGAAGGGGTGGGGAGGGACAGTTAGGGAGTTTGGGATTGACACGTACACACTGGTATATTTAAAATGGATAACAAACAAGGACCTACTGAATAGCACAGGGAACTCTGCTCAATATTATGTAACAACCTAAAGGGGAAATTAATTTGAAAAAGAATAGATACATGTATATGGATAACTGAATCACTTTGTTGTACACCTGAAACTAACACAACATGGTTAATAAAAAAGTTGAAAAAAATCCCCTGAACCTCGGTAAGAGAGCTTTGTGGCACTTTAACTTCCCCTGTTTTCTTCTCACTCTCCTCCACCTTGGTGGAGGCTTTGAAGGTAATAGTACACATTTCCAGTACAGGGACATAGTACCAGATGAGCAGAATGGACATTATTATCAAAGAATTGTGGTTTTGACCTGTCTGGTGACTCCCTGAAGGACCAGCTTAAAGGGCATGCCTTTATTTTGCCCAAGGGAACTCTCCCAGGGCTGAGATGATAATCCAGGGGAGGGTTGAAAACATTTAAAGGCACACATATTTGTCACTGCCACCTGGGACAAAGTATAGCTGTGGGGCAAGTGGTAAAATAACCAAAAAGCTCAGAGGAAAGCCTGGGACATGAGATGCTTTGGGGAATTTGCACTTTGAAAAGCTCCCACATATTCCTGGAATCTAGAAGGACAAGTATATGTGCAGGGCTAAGCACACAGTCAGAAAATACCTGGTAAGGCCCTAGCTCTCACCTCTGGCTGATTTCTATGCAAGTAGAAAGTGAGAACTAAGGTAGAGTTGTAAACTAACTGGGCTAAATGTTGAAGGCATGCCCCAACACATACAAAAGCCCATTTGCAAAGCCCATTTACATATCCATCATTATAGTATTGTAGAAAATATTTTTACTGCCCTAAAAAGTCCTCTGTGCTCTGCCTGCTCATCTCTCTGCCTTTCCCACAGTCCATACCCTGGTAACAACTGATATTCTTACTGTCTCCATAGTTTTGCCTTCTCCAGAATGTCATATAGTTGGAATCATACACTACGTACAGTTGACCCTTGAACAATGCAAGGGTTAATTCGAATGTAACTTTTGGTCAGCCTTCTGTATCTGCGATTCCTCTCCAAATGCATATTCAACGAACCACAGACACTGTAGTACTGTAGTATTTAGTATTGAAAATATTTATATGTAAGTGGAACCACATAGGTCAAACCCTCATTGTTCAGGAGTCAACTGTAGTCTTTCCACACTGGCTTCTTTCACTTAGTAATATACATTTAATACATATTCTCCATGTCTTTTCATGACTTGATATTTCATTTCTTTTTAGTGCTGAATAATATTCCATTGTCTGGATGTACCATAGTTTCTTTCTCTCTTTTTTTAAAAAAAATTATTTTTGGCTGCGTTGGGTCTTCGTTGCTGTGCATGGACTTTCTCTAGTTGCGGCAAGTGAGGGCTACTCTTTGTTGTGGTGCACAGACTTCTCATTGCAGTGGCTTCTCTTGTTGCAGAGCACGGGCTCTAGGCTCACAAGCTTCAGTAGCTGTGGAACACGGGCTCAGTAGTTGTGGCTCATGGGCTCTAGAGTGCAGGCTCAGTTGTTGTGGCACACGGGCTTAGTTGCTCCGCGGCATGTGGGATCTTCCCAGACCAGGGCTCGAACCCATGTCCCCTGCATTTGCAGGCGGATTCTTAACCACTGCACCACCAGGGAAGTCCTACCATAGTTTCTTTATCCATTCTCCTACTGAAAGACATCTTGATGGCTTCCAAGTTTTGGCAATTATGAATAAAGCTACTATAAATATCCATGTGCAGATTTTTTGTGGATATAGGTTTTCAATTCCTTTGGTTAAATACCAAGGAGTGTGACTGCAGGATTGTATGGTAAGAATATGTTTAGTTTTATAGGAAACTGCCAAACTGTCTACCAGAGTGGCTATACTATTTTGCATTCTCAGCAGCATTGAATGAGAGTTCTTTTTGTTCCACATCCTCACCAGCATTTGGTATTGTCAGACTTTTGGATTTCAGCCAATCTAATAGGCATGTTGTGGTATCTCATTGTTCTTTTAATTTGCATTTCCCTGATGACACATGATGTTGAACATCTTTTCATATGCTTACTTACTATGTATATATCTTCTTTGATGACATGTCTGTTAAGTTATTTGGCCCATTTTTAAATCAAATTTTTTTTTTATTGGTGGGTTTTGAGGGTTCTTTGTATACTTTTGATAAAAATTCTTTATCAGATATGTCTTTTATGAATATTTTCTACTATTTTTGGTTTGTCTCCTCATTTCTTGACATTATCTATCACAGAGCAGAAGTTTTAAATTTTAATGAAGTCCAGCTTATCAACTATTTCTTTCATGTAAGGTGCCCTTGCTATTGTATCTAAAATGTCATCACCATGCCCAAGGTCATCTAGGTTTTCTCTTAATTATTGAAGATTTATAGTTTTGCATTTCACATTTAGATATGTAACGCATTTAGAGTTAATTGTGAAGGGCGTATGGTCTGTGTTTAGATTCATTTTTTTGCCCATGGATTACCAGTTGTTCCAGCACCATTCTTTTTTGGAAGTTAATAAAATCATTTATTAAATTACTAACTTGTATTTGGTCTGCCTATTAACTTTTACCTATTACTTCCATTTCAAGACAGAAGCCATATTTATGCCTTAACTTCAGGCACTGAGGACACAGTGATTTGAGCCTAAATATCCTTATATTCTAGAGGAGAGACAGGGAATTTAAAAAGAAAAACTTCATAAGACACTTTCTTTTTTAAAATAAATTTATTTATTTTATTTTTTGCTGCGTTGGGTCTTCGTTGCTGTGTGCGGGTTTTCTCTGGTTGCAGCGAGTGGGGGCTATTCTTTGTTGCAGTGCGCGGGCTTCTCACTGTGGTGGCTTCTCTTGTTGTGGAGCATGGGCTCTAGGCTCACGGGCTTCAGTAGTTGCAGCACGCAGGCTCAGTAGTTGTGGCACATGGAGTTAGTTGCTCTGTGGCATGTGAGATCTTCCCGGACCAGGGCTTGAACCCGTGTCCCCTGCATTGGCAGGTGGATTCTTAACCACTGTGCCACCAGGGAAGTCCAAGACACTTTCTAAAACAGTGTTTGTGAGGAAGGTGGCATAAGTTGATATAATAGATTGAAATCACGATAAGAGACATTAGCTATGGGGGGTGGTCTCAGTAGTAAAGTGACACTTGATTCAGGGACTGAGTGCCTAGAAGTGCCTTATTAAGTTTGATTCAAAATGAGAAGATATATTAGTCAGGAGCTGAGAGGTGAAGAAAAGCCCTTTGTGGGCAACTGGGAAAGTAGCCCAGACAGAGCCCGGTTACCAAATACCCACAACAGAGTCAAAATTAACACATTTTCTATTTTTTTCAAGACTGTGTACCATTGACCTAACCAAATGTTGGGTTTGCTGAAGCCCCACCCATTCACAGAGTCTCTAAGAACTTCACCCATAGTATTCTTTGTGTCTGAAGAAGCTTAAGTTCAAGTTGAGGGAGAGAGAAGTCTTGCAGTGAAAAGCGAAGTGCAAGGGCTGTTCACAGCTCGGCATGGCAGAATTACTATGCTCTCTTCTCTTAATTTTTTTGGACCTCATCAGGATCTGATCACTAATGTTGATTAATATATTTCCTGCATTACCTGCTGGAATGCCCCCGCTCCGCCATTTTTAACCATATTTAAGCTGCCTGCCAGCACCATTTGTTGAAAAGACTGTTTTGCTTCATTGTATTGCCTTTTTTCTTTGTCAAGGTCAGTTGGCTATATTTATGTTGTCTATTTATGGACTTTCTATTGGTTTTCATTGATCTATCTGTCTTTTCTTTCACCAATACTACATGGTCTTGATTACTGTAGCTTTATAGTAAATCTTGAAGTTGGGTAGTGTTAATCCTCCAACTTTGTTCTTCCCCTTCAATATGGTGTTGGCTATTCTGGGGTTTTACTTCTTTATATAAACTTTAGAAACAGTTTGTTGATATCCACAAAATAACTTGCTGGGATTTTGATTGGGATTGCATTGAATCTATAGATCAATTTGGGAAGAACTTACATCTTGACAATATTGTTTCCTTATCCATGAACGTGGAATATCTCTTCATTTATTTAGTTGTTTCATATAATGAGTAATAAATGTATATTGTTAGTCATCAGAGTTTTGTAATTTTTCTAATATAGATCTTATACATATTTTGTTCAATTTATAATAAGTATTTCATTCCTTTGGTGATAATGTAAATGGTATTATGTTTTTATTTTCAAATTCCACTTGATCATTGCTGGAAAATAGGAAAGCAATTGATTTTTGTATATTAACATTGTATCCTGCAACCTTGCTATAATTGCCCATTAGTTCAAAGAGGTTTTTTTTTTTTTTTTTTGGTCCATTCTTTCAGAATTTCTATATAGACAATGTCATCTGCAAACAAAGACAGGTTTATTTCTTCCTTCCAAGTCTGTATATCTTTTATTCCCTCTTCTTGTTTTATTGTATTATCCAGGACTTCCAGTATAATGTTGAAAAGGAGTAATTAGAGGGAACATTTTTACCTTGTTTCTGATCTTAGTGGGAAAGCTTCTAGTTTCTCAAATAGATATTCTTTTTTTTTTTTTTACATCTTTATTGGAGTATAATTGCTTTACAATGGTGTGTTGGTTTCTGCTTTATAACAATGTGAATCAGTTATACATATACATATGTTCCCATATCTCTTCCCTCTTGCGTCTCCCTCCCTCCCACCGTGCCTATCCCCCCACTCCAGGCGGTCACAAAGCACCGAGCTGATCTCCCTGTGCTATGCGGCGGCTTCCCACTAGCTATCTACCTTACGTTTGGTAGTGTATATATGTCCATGCCTCTCTCTCGCTTTGTCACAGCTTACCCTTCCCCCTCCCCATATCCTCAAGTCCATTCTCTACTGAGAGATCTGATCATGAATAGGTATTGGATTTTGCCAAATGCTTCTCTGCATCTACTGATATGATAATGTGATATATTTTTTTTCTGTTGATGTCATGGATTACATTAATTGATTTTCAAATGTTGAAACATCCTTACATACCTGGGATAATTCCCACTTGGTCTTGGTGTATCAATCTTTTAATATATTGTTGGATCCAACGTGCTAATATTTTTGTTGAGGCTGTTTGCATCTATGTTCATGAGAGATATTGGTCTGTAGTTTTTTTTTCTTGTAATGTCTTCTTCTGGTTTTGATATTAGGGTAATGATATTGGATAAGTTAGGAATTATTACCTCTGCTTCTATCCTCTGAAATACATTGTAGAGAATTGATATAATTTCTTCCTAAAATGTTTGGTAGAATTCACCAGTGAACCCATCTGGGACTGGTGCTTTCTGTTTTGGAACGTTAGTAATTATTATTGATTCAATTTCCTTAATAGATATAGGTGTATTCAGAAGGTATTTTTCTTCTTGTGTGAATTCTGGCAGATTGTGTGTTTCAAGAAATTGGTCCATTTCATCTAGGTTATCAAATTTATGGGCATAGTGTTTTTCATAGTATTCCTTTAGTATCTTTTCAATATCCATGGGATCTGTAGTGATGTCTTCTCTTTCTTTTCTTATATTAGTAATTTGTGTCCTCTGTCTTTTCTTTCTTAGTATGAATACAGCTTATCAATTTTATTGTTTTAAAAAGAAACAGCTTTGTTTTTATTGTAAAATAGTTGATTTACAATGTTGTGTTAGTTTCAGGTATACAGCAGAGTGATTCAGATAAATATTCTTTATAAGATTCTTTTCCATTATAGGTTATTACAAGATATTGAATATAAATCCCTGTACTATACAGTAGGTCCTTGTTGTTTATCTATTTTATATATAGTAGTGTGGATGTGTTAATCCCAAGCTCCTAATTTATCTCTCCTCTCCCCTTTCCCCTTTGGTAACCATAAGTTTGTTTTCTATGTCTGTCAGTCTATTTCTGTTTTGTAAATAAATTCATTTGTGTCATTTTTTTTAACATCTTTATTGGAGTATAATTGCTTTACCATGGTGTGTTAGTTTCTGCTTTATAACAAAGTGAATCAGTTATACATATACATATGTTCCCATATCTCTTCTCTCTTGTGTCTCCCTCCCTCCCACCCTCACTATCCCACCCCTCTAGGTGGTCACAAAGCACCGAGCTGATCTCCCTGTACTATGTGGCTGCTTCCCACTAGCTATCTATTTTACGTTTGGTAGTGTATATATGTCCATGCCACTCTCTCACTTTGTCACAGCTTACCCTTACCCCTCCCCATATCCTCAAGTCCTTTCTCTAGTAGGTCTGTGTCTTTATTCCCATCTTGTCCCTAGGTTCTTCATGACTTTTTTTTCTTAGATTCCACACATATGTGTTAGCATACGGTATTTGTTTTCCTCTTTCTGACTTACTTCACTCTGTATGACAGACTCTAGGTCCATCCACCTCACTACAAATAACTCAGTTTCATTTCTTTTTATGGCTGAGTAATATTCCATTGCATATATGTGCCACATCTTCTTTATCCATTCATCTGTTGATGGACACTTAGGTTGCTTCCATGTCCTGGCTATTGTAAATAGAGCTGCAATGAACATTGTGGTACATGACTCTTTTTGAATTATGGTTTTCTCAGGGTATATACCCAGTAGTGGGATTGCTGGGTTGTATGGTAGTTCTATTTTTAGTTTTTTAAGGAACCTCCATACTGTTCTCCATAGTGGCTGTATCAATTTACATTCCCACCAACAGTGCAAGAGGGTTCCCTTTCCTCCACACCCTCTCCAGCATTTATTTTTTGTAGATTTTTTGATGATGGCTATTCTGACCAGTGTGAGATGATATCTCATTGTAGTTTTGATTTGCATTTCTCTAATGATTAATGATGTTGAGCATTCTTACATGTGTTTGTTGGCAATCTGTATATCTTCTTTGGAGAAATGTCTGTTTAGGTCTTCTGCCCATTTTTGGATTGGGTTGTTCATTGTTTTTGATATTGAGCTGCATGAGCTGCTTGTAAATTTTGGAGATTAATCCTTTGTCAGTTGCTTCATTTGCAAATATTTTCTCCCATTCTGAGGGTTGTCTTTTGGTCTTGTTTATGGTTTCCTTTGCTGTGCAAAAGCTTTTAAGTTTCATTAGGTCCCATTTGTTTATTTTTGTTTTAATTTCCATTTCTCTAGGAGGTGGGTCAAAAAGGATCTTGCTGTGATTTATGTCATGGAGTGTTCTGCCTATGTTTTCCTCTAAGAGTTTTAGAGTGTCTGGCCTTACATTTAGGTCTTTAATCCATTTTGAGTTTATTTTTGTGTGTGGTGTTAGGGAGTGTTCTAATCTCATAATTTTACATGTACCTGTCCAGTTTTCACAGCGTCACTTATTGAAGAGGCTGTCTTTTCTCCAGTGTATATTCTTGCCTCCTTTATCAAAGATAAGGTGGCCATATGTGCATGGGTTTATTTCCGGGCTTTCTATCCTGTTCCATTGATCTATATTTCTGTTTTTGTGCCATTACCATACTGTCGTGATTACTGTAGCTTTGTAGTATAGTCTGAAGTCAGGGAGCCTGATTGCTCCAGCTCCGTTTTTCTTGTTCAAGATGGCTTTGCCTATTTGGGGTCTTCTGCATTTCCATACAAATTGTGAAATTTTTTGTTCTAGTTCTGTGAAAAATGCCAGTGGTAGTTTGAAGGGATTGCATTGAATCTGTAGATTGCTTTGGGTAGTAGAGTCATTTTCACAATGTTGATTCTTCCAATCCAAGAACATGGTATATCTCTCCATCTATTTGTATCATCTTTAATTTCTTTCATCAGTGTCTTATAATTTTCTGCATACAGGTCTTTTGTCTCCTTAGGTAGGTTTATTCCTAGATACTTTATTCTTTTTGCTGCAGTGGTAAATGGGAGTGTTTTCTTTTTCTTTTTTCTTTTATCTGCAGTACGCGGGCCTCTCACTGCTGTGGCCCCTCCCGTCGTGGACCACAGGCTCCAGATGCACAGGCCCAGCGGCCATGGCTCACGGGCCCAGCCGCTCCGCGGCATGTGGGATCCTCCCGGACCGGGGCATGAACCTGTGTCCCCTGCATCGGCAGGCGGACTCTCAACCACTCCACCACGGAAGCCCTGGGAGTATTTTCTTAATTTCACTTTCAGATTTTTCATCATTAGTGTATTGGAATGCTAGAGATTTCTGTGCATTAATTTTGTATCCTACTACTTTACCAAATTCATTGATTAGCTCTAGTAGTTTTCTGGTGGCATCTTTAGGATTCTCTATGTATAGTATCATGTCATCTGCAAACAGTGACAGCTTTACTTCTTCTTTTCTGATTTGGATTCCTTTTATTTCTTTTTCTTCTCTGATTGCTGTGGCTAAAACTTCCAAAACTATCTTGAATAATAGTGGTGAGAGTGGGCAACCTTGTCTTGTTCCTGATTTTAGTGGAAATGGTTTCATTTTTCACCATTGAGGACAATGTTGGCTGTGGGTTTGTCATATATGGCCTTTATCATGTTGAGGAAATTTCCCTCTATGCCTACTTTCTGCAGGGTTTTTATCATAAATGGGTGTTGAATTTTGTCAAAAGCTTTCTCTGCATCGATTGAGATGATCATATGGTTTTTCTCCTTCAGTTTGTTAATATGGTGTATCACATTGATTGATTTGTGTATATTAAAGCATCCTTGCATTCCTGGAATAAACCCCACTTGATCATGGTGTAAGATCCTTTTATTGTGCTGTTGGATTCTGTTTGCTAGTATTTTGTTGAGGATTTTTGCATCTCTGTTCATCAGTGATATTGGCCTGTAGTTTTCTTTCTTTGTGATATCTTTGTCTGGTTTTGGTCTCAGGGTGATGGTGGCCTCGTAGAATGAATTTGGGAGTGTTCCTCCCTCTGCTATAGTTTGGAAGAGTTTCAGAAGGATAGGTGTTAGCTCTTCTGTAAATATTTGATAGAATTCACCTGTGAAGCCATCTGGTCCTGGGCTTTTGTTTGTTGGAAGATTTTTAATCACAGTTTCAATTTCAGTGCTTGTGATTGGTCTGTTCATATTTTCTGTTTCTTCCTGGTTCAGTCTCGGAAGGTTGTGCATTTCTAAGAATTTGTCCATTTTTTCCAGGTTGTCCATTTTATTGGCATATAGTTGCTTGTAGTAATCTCTCATGATCTTTTGTATATCTACAGTGTCAGTTGTTACTTCTCCTTTTTCATTTCTAATTCTATTGATTTGAGTCTTCTCCCTTTTTTTCTTGATGAGCCTGGCTAAAGGTTTATCAATTTTTTGTATCTTCTCAAAGAACCAACTTTTAGTTTTATTGATCTTTAGTTTTATTGATCTTTTCTATCATTTCCTTCTTTTCTTTTTCATTTATTTCTGATATGATCTTTATGATCTTTATGATCTTTATGATTTCTTTCCTTCTGCTAACTTTGGGGTTTTTTTGTTCTTTCTCTAATTGCTTTAGGTATAAGGTTAGCTTGTTTATTTGAGATGTTTCTTGTTTCTTAAGGTAGGATTGTATAGCTATAAACGTCCCTCTTAGAACTGCTTTTGCTGCATCCCATAGGTTTTGGGCCGTCATGTTTTCATTGTCATTTGTTTCTATGTATTTTTTGATTTCCTCTTTGATTTCTTCAGTGATCTCTTGGTTATTAAGTAGTGTATTGTTTAGCCTCCATGTGCTTGTATTTTTTATAGATTTTTTTCCTGTAAGTGATATCTAGTCTCATAGCATTGTGGTCGGAAAAGATACTTGATACAATTTCAATTTTCTTAAATTTACCAAGGCTTGATTTGTGACCCAAGATATGATCCATCCTGGAGAATGTTCCATGAACACTTGAGAAGAATGTGTATTCTGTTGTTTTTGGATGGAATGTCCTATAAATATAAATTAAGTCCATCTTGTTTAATGTATCATTTAAAGCTTGTGTTTCCTTATTTATCTTCATTTTGGATGATCTGTCCATTGGTGAAAGTGGAGTGTTAAAGTCCCCTACTATGATTGTGTTACTGTTGATTTCCCCTTTTATGGCTGTTAGTATTTGCCTTATGTATTGAGGTGCTCCTATGTTGGGTGCATAAATATTTACAATTGTTATATCTTCTTCTTGGATCGATCCCTTGATCATTATGTAGTGTTCTTCTTTGTCTCTTGTAATAGTCTTTATTTTAAAGTCTATTTTATCTGATATGAGAATTGCTACTCCAGCTTTCTTTTGATTTCCTTTTGCATGGAATATCTTTTTCTATCCCCTCACTTTCAGTCTGTGTGTGTCCCTAGGTCTGAAGTGGGTATCTTATAGACAGCATATATACGGGTCTTGTTTTTGTATCCATTCAGCCAGTCTATGTGTATTGGTTGGAGCATTTAATCCTTTTACTTTTAAGATAATTATTGATATGTATGTTCCTATTTGCATTTTCTTAATTGTTTTGGGCTTTTTATTGTAGGTCTTTTCCTTCTCTTGTGTTTCCTGCCTAGAGAAGTTCCTTTAGCATTTGTTGTAAAGGTGGTTTGGTGGTGCTGAATTCTCTTAGCTTTTGCTTGTCTGTAAAGGTTTGAATTTCTCCATCAAATCTGAATGAGATCCTTGCTGGGTATAATAATCTTGGTTGTAGGTTTTACTGCTTCATCACTTTAAATATGTCGTGCCACTCCCTTTCCGCTAGCAGAGTTTCTGCTGAAAGATCAGCTGTTAACCTTATGGGGATTCCCTTGTGTGTTATTTGTTGTTTTTCCCTGCTGCTTTTAATATTTTTTCTTTGTATTTAATTTTTGATAGCTTGATTAGTATGTGTCTTGGCGTGTTTCTCCTTGGATTTATCCTGTATGGGACTCTCTGTGCTTCCTGGACTTGATTAACTATTTCCCTTCCCATATTAGGGAAGTTTTCAACTATAATCTCTTCAAATATTTTCTCAGTCCCTTTCTTTTTATCTTCTTCTTCTGGGACTCCTATAATTTGAATGTTAGTGCGTTTAATGTTGTCCCAGAGGTCTCTGAGACTGTCCTCAGTTCTTTTCATTCTTTTTTCTTTATTCTGCTCTGCAGTAGTTATTTCCACTATTTTATCTTCCAGGTCACTTATCCGTTCTTCTGCCTCAGTTATTCTGCTATTGATCCCTTCTAGAGAATTTTAATTTCATTTATTGTGTTGGTCATCATTGTTTGTTTGCTCTTTAGTAGTTCTAGGTTCTTGTTAAACGTTTCTTGTATTTTCTCTATTCTATTTCCAAGATTTTGGATCATCTTTACTATCATTATTGTGAATTCTTTTTCAGGTAGACTGCCTATTTCCTCTTCATTTGTTAGGTCTGGTGGGTTTTTACCTTGCTCCTTCATCTGCTGTGTGTTTTTCTGTCTTCTCATTTTGCTTAACTTACTGTGTTTGGGGTCTCCTTTTCGCAGGCTGCAGGTTTGTAGTTCCCGTTGTTTTTAGTGTCTGTCCCCAGTGGCTAAGGTTGGTTCAATGCGTTGTGTAGGCTTCCTGGTGGAGGGTACTGGTGCCTGTGTTCTGGTGGATGAGGCTGGATCTTGTCTTTCTGGTGGGCAGGTCCACGTCTGGCGATGTGTTTTGAGGTGTCTGTTGTCTTATTATGATTTTAGGCAGCCTCTCTGCTAATGGATGAGGTTGTGTTCCTGTCTTACTAGTTGCTAGGCATAGGGTGTCCAGCACTGTAGCTTGCTGGTCGTTGAGTGAAGCTGGGTCTTGGCGTTGAGATGGCGATCTCTGCGAGATTTTCGCCATTTGATATTATGCGGAGCTGGGAGGTGTCTTGTGGACCAGTGTCCTGAAGTTGGTTCTCCCACCTCAGAGGCATAGCCCTGATGCCTGGCTGGAGCACCAATTGGCTTTCATGCACACGGCTCAGAATAAAAAGGGAGAAAAAATAGAAAGAAAGAAAGAAAGGAGATAAAATAAAATAAAATTATTAAAGTAAAAAATAATTATTAAGAAAAAAATTTTTAAAGTAAAAAAAAAAAAAAAGGATGGACAGAACCCTAGGAGAAATGGTAAAATCAAAGCTATACAGACAAAATCACACACAGAAGCATACACATACACACTCACAAAAAGAGAAAAAGGGGGAAAAAATATATCGTTGCTCCCAAAGTCCACCTCCTCAATTTGGGATGATTTGTTGTCTATTCAGGTATTCCACAGATGCAGGGTACATCAGGTTGATTGTGGAGATTTAATCCGCTGCTCCTGAGGCTGCTGGGAGAAATTTCCCTTTCTCTTCTTTGTTCGCACAGCTCCCGGGGTTCAGCTTTGGATTTGGCCCCGCCTCTGCGTGTAGGTCGCCTGAGGGCGTCTGTTCTTCGCTCAAACAGGACGGGGTTAAAGGAGCAGGTGATTCGTGGCCTCTGGCTCACTCAGACCGGGGGAAGGGAGGGGTACGGATTCAGGGTGAGCCTGCGGCGGCAGAGGCCGGCATGACGTTGCACCAGCCTGAGGCGCGCGGTGCGTTCTCCCGGGGAAGTTGTCCCTGGATCACGGGACCCTGGCAGTGGCGGGCTACACAGGTTCCCGGGAGGGGAGGTGTGGAGAGTGACCTGTGCTCGCACACAGGCTTCTTGGTGGCGGCTGTAGCAGCCTTAGCTTCTCTGGGGTACGCGCTGATCGCCACGGCTTGCGCCTGTCTCTGGAGCTCCTTTAAGCAGCGCTCTTAATCCCCTCTCCTCGCGCACCAGGAAACAAAGAGGGAAGAAAAAGTCTTTTGCCTCTTCGGCAGGTCCAGACTTTTTCCCGGACTCCCTCCCGGCTAGCTGTGGCGCACTAGCCCCCTTCAAGCTGTGTTCACACAGCCAACCCCAGTCCTCTCCCTGGGATCCGAGCGAAGCCCGAGCCTCAGCTCCCAGCCCCTGCCCGCCCTAGCGGGTGAGCAGACAAGCCTCTTGGGCTGGTGAGTGCTGATCGGTACCGTTCCTCTGTGTGGGAATCTCTCCGCTTTGCCCTGTGCACCCCTGTTTCTGCACTCTCCTCCGTGGCTCCGAAGCTTCCCCCTTCGCCACCTGCAGCCTCCTCCCGTGAAGGGGCTTCCTAGTATGTGGAAACCTTTCCTCCTTCACAGCTCCCTCTCAGTGGTGCAGGTCCCGTCCCTATTCTTTTGTCTCTGTTTTTTCTTTTTTCTTTTGCTCTACCCAGGTACATGGGGAGTTTCTTGCCTTTTGGGAGGTCTGAGGCCTTCTGCCAGCGTTCAGTAGGTGTTCTATAGGAGCTGTTCCACATGTAGTTGTATTTCTGATGTATTTGTGGAGAGGAAGGTGATCTCCACATCTTACTCCTCCACCATCTTGAAGCTCCTCCCATTTGTGTCATTTTTTAAGATTCCACATATAAGTGATATCATGATAAATGTCATATGATATTTGTCTTTCTCTGTCTGACTTACTTCACTTAATATGATAATCTCTAGGTCTATCTATGTTTGCTGCAAATGGCATTATTTCATTTTTTTATGGCTGAGTAATATTCCATTGTATATATATGCCACATCTTTATTCATTCATCTTTCGATGGACATTTCAGTTGCTTCCATGTCTTGCCTATTGTAAATAGTGCTGCTATGAACACTAAGGTGCATGCATCTTTTTGAATTAGTTTTCTCTGGATATATGCCCAGGAGTGGGATTGCTGGATGATATGGTAACTCTATTTTTAGTTTTCTTAAGGAACCTCCATACTGTTCTCCATAGTGGAATCAGCTTTTGGTTTTATCAATTTTCTCTACTTACTTCCTGTTTTCAATTTCTTTGATTTCAACTTTAATTTTTATTATTACTGTACTTCTACTTACTTTGGATTTAATTTGCTCTTCTTTTTTCTAGTTTCCCAAGGTGGAAAATTAGATTATTGATTTTAGATTTTTCTTTTTTTTCAAATGTGTGCATCTGATGCTACAAGTATCCCTCTAAGCTTTCATTGTATCCCACAAATTTTGATAAGTTGTGTTGTCTTTTTTCCAGCTTTATTGAGATACAGTTGACATACAACACTGTATAAACTTAAAATAAACAGCATAATGATTTGACTTACATACATCATGAAATGTTTACCAAAATAAGGTTAGTGACTATCCATCATCTCATATAGATATAGAAAAAAAGAAAAAAATTTTTCCCTCTGATGACAACACTTGGGATTTACTCTCTTAACAACTTTCTTACATATAATTTAGCAGTATTAATTATATTAATCATGTTGTACATTACATTCCTACCAGTTGTTTCTCTTATAACTGGAAGTTTGTACCTTTGACCACCTTCCTCCAATTTCCTCTTTTCCCAATTCCCTGCCTCTGTTAACCACAAATCTGATCTATTTTTTTATGAGTTTGTTTGTTTTTGAAGTATAAGTAGATCTAAAACACTATGATAGTTCTTGGTGAACAACATAGTGATTTGATATTTCTATATATTACAAAATGATCACCACAGTAAGTCTAGTTACCATCTGTCACCTTACAAAGATATCAAAGTATTATTGACTATATTACCCATGCTGCACATTTTATCCCCATGACTCATTTATTTTGTAACTGGATGTTTGTGCCTCTAAATCTCTCTCACTTATTTCATTCATCTTCCTATCTTTTCCCCTCTGGATACCGCCTGCTTTTTCTCTGTATCTATGACTCTTTGTGTTTTGTTTTATTTTCTCATTTATTTTGCTTTTTTTAGATTCCACATACAAGTGAAATCATACAGTAGTTGTCTTTCTTTGTCTGACTAATTTGACTTAGTATTATACCCTCCACCCATGTTGTCACAAATGGCAAGATTTTTTTTCTTTTTGATGGCTGAGTAATATTCCATTGTGTGTGTGTGTGTGTGTGTGTGTGTGTGTGTGTGTGTGTGTGTGTATCTCACATCTTCTTTACCCATTCATGTATTGATGGGCATTTAGCTCGTTTCCACTTCTTGGCTATTGTAAATAATCCTGCAGTGAACATAGGGGTGCATACATCTTTTGAAATTACTGTTTTCATTTTCTTCAGGAAAATGCCCAGAGGTGGAATTGCTAGATTGTATGGTAGTTCTACTTTTAATTTTTTAGGAAACTCAATACTGTTTTCCATAGTGGCTGCACCAGTTTAAATTCCCACCAACAGTACACAGGGGTTCCCTTTTTCTCCACATCCTTGCCAATACTTGTTATTTGTTGTCTCTTTGATAATAGCCATTCTAAACAGATGTGAGGGGATATTTCCTTGTGGTTTTGATTTGCATTTTCCTGATGATTAGTGATGTGGAACATCTTTTCATGTGCCTGTTGGCCATCTGTATATCTCCTTTGGAAAAATGACCATTTTTAAAATTGAGGGTTTTAAAAAAATTAATTTATTTGGTTGCACCAGGTCTTAGCTGTGGCAGGTGGGCTCCTTAGTTGTGGCAGGTGGGCTCCTTAGTTGTGGCATCTGTGAAATCTTTGTTGCAGCATGCATGTGGGATCTAGCTCCCTGAACAGGGATCGAACCTGGGCCCCCTGCATTGGGAGTGCGGAGTCTTATCCACTGCACCACTAGGGAAGTCCCCGAGTTGTTTGTTTTTTTGATGTTGAGTTGAATTAGTTCTTTGTATATATTGGATATAACCCCTTATCAGACATACGGTTTGCAAATATCTTCCCCCGTTCTGTAGGTGTCCTTTTCATTTTGTTGATCATTTCCTTTGCTGTGCAAAATCTTTTCAGTTTGACATAGTCCCATTTGTTTATTTTTGGTTTTGTTTCCCTTGCCTGAGGAGATATATCCAAAAAAATATTGCTAAGACCAATATCAAGGAGACCACGCCTTTTTTCCCCCCCTGGGAGTTTTATGGTTTCAGGTCTTATATTTAAGTCTTTAATCCATTTTGATTTATTTTTGTATAGGGTATGAGAAAGTAGTTCAGTTTGATTCTTTTGTATGTAGCTGTCTAGTTTGCCCAACACCATTTATTGAAGAGGCTGTCTTTTCTTCATTATGTATTCTTGTCTCCTTTGTCATAGATTAATTGGGTTCATTTCTGGTTTCATTGATCTATTTGTCTGTTTTTGTGTCAGTACCATACTGTTTTGATTACTGAAGCTTTGTAGTATAGTTTGAAATCAGAAAGCATGACACCTCCAGCTGTGTTCTTCTTTCTTAAGATTGTTTTGGGTATTTGGGGTCTTTTGTATTCCAACACATATTTTAGAATTATATTTTCTAGTTCTGTAAAAAGTGCCACTGATATTTTGATAGGGCTTGCTTTGAATCCGTAGATTGCCTTGGGTAGTATAGTCATTTTAACAATATTAATTATTTCAGTTCATGAGCACAGCATATCTTTCCATTTGTTGGTGTTGTCTTCAACTGCTTTCATCAATGTCTTATAGTTTTCTGAGTATGGTCTTTTACCTTCTTAGTTAGATTTATTCCTATGTATTTTATTCTTTTTGATGCAGTTATAAATGGGATTTTTTGCTTAATTTCTCTTTCAGAATATCATTAATTTTTGAATGTTAAACTAATCTTGAATTCCTACTTTGTCATTACCAGTCATCCTTTTAATATATTGTTGGATGTGATTTGCTATTATTTTGTTAAGGATTTTTGTATTTATATTCATGGAGGATATAACTGCAAAAAGACAAAGAGGACATCTTGAAAGAAACTGAATGGAAAAACCACCTTACTTGTAGAGGAACAAGAATAAGAGTAATATTGGGCTTCTCTTCACAAACCACACAAACAAAAGAATAGAGTGAAATATCTAAATTGTTGAAAGAAAACCCTTTACCAATCTCGAATTCTGTATCCAGCAAAATTGTCCTTCAAAAGTGAAGAAAAATACTTTCTCAGATAAACAAAAATTGAGGGAATTTGTTGCCAGTAGACCTGCCTTGTAAGATATGTTAGGAGTTCTTCTTAGAGAAGGAAAATAGTCAGAAAATCGTCAGAAACTCAGACCTACATAAAGAAAGAAAGACTGTTAAAGAAGAAATAAATGAAGGTAAGACAAAACTTTTACTGTTCTTATTCTTAATTGATCTCATAGATAACTGTTCATTTAAAATAATAATAGCAACAATGTATTGGGTGATTGTAGCTTAAGGATAAGTGAAATGAATGACAGTGTTGTTTTAAAGGACAGAATGGAGAAATTGGGAATACTCTAAGTTACCTGCACTATCTGCAAAGTGTTATAGTGTTATTTGTTATCATAGAGGGCTTTCTTGACTACCCTATATAATATATTAACCACCCTCATTCTTATCTCTGGCCTGTACCCTTACCTTGCTTTTTAAAAATATAGCTCTTGGGACTTCCCTGGTGGCACAGTGGATAAGACTCTGTGCTCCCATCGCAAGGGGCCCAGGTTCGATCCTTGGTCAGGGAACTAGATCCCATATGCGTGCCGCAACTAAGAGTTTGCATGCCACAAGTAAGGAGCCTGCCTGCTGCAACTAAGACTCAGTGCAACCAAATAAAAAATATATATATATATATAGCTCTTACTATCTCCTAACATGTTATATATTTATTTATTGGCCTGAGAATCTTTCCACTCTAGAATATAAATTCCATGAAAGCAGGGAGGGACTTTACTCATTGTGGCATGCAATAGGTGCTCAATAAATATTTATAGAATTAATAAATGAATGAAGGATGAATGAATTATCTTCGATTAATCAGTATTCATCAATTAGTGCTAAAGATATGGATATGAATCACGTAGGTTCCAATACTGAAAAATAGTTTTCTTTTTGCAAGGTGGGGGTGGCTAATAAGTAGGCAATTGGCAGTGTGTGCCATAGGATACAATGTCAGTATCTTTTGTCAGTTTTCAGAAGAGAAAATATAAAATACACACAGCCAAGCAATACATGAAAAGATAATCAGAGAAGTGAAATTAAACATTAACAATATACTATTTGTCATCAAATTGACAGAAAGAGAACAAAGAGACTAATGCAGAAAAGGATGAGAGGAAATGAGCATTCTTATATGTTGCTAATGGGAGAGTGAATTGCTACAACTTTTTTGAAAGTTATCAGATAGTATCTACTGAATTAAAATACACAATTTTTAAAAAACCGACAGTTCACTTTTGGAAATCAAACAGCAACAAAAGCGACAATAATAAAGGATATTTATTGCAGCATTTTTATGGTATTAAAAATTATAAATAATTTGTATGCTCATTAATAGGGGTAGGGTTATAAATAATTGTAGTATATCCAGCTATAATATATGCAGCTATTAACAGAATACATTTGATCTAAATCTGAAGGAATGTCTGTGCACTGTTGTGAAAGCAAATTGCAAAGTAATGTAAATAGCATCATCTAATTTTTCTAACAAATATCGTAGACTATATATATTCAATATACATATATGTGTATATGTTTGAATAAACATGAAGAAAGGTACGAAAAATATATGGAGATTATTAATCTCAGGGAGGTGGGAATGAGAAGTTTAGTTTTATTAACTTTTTCCCAATGATCTCAATATTATCCCACTAGTTATAATGAATATTATTATGCTTATTGTTTTTAAAACTTAACAAAATAAATTTGAAAATTATCCAGACATCAGAATATAGAAGCTAAGCATGACCATCAAAGTAACTTAGTTGTTAAACAGTTAGGTGTGATTCAGTATAAATAAGAATACTGTATGAAAAAGAATAAACAACCAAATCTTCCTATTGTGACATTTTGTGAAACCACAGATCAATCTTTTTCTAGAAATAGTGCCCAGTTCCAGGCTCTACAATTTTAGAGAGATACTAAGAACTCAGAGAAGACAACTGTATTATAAAATTTTGATTATTGGACATATGAAATGAGACTAATAGATCTAAACTATATGACATCTAGAATAAGGCTAATACTGTCTACAACTAACTGAATACTTATTGCCAGTCCATAATAGTAAGGAATGTTTTTTGGCTACATTGTCTTAAGCAGTAAAAACAGTTACTTATTTCACATAATAATAAGTCTGGAGCTTGAAATTTTAGGGCTGTTATAGCAATGCAGTGATGTTATTAAAGTCTTAGACTCTATTCTTTTCCCTACCTTTTTCATTATTCTTTGAACATTTATTCATTTTACAAATATTTATGGAGTACTTGCTATGTGCCAGGAACAGTTCTAGTTGTTTTTGAATTTTTTTTTTTTTTTCCGGTACGCAGGCCTCTCACTGTTGTGGCCTCTCCCGTTGCAGCTATTAACAGAATACATTTGATCTAATGTCCGGAGCACAGGCTCCAGACGCCCAGGCTCAGTGGCCATGGCTCACGGGCCCAGCCGCTCCACGACATGTGGGATCTTCCCAGACCAGGGCACGAACCCGTGTCCTCTGCATCGGCAGGCGGACTCTCAACCATTGCGCCACCAGGGAAGCCCTGTTTTTGAATTTTTGAATTACGTTTTTCATCTTTGTATGTACGTTTCATGATTGTAAGATGGTTCTTGCCACTCTAGGCATCACAGCCACATTTAAAAAGAGAAAGCTGGGAGGTGGAGTGACAAAAGGTCTTTTCTTCAGGAGGCTCTATCCTTTCATTTGGGGGAAGAAAACTTTCTCAGAAGTGCTTAGAAAGAAGAATGAAAAGTAAAGAAAAAGTAAGCATTTTAGACAATCATTTTAGAAGTACCAACATCTGACCAATAGCGCCATTCCAGAAAGAGAGGATACAAAGTGGAGTAGGATAGAAAAAGAAGTAATACAAGAAAAATGTCCAGAACTGAAGGTCATGAATTTTCAGATTGAAAGAGCATCCAGGTGCCCAGGACAATGAATGAAAAAAGATCCACACCGAGGTAAATTATTGTAAAATTTTAAAGCAGTAGGGATAGAGATACGATTACAAAAGCTTCCAGAGAGAAAAAAAATAGTAGGTTGTGTAGGATCAGGAAACAGACATTTCAATAGCAACACTGACGTCTAGAGTACAATGGAGCAATGATCACAAAATTCTGAGGGAAAATGATTTCAATTTAGAATTCCATAGCTAATCAAACTATTAATTGAATGTCATGAGAGATAAATTTTGAGATATGCAACAACTGAAATTTACTTTTTTTTTTGCGGTACGCGGGCCCCTCACCGCTGCGGCCTCTCCCGTCGCGGAGCACAGGCTCCGGACGCGCAGGTCCAGCGGCCGCGGCCCACGGGCCCAGCCGCTCCGCGGCATGCAGGATCCTCCCGGACCGGGGCACGAACCCACGTTCCCCGCATCGGCAGGCGGATTCCCAACCACTGCGCCACCAGGGAAGCCCCTGAAATTTACTTTTCATGTATCCTTTTTGTTAAAGAAGTTACTAGAGAACGTGCTTTAATAAAATAAGTACACTAAGAAAAAGGAAGACTAGGAACCCAACACGAGAAAGCATAAAGGCAAATACCAGGATGACTTATGTAAAGGCATAGAGAGCAATCAGTCTGAATTTGAGGTGAAAGACAGAGTTTCTGTATTATTCAGTGTTCTCCAGAGAAACAGAACTAGTGGGATGTGTATATATACAGAAAGATTTATTATAAGGAATTAGCTCACCTGATTACAGAGTCTGACAGGTTGAAAATGTGCAGGGTGCGCTGGCAGGTTGGAGACCCATGAGGGCTGATGCCTCAGTTCTAGTCCAAAGGCCAATAAGTTGGAGACCCAGAAAGGCTGATGTTCCAGTTCAAGTCTGAAGTCTGTCTGCTGGAGAATCTTCTGTTACTCAGAGGAAGGTCAGTCGTTTTGCTCTATTCATGTCTTCAGCTGGTTGGATGAGGCTCACCTGCATTATGGAGGGCAATTTGCTTTACTCAAAGTTAATCTTATCCCAAAACACCTTCACAGAAACACCGAGAAAAGTGTTTGACCAATTTTCTGGGCACCATGGCCCAGGAAAGCCAATACATAAAATTAACCATTGCAGTTTCCAAGAAAAATGTTAACCTAATATATTTGACAATTTGGAAAATAATACTTATAGGCAAAAACATGTGGAAAAAGTGATGATACTTCCATAAAAAGTAAGTGAATTATTGTAAATAGGTTTTAATAAGGAAGAACAAAAAATATATAAAAGAAATGACATTCATTTATAGTATACTACTTGGCCCGGCCATAAGCAAGATTTACTTTGTGTGATAATGTAAGCATTGACTTGATTTAGGGTAAATGAGTTGTTACATAATTATTTATATTGGGAGGATGGGAGAGATGATATATAAGAATTAAATACTCACCTGCCAAAATAAGAAGACAGATTATGACTAAAATTTTAAATTAAAAAGCAGCTTATGTACAAAGCTTAAATATACTTATAAGCACATTAGTTAGAAATGTGCAGTTAAATACTAAAAGACTTGAATATGAAAAGCCTTAAAGGTGATTGCTTTTGGGCCTTGTGAATGGGATGAAGAAGGGTGTTACAGAGATCCACTGTTTTGTAATATAAGCTTTTTAGTAAAATTCTATTTTTTACCTTTTTTAAGCATTACTTTAACAAAAATTAAAATTAATTAAAAATAAAAATCAAAGTAGATACAAGATGACCTAGCAATGCTCCTTTCAGTGATTGTCATAAATAAGTGAAAACATGTATATTCCTAGGTCCTAAAAGAAATCGGGTCTTGGACAAAAAAGGAGTCACATCATATAATTTCACACTAGGTTTAAAAGAAATATGAAGATTTCTGTCTTTCTGATTGAATTTCATGGGAGAGGCATTCTTAGGATGTCTGCTATAGGGAGATGCTTTTATTTTCTGTAAATGTAGAAGTTGTACTTAGGTTATAGAAATGACTTAGAATGCGTTAAAGGGTGCTACAAACTTGGTAATCTGAAAAAAAATTCTGCAGTTGAATGATTTGTATAAATTATTTTAGAAGCTGATTTATTAAACTATATGCTGATCTCTTGTCTATATATACATAGTGAATAAGAACAAAACTAATATTAAGACAATCTGATACTCTAGGTCATCTTTATGTACAGCTCTATACTCTCTGGAAAACTGAGATATTACTCCCACTACTTCTAGGTTGTATTTGCCTTTTGTGAATTTGAATGACTGTGCATTTCAATGTATCTGGTGTATCTTTCAGTACATCTGTTGGAATGACTTGTGATGATTGTGAACTGTAAGCTCATGGAATCCAGAGACCATGATTCTTTTTCTTACTCTTCTTATGTCTTAGCACCCAGGCCTTGCACGGTTGGATGTAGCTTGGATAAAATGTTCTCAGTTCTCTCATTTTAGGATTTTTGGTTTACTTAAGGACACCTCAAAATAACTGTAAGCAGTACTTGAGCACTCCGTGTGTAACTATAGAGCTGTAGAATATTGGCTGTTGTATGTATTACTTTGTGTGTGAAATACTAATTGCAAACAGACCAAAAACAAGTTTGCTAATTGCAGGACATAACTTATTAAAGTTTCCAAGATGAAATATTGTACATGTTGGTAGAAAAAAAATTTAGATTGCATGCTTTTCCAAATATAGGCACACAGATGAAAGCAGAATGAGAAAGTTCACATTTCAGGTGCTCAGATTTCTCAAATGATAAAAGAGAAATAGTATATTAAATAACTATGCAAAAGTAATTTGTGAAACAGTGGGGAATGTATTAAAAGTAAGATAACTACACAAAATTGTAATAGTGGTGACTGAAATGGCTCAAATAAAATTATGGCAAGAAAAGGTTAATGAAATTTTAAAAAAATGAGCAGGCCCTGTAACATATTCTCTGGATCAGATCAATATGTCCCTATTCCAGGAAAGGTGGGTTGGTACTTCACTTTCCTATTCCTATATTTGGAAAAATCACAAAATTGCTGACATTCTGGGTCAAAAGATTAAAAACTAAAAGTAAAACAATTGTATTTGATCACCTGTCCCATACACATATGTGTGTGGTTTTATTGATATTAAATATAGTTACGTGATTTTCATGAAAACTTTGAGCATATCTTGCACTTAAAGAGTTTTCCACTGCTGATGATTACAGTGTATTCCGCTTCCTGCCACCCAGGAAGTCATTGCAATTTTCTCCATTATCATGTCCAGACAGATAATGTATGCTCATAAGGAAATAGTGACAATATTGTCTCTTATTGACTTTGCAAAATTATTTCTTAAACATTAATGGATAAAATGTTATTTAAAAAAGAGAATGGAAGCAAAATCATTGGAATCTCAAACTTAAAATATATGAGATTTTGCATTAGTATTGATTTTGAACACTGACGTCATTTAATAGTTTTCTCCCTATTGTATAGTACATTAAACGTGAGTTTTAAGGGAGGGTAATAGAATTCTGTTGATGATTTTAACAATCTTTAAACTAACATAATAATTTCAAGGACCAAAATGTTGCTAGTTCAAGGTAGTTTCTTTGTTTCTTGTGTTTAAGTGTCATAGGTCTAATATAAATTGTAGTGTTCATGTAAATAATCAACTTACATTAAAATTTGTTTTTAATTGAATAAAGTCAAATACATGAATATATTTCATATTTTATTATAATTTGGAAGGTAATTCATCGTAAAAGACATTCAATTTCAATAACAGTATTCACATTCATAGTAAAATACATTAAATTTCAGTAATAATATTCACATGTATAAATGCCTATAGGTAACTAAAAGTTTAATAAAATTTTAAGGACAAGTAATTATCTTCTGTTGCATTTTTCATATTAAACAAAGTTTTAATTAAAAATGTAAATATTTTAATATATTCCAGATTTTTTCTCATAGATATTTTTGCTCAGTTTTTATCATTCAGGTACTCTTACATATTGTAACTGTTGCAATATTGTACCTGTCTTCTCTCTTTGTTTCAAAAATCTTTTTTCCATTTTGACTAATTAGAAAATATCAGGAGTAAATTTGGAAAATAACACATCTGGGCAATAGAAGCACTATATTTCTGTTATTTATTAAGCTATATTTATTCTCTGCTGAATAAGAACAGGAAACAACATGGACAATAACCAAAATTAGAATTTATCTAATATCTGTAGTGGATGCCAAATATACAGTTACTGTGCTGATGGCAGGAGATAAATGCCTCATGAAGAAGTTTATTATTAAGATTTATTTTCACTAAATAAAAATACCCAAACTAATATTTAAAAAATTAAACGTTTTTTAAAGTGCCTAGCATGGTGCTTGGTTCAAGAAATAATAATATATCAAAAACAATTAAACATTAAACATCAGTTATATTTTGTGGCGGTTTTTGTAATATAAGCCCATGATTATGACATACAACTTTTAAAATATTCATTTGACATTTTTCAATATATTACTAGATAATACTGTTATTGCCTTGCAGGGTCACATGATTTTTAGTTTTAGCACTATATTTTCTCACAATGGTGATGCAGTAGTTAATATAGTTGGTCTTCCTTGTGTAGACAGCTAACACCTGGCTTACTCAGACTAACACTTTCACATCAATAAGTAAAACTTGGTAGGATAGACTGTCTAATGCACAGATCTTATGCTGTAGTTATAGTGTTAAGAAGTCCTTGTTATTATGAATGTGCATTATGAGTATATTGTACACAGTCCTGGTATGCAAATGTGTAGCATTCAGAGAAGTGAAATAATTCTGTGTTATTATTATCTTTGTAAATTACATCTTAAGAGTTTTTGAGGACTTTATAAAGGCAGTTTTCTATAGTCACAGTCATACAGTATGTGCAGCACAAAGTGTTTTCTTTCACCATTAACAATAACTGAGCCAATGAAAATGCTTTTTAAATATACACCCGGCAAGCAGTTATCTGGCTCTTCGTTCTTACTATCCACAAACCATCTTTTATCGCCTTTTAAGACAGCATATGAAACAGCTTTGTAAACATCTGTTTTTCATTGTTAATTGTCAGGAAAACTGGGGATTTAAAAGCTTCTTTGGAATCCTCTTAATCCTATCAGGAAGAATAAGTTGTATATGTTTATCTTTTCTTCTTTAGATTGTTTCTTTATCATTTGAAAAAAAATACACACATACTACCTTCATTTATTTTCAAAAAATTATTTTTAGGATTATAATATTTTTATAGCTATTTTGAGGACATTGCTTTGTAGAAATTCATTGAAATTATTAGCAACACAGGCTATACTACACCTAAAAAGATGCATAATAAATATAGATTTAAATATAGTGTGCCTTTTCAAATAATTTTCAGAGTTTTCTTGGGCATATTCCATTTCGAAATGTGCACTGATAGAAAATAGAAGGAAGAGGTATTTGTTAGCCAAAGAACAGATTAATTTAGAGCTTCAAATCTCTTGCCATATTTAGTCTTTATGAAATACATGCTTTATTTTCATAGGCTTTTTCTGTTCCAATAATCAAGCCATTAATGTCAATGGAGTGTTCCTGGCAGTGATATAATAAGAAGGCTTTTGCAATAATACATTGTGTCTTCCTTCTAAATGAAAAGGGGATCTGTTGCAATAACTAATTTAAAAATATTAAAATTCTGCTCTAGTCGTTTTGAATTTATAATGTAAAAGCAAATGCACTTATCTCTTGAGAACAGAGCATCCATAATTTAATAATTAAATAATACGTAATAACCAATAATTTTTGTTACCTATAAATAAACCTAAGTAATAAGAGTATGGAATACTAAGAGAAGTAGCTGATTGTTAATGAAAACTTTTTTTTCAGAATGTACCCATTTTTAAAACACTTTACAACCTTTATTAAATTGCTGTCCTTTCATGCAATTAGAATGCATTGTGGATTTTTCTTTTTTAAAAGGTTTGTACTTTATTAGCTTTTAAACTGGTATAAATTGGAAACTCACTACTCACTATTTATATTTCAGTCTCTGCTTTTCAAACTTGTATTGAAGTGATGTAGAACTAGGCCTTATCACTGCATGTAAAATTAATCAAAATGACATATTGTTGCAGTTTCTATGGCAACCATATCATGATGCTGATGCTCTTAAAAATTTATAAACTATAATCTGAAATATGCTAATTCTAGTGAACATAGTTAACACTTATTTGCTTAATATTCAGTTTAGTACTAAACTTCATCAACTTTGAAAGTAGGTTGATATATTGTATATAATTAAAAGAGTTTTTGTATTGAGCTCTTGAGTTTAAATATTTTCTCCAGAAGCCTACTATTCTAGAACTTTTAAGTATGACTAAGTGAAGCTTTTCACTTATTATTGTCTTAAACAGACATGAATTAACATGAATTAACATGAGGATGATCATTGTTGCAGATTCTCAACATTGTTGTCTTTCCCCATCCCTTCACTTAAAAAATAAAACATTCAAACCTAACGCAAAACATCTTGATGCAAACTTAAAAATTCAATAAAATCCAATGAGTTAAGTAATACCAAACATCCAGATACTTGGAACACTGACATAGTTTAGCTTTCATTAGTTTGCCTTTAGGTAGATAATATCTTTATCTTATATGTACGATTATGATACATTTTAGAGACATAAAACTTAGCAAGTTATAGAATAATTTTGCATAGCAATTACATTAAAGACCGATTTGAAGTTACAAAGTTTCTTTTAGAACTCATTTAAAACTAAAATGTATAAAATATGTTGTTTGGAATTAGTTTATAACTATAGATTCTGTTTTTAAATAAAGCTTTTTAAAGAGATATCTTTTGATAAGTTAGAAAAGCTTTTAGAAATGTGATAGTTTGTCAGTTAATAAAAATATCTGAGGTAACTTAAATAGTATATGCCAAATAAAATGAACTAACATCATGTGTAATTATCAAATGTACTTACACTGAAAAGAATACTTCTGCTGACATATTTGGTAAAAAAAAAAATTTCAGTATATATACAATAGACTTTTAATTAATATTTATTAAGTCAGAAAAGTGAAAAAGATAGATCCTTAGTTAATACACTTCTAATTATTTGCTTTGCACATATTAGGCACTCAATAAATATTTAAATGTGAATTAAAAATTTGGAAAACAGCAAAAGTCTTCAACATAAGTGTGATATTTAAAAATACATACATGAAGAAATCCTCTATTTAGAAATGTTAAAAATAGCAATCTGGGATTTGGAAGAAAGATTTCTAAGTAACAAATTTTAAAATTATATAATTTAGGCAAATTCAGTTTTTTTAAAACAATGCTAACACATAATAACATATAAAGCATGAAATTTCTAAGGTAGATTATCAAACTTTTAAAGACTAGTAATATTAGTAAATTATTGTTTTATTGTTTGATATTTATAGTGATCAGTTTTATAGCATTATTTTTGTGTTCTTTGCTTGTCTTTTATTAGGCACTGAAATGGATCTATATGATTTAGCAAATGCTTCTAGTGTGGCTAAATGTGTAATTAATGGAGTGGTAGTCATCTTAGCGAATTGTAAACCTCAGATTTGGGAAGAGGTAAGTGTTTCTTTAAACAGAGAGTGGCACACATGAAGGAATGCAAATGCTTTAACAATATTACTCGATGATGAAAAGGTGACATGTTATCTCAGAAGGATGCTATCATGTGGGATACATTGAATTTTAGTGAATAAAATTTATTTCTGTGGTTGGATCATCCTATCACTTCTCTATGTCATATGATTATTCTTTATCATATTTTTCCTTTCTGTGGTTTTTATAATTTTCATGCCTACCTATATAATTATCTAGATCACTTTTAGTTAGAAAAATAATTCTATGTATCATTGTAAGACAAACATTTGGATGACTGATAAAAATTTCACTTTTCATATGTATCTTTTAGTAGCATTAGTTTTGGCAGCCTTAAGCTATAAAACAGTCATTACTTAAATAATCTTTTTTATAAAGCATTTCAAAAATATTAGGTATGGCATTTTAAAATATTAGGTCTGATGTATATTTTTGGGGGGAATTGGTAGAGGTTTATAATTTTCTGGTTTCTACCACATTCCTTCTTATGGTGGTTTTATTTCGCTATATTTTGCTATTGATATTCTATTTATAGTAAAATGAAGTGTATATACTGAATAGTGACAACTTCTTGTATGTTGTTAGGATTTGATTTAAAGATCACGGAATTGGTGCCTGACTGCATATGTGCCATGTGTTCCAGTTTCCTAGTCATTGGCCTTTGATCTGATTTTTCTTTGTGAGGTTTCTACCCAGGCTTAGTTTCTGCTAGTTACAGTAGACTTCACGTATATATCCCTTCCATTTAAGAGATGAACTGCCAGGATTATGTATGGTAAAACCAAGGTAAAACCTCCTGAGATAAGGCTCGGGGGGCAGTTCTTCCATGACGTTGGCCCACCCCACTGTGACTAAAAAATGAGATGATTTGAAGACTATTACATACTTAAGGTTTTCATAGTGGATTAAAATAGCATTACTTAGCACAGGTGTTTCTGTAATTGGGATTCCCTGGGAAAATTCAGTACTGTGTTCAATAACACAGCTTTCCACACGAGTGGAGGAGCGATCCAATGTTAATTTGCTAGGCTGTGGCACAAAACAGCAGAATTGGGTCTGGCTTGGGGGCCTGTTGCTTCTCTTTGCAAACACATTTCCTTTTGTCCATCATTAGCATTAGGTTGCTGTGGTTCTCTTTATAAAATATATTTCTATTATTATTATTCTGACCAAACTACTGAAAGGCCCCAGTTGGAGTTAGCAAGGAGTGATTTATAGCCTCATATAGCACAAGACAGTTCCTGAGTGTCCTTTTTGTGGAGATAAACAAAATTCTTCTTCTCCTTTTGTAAAGCGTTACAATTAAACAATGTCTGTGCACCCAGGTAGCAGGGAAATTTCTGAGGCATCTTTGGGACACAGTTCACAGAGGAGGATGGACTTGGAGTGGCCTTGCAGACGTCCCCAAGTCTTGGAGGCAGTGTCCAGGCATAACAAAGAACCACAAGTTATTTCAGAATTTAGTTAGGGTATTCTTAAGCCTGGTATTCTTATAATGCAAGACGTGAATGCAGGAGGAACGGTTTGCGAAAAAAGGGTTTGAATAGAGGTACGGGTGGTAAAGTTGAAAATCGCTTATATAAATAACAATCATTATTATTTTACCGAATCCATTGTTAGACAGTCAGAAGGACTGTTTTCCTGAGAAACGGGCGACTATAGAGCTAAGTGTCCAGCCGTCGCGGCAGGCGGCCAGGTTGCCTGAGCACATCCCTCTCCTGCCTGTAGTTCTATTCCGGAATTCCCCTGCTAGTGACCTCGGGTCTAGCCGCGTCCTTGAGTCCCTTTGTCTCGGGCCCCGAGGGTAGAGAGCAAGCGGGAGAGGCGCCCCGGGGAGTACGAAGTCCGAGCTGAGCCGAGGTCGCTGCAAAAGGGAGCTCGGTCCTCACACAGGACCGGAGCGACTGCTATGCCGCTCCGAAGCTGCCTCCACTCCCACCCCTCACCTCCCCCCGGCTACTGCCCTGGGAGTTAGTGCTTGAAGTTCCAGGGCTGCAGCGCCTGCCTCGCAGCTGCAGACTGGCCCGGGGCTTTGTACTTTGCTGGGAGAGTGTTCCTTCGCTCGGTTCCCTGTTACTGGTTTCAGCTAACGGGCAGTTTTAGCCCTCACTCTTTTCAGCCCGGGTCGCGGAGAGCAGGCCTTGCCTTGCTCAGGCCGTCCGCTCGAGAGGTGCCCTCCCTTAGCTTCCCTTTAAAGTGGTCCCCGAAGGTCGCCAAGGCTGCAGGGCCGGTGTCATCCGGGTTGGTCTCGACCTCCGAGAGCCGGGCGCAGTCTTCCGCTCGACCTCTAGGTGGCGACTTAGGCACGTAAACAAAGCTAGGCCAAGCCGGATGGTTGGCACCCTCGCGGTTCATCCACGTATCATCCTAGTTTTCCCGCTGCTCTCAAGCGGGCTCAATTGACTGTTAAAGGGACTTGAGTTTAAATGAGGAGTTCGACCAGAATGGCAGAATGTGTATGTGTCAATGTGTGTGTCTGTAAGTGTGTGCGACCGCGCGCGCGGAGGCGGCGGGAGGTGGTGATAGAGCGGGAACTCTCCAAGGAACCCATTTGAGACGCCGAGGTTCTCCCCCGCATCACCTGAGCCCTCAGGCCAGGCGACCCGGCGGGCTTGGTCTTCCGGACTGCTCTGCAGCCCGAGATACCGCGACCAGTGTGCAACCAGCAGAGGGACAGAGGGTCTGGTGGCTGCCGCCGGCGGTAAAAGATTTTCTAATCTCGTTTCAATGACACCCACGATTTATGAGTGGAGAGACCTGGAAAATAAAGCCCTATGTGCTGTGTCCTTCTCCAGGGTGCATGCCGGCTGACCCGATTGGAAGAGGTCCCAGCCGGTGGGGAAGAGAGACACACAGACAGCAAAAGAATAAACGTGCTACAGTCACATAATCTTACCTCCGGGACGAAAGGACACGGTTCCTAGAACTGAGATTTCCATAGCCAGTGTGCATCCCAGCTGTTTCTCCCGTAGGCTCTTTCCTGCCTAATACAGCCTTATGACTAACTTGGACAAGGCTTGAGCTGCCCCCCTCCTTTTTTCCTCCCTTTTTTCTTTCCAGACATTCCCTAAACTCAACCCAGGGCAAATCCAGAAGTCGGTACAGTACAGAGCTTCCATTCAATCATGGGGGGAAAAATCCCGTTTACAGTTTCTTTTAGGCAGATGGAAGAAGTAGATGATTACGGGACTTGGAAGGGTACATGGGGATGGCATGGGGTGTTGGTGGCAGGGAAGCGCGATTTCTCTTAGGTCTGGTGCTGCAGGTAAGGTTCCCAGATTCCAGCTGCTCTCAAGTCGAGCTTCCGTGGCCGGTGAGAGTGGAGGGAGATCCTCGTCTAATTAGAGAGGAGTGGAGGAGGGTGGAGTGGCAGAAAAACTGACCCTGGACAGGCTCCACGGACACATTGTCTTGGTTCGTGTTTGTGCCCGTTCTATGCTGCTGCCTTTGGGAGCCTTTTCAGCAGGGTAGTACGCCCGAGGCTTTTTCTCCCCTTCTTTTTTCCCCCTTCTAAAATGTGTTTAAAGATAAGTGAATATCCTTCTAAAACAAGTTAAAATCTTTCTCTGACTTTCCATTTGAGATGTCAAAAGGATTAAATAAATGGAACTTTATTTGACCGGGGAGTTTAGCCAGAGACTTAACGACATCTCGGGTCTTTGGCCTTATTCTAATTCCATGGTGGTAATTACCCTTCGTTTCTTTAAGTGCAATAGATTTATTGCCTTAGAGACTATGCACAGTTTGATTGAATTATTCATTTTTTTCTTTGGTGTAGACTGCATCTGGGGACTCTGATGTGACGTGTAGATTTTTTTTTCAGGAACAAAGGGAATGTGGAAATGAAAGAGAGAGGGAGAGAGAGGCTGGCAGATGTAATGAGACGCGGTGAAGGTGTACGCAGACTGGCACTCCCACTCCTCCCTTCTGCTCTCACTGCAGCCCTGGGTAACTCGCAGGCTAACACAAACAGCTTTTCTCCCGCAGCCTGCCCTCTGTCACTGTAAGTACATCAGCCTTCTCTTATCAGCATGCAGATTCCAGCCACGCACACCCCTAGACTCGGCTTTGCACCTTAGACAGCAGAAGAACATTTAAAAATTAACTTTCCTAAGCCAGGAAAGACATGTCTGTAAAACTTATTTCTTATTTATCTTTATTTTTCTTTGAAAAAAGTTCATGCATTTTTACCACTTTTCCCCACCTCTTTGGTGGCGGTGCTGCAGCTGCTACTGTCGCTACCGCTGTGGTCTTCCCAACAGCATGACGCGCAGATTCAAATGAAATTTAATGTTGCTCTCTGTCCATTTAAAGTCCAGGGACAATGCCTGGTCCTTTTGCAAAATGACATCTTAAAGAACGCAGAGCGTTATTCACAGTTTGTTTTTTGCTTTTGTTGTTGAAACACGAGTTCCGACCTCTTTGAGGCAGAGTCCCAAGGGCACTGTTATTTGGGAGTTCGGGTTATTTGGTTACACCAAACTTAAATGAAGTGCGATGGGCTGCTGGAGCGTTGGTATGTTTGTTATTCCTGTTTAAGGAAATCAATCGCTAAAACTTTTCTCCGGGCCGTAATTAAAGTTTTCAACTTTTTCCTTTTTGGCTTTTTATACTCTTTCACTTATTCTTCGTTTCAGTAAAAGTTCTCATTCCCTGTGTTTTTGAGGTAAAAACATTTATATTTGTACTTTATACAGTACCTATAAAGCCCTTCCTGAAAGAAGTTAGAGACCTTGAGATGAAGTCATGTAGATCTGAATTGTCCTCCCGGCTGGTGTAAGGAGACTTTCAAGGCGAGAATACGAGGTTTTAACAGTCGTTATGATTTTTGCGTGGGTGCTTTAAATATTAACTTCTCGAGCAGAATTTATTGCGTTGCCCTTCCCAAGTTCAGGGGGACCTCTCTCCAGGAACCGAGCGCGCCTTTCCTTTGCCGGTTCGCGCCTCTTCTCTGGAGGTGCGAGGCCAAACTTAGCAAAGGCGAGTTGCCTTTGCCGGTTGTCGTGCGCAGGGACACCCGGACAGCACGGAGGCAGCAATAGCTGCGAGCAGGTAAGTCTGCTCCCACCGGCTCGCCCCTCCTTCCCTCCTTGGTTCCCTGTGCTAGGCGCCCGGGGTTCTTGCGCCGCGCGGGGCTCCGAGCCCCAGGGAAAGTGAGCCCTAGTGTGCCGGGATCTGGCAACGGTGCCTGGGTGTCCTCCGCTCCTTTCGGGACTTCCTGGAGCCCGAAGGCCAGGACAGACCAGGTGGAGAGCCCGGCGCTTCAACACGCTGCAGCGCTCTCTGCCTTGCCCTCTGCTCTGTACTGCGGCGCCTGAGGCTTGAAAGGAAACCCTTAGGGCTCACCCCCGCCCCCAAGGGCCACGTGTCAACCCAGGCATAGCCTGAAGTGCGGCACCGAGACCCCAAACTTTAGTTTCTTTCCTTTAGGGATTAATGTTGTGATTGGCTCGGGGTTCCGCCTTATCAATCTACTTTCGTGTCAGTTTACTAGACAAAATCTAAAGAGGATTCCTGCCGCTCCTTCTCCGAAGGTCCATCGCGGCCCAGTATGAGGGCCTTGGACGCTGGAGATCTTGATAATGTCAATTTTTTTTTTTTTGCCTTCCGCCAGCGGCCTGCACCTGGTCGGCGGGGTCAGTCTTAACCCCCAGGTTTCCGAGTGCTGGGTGATTTAAAGAGACGGATGTGCTGGTACTTGCAAAGCCAAACTTATTGCAGCAACTTTGAGGAACCCAAGTTGCGCCCCAGCGTTTCCGTCCTGGATGTTTCACCTCCCTCGGTGGCTCTACCCTGAGGATTCAAGCTTTGGGACTTAAATTACCCCCTCTTCTCTCTGCCCTAACTCTGCAGGCATTTAGGACAGCTCATTCGATTTTGACCTCTTGAGGCTTTTGAGAGATTTTTTGCCCCCTGTTCCAGGGCCAGTGAGAGGCTCTGGAACAGAGCGTGGGGCCAGGTCATACTCATTCACAAAAACAAAATTAAACAAAAACAAAATCAAAACCCAGAAAAGATTTGACCCTTCTCTAGGATAGAAACACGGGTCTGGGTTTGCCTGTTGGGCCTCTGAGGTCAAGGGGCACTCCTGGGAGTTCTGGGAGCCAGGTCTGAAGGAGCTGGCAGGAAAAGTGCCAGGCTTTCTTTTCACTGGACTCTAGGTTCTGGCCTCTCGAGGCAGGTTTTCCAGTCCTAAAAGTCTCTGTGGGTGAAAGGGACACAAGATTGCTGGTTAGGGACTAGCTCTCCTCTCAGCCAACAGTCATCAAATCATTTTAACTTGCAGTCTTCAAGCTTCCAATCCTCAAGCATCATCTTTCCTATTGGGGTAGAAGCACAGGGCTGTTCCTTCTGCCCCACTAATCCAAGATGCTCATCCTCACCCTTACTTCTATCCTTTTCCTTCTCTTGTCTGGAGTTCATATGAAACCAAACATGGAGTATACTTTAAGAAGCCAATATATGACTAACAGACATCTCAGCTTGTTCCATATTCTGTGCTTGCTTACTCTCTCCATTTTCTTCAAAGTTAGTGGAACAAAGATGAGGCTTTCTCCCCTGTATCTTTTATCACTTAATCTGTGGGAGGTCTTCCTTGAATTGGCAACTTTAGATTGCCATTAATTTTCTGATTTTTCTAGCCATAATTCCTGACTCCTTTCTCCTGGTCCATATCTTCTTTCACAGATTCCCTGTTAATGAAATGCCTCAACGTGGCCATCTCATATCAGTTTCTACATAGCAAGGACCTCACCTCCACAGACCTCTGCAGGTTTATGCTGATCATGTCAGAATCTCTCTCCTAACCTTTAATCTTGATGTAATTTGGACTCTCCACTGACCTTAGTTTCTCAAATCTATTTCTTTGGGCCTGGTTTATGGCAGGCTAATCTCACCTCGTGCACGTTGGCCACTAGTTAGCTCTGTGTCTGCTATTGTCAAAGCTAGTGTTCTCATCTGACTCTTTTACTCTGCATCTCTATCTACTACCTGACATCACGATTATTCTCTCCCCTCCCAGTCCCCCAGGTTTTTTGCACTGAGATAAAGTTCCGGGTCTCTGATCCTTTAGGCCACTCTATACCCTTCAAATCTTTTATCTACCCTACACATGCATCAAAGAGAATTTTTAATTTGTGTAGTTTTTTTTGGGGGGGGGGTTAAACATAGTTTTCTATATCTGACTTACATGTTTTTGCAAAATGCTATCCTGGGTGACTGAAACTCTTTTCATCTTCTACAACTTCTCAGCCACCCATCTTGAAATTGTTTCTCCAAATCTTTTCCTCTACAAAGTTGAGGTAATACACATATATCACCCACCCAATTCTGTGTAACACAAACTTATCCATATAATAAATGTAGAACTATTTAATTTGTTGTTGTAAAGGTATAATCATTTTTTCTTTGGTAGTTTGTACATATCTTGTTATTCATAATAATTTTAACCCATAAACTCCATAATCTACATGGCCTCCAGAATATTGCCACCTACATATGTTAAGATGTATATCATCTTAATAACTCCTGTATCAGTTTCTTTTTCTTTTTTCTTTCAGTTACTCCTCCTCCATCTTTTAAAATAAGTTCCTCTTCCCCTATTTACTGAGATCCTATTAACCCGTGTGTTTTCATGATCTGTTTCCTGCATCTCTTTCTTTACTCTCTTTACTTCTCTTTTTCATTTTTCTTCATCCTTCTTATTGTTCACCCTAACATTCACCCTTCTTTCCTTCTTCTTGGTCTGCTTCAGCCCCTGTCCTTCCCCTTCTCTGTACCTGCCATGACTCACTTCTGTGGTCCAGTTCTGTATCTCAGTACTTAACATTCAGCCCATTCATCCTCTGTCACATAACTTTTTCAACGCACAGACTACCATCCCTACATTTCCTCTCCCACTTTCTTTCCTCCTTTTCTCCAGTTCGCTCCTTTCTTTCTCCCCAGTTGTCTACCTTTTCCCCACTTCGGTTTGCCTTTTTCTAGACTCCTCCATCCAACAGCCCCAGCACTCCTTGGGTCCTTTATTCCTCAGCCTATTTCTCTCCACCTAATACTTGTCACCATTCCCCTCTGACCTCAACTCTCCCTTTTCTTTGTCGTCTTCCATTTCTCTCCTACTAGTCGCTTCACTCTCTCTTCTCAGGCGCTTTCTCCAATTCCAACCTCCGCTCTTGCCGGTCTCTGCCCTCTCTCTCTCCGGCTCTCTCTCCTTTGCCTCCCGCTCTCCCCTCCTTCTTCTTCCCCCGGCCCTCCCCCCTCCCTCCCAGCTTCCCTGCCTGGCTCGCTGCCTCCCTCGCCTCTTGTCTCATCTTGCCTGTGTTGTCTGGGAGGGGAGCCCTGCCTCCTCTCCCTCGCTCAGATCAATGCCCTGGCCACTCACTTTCTGATGTTGCACGACGGGAAATGCTTTGAATACTTACGACATGGCCGCTCACACTGATTGCCAAGATTGACAGCACTAACCATCGCCTTCACTTGTTTCAAGGGGGAAGCCCCTAGTCACCCCGCTCTGCGCGCACCTCCCGGCACCCCGGCGGCAAACTTCTGCCGGTCAGTGTTCCCCCCGCCCGGGGCGGGACACCCCCGCCGACTTGAGTTAACGGGCTGCGCCGGCCGCGGCGCTGGGGGGCTTTGCTCTCTTGCTCCCCGGGCTGTGCTAATTGACCCAGCAACGACTCCCCTTCCTTAATTTTTTTAATTTGTATCTTTCCCTTTTTTCTTTAATGCCATTTACTCCCGCGGCGCAGCGCACAAGGAACCCTCCCGTGCGGTACCATCCTGGAGCCCGCCCAGGTAACCGGGACGGAGCGAGCGATCTAGAGAGCGAGGGAGGCAGAGCGAGAGCGCGCGGCCCATTTGTGAGCTACCTGTTGGGGAGCAGGAGAGGGCAGGGGCAGGAACCCCTGGCCCGGCCGCCGGCTCCCAGCGCCTTCCGCTCCTGCCCTTCCGGACAGCTTCAGGGTTAGTTTCATCGAGCCGGGACTGAGGGATTGGGGTAGTACAAGAACTGAGCGCGCGGAGCCCGGCGAGGGCGCGGGTTGCCGGGAGCCACGGCTGCCCAGCCGGGGCGGGTTTCCGTACTTGGCTGGGGAGGGGAGAGGGGGGAGGAGGAGCGGGAGGAGGGCGCTGAGTGGGGCCGACGCAGAAAGTGGGGGGGGGGGAGAGTAGCGACTGAGAAAGGGGCCCGAGCGTCAGCCGCTCGCTGGTGGACGCGCGTATCCCCAGGATGCGTCCCCCTCTCGGAGAGTTGTGCCTTGTTCCGGAGGCGGTGACAGATCTGCGTGGCGGGTTTCTGGTTTTCTTGCCACCCCCCTGTCCCCAAAATCCACTCGGAGAAAACACATGTTGTAGCCGTAGATAACTGTGCGTGGGACACTAAGGCAAAAAAGGCAGGAGAGAAAGACAACGCAACCTTTGACAACAGAAAGCTGTTATCGCCATCCTAAGTATTCGTCCGGAAATCTGTCCGCCCTCTCAGCCCACCTTATTCCTCCTCCTCCGTCTCCCCGTATAGATATTCTAATCTATGTAACTGGGAATGATATGAAAAAGAAGTCAGGTGGCTTAGAGAATGAATTCTCAAGTCTCCGTGAAGTTTGAGGTAGGTATTTCATTGAAGTTTGAGCCAAGTGTGTGATGGAGGAAGCTCGTATGCCTGCGTGTGTAGTGTTCTCTCTCTCGCGCGCTCTCTCTCTCTCTCTCTCCCTCTCTCTCTCTCTCTCTCTCTCTCTCTCTCTCTCTCTCTCTCTCTC
>NW_020837958.1:28839595-28953092 GCF_003676395.1 Aethalodelphis obliquidens
CTCTCTCTCTCTCTCTCTCTCTCTCTCTCTCTCTCTCTCTCTCTCTCGTGTGTAAGTATATGCGTGTGTGCTCTGTGAGGGCTCAGATGGGACCGCTGGGTGGAAAGGCCCTTTGTGCCCACAAGAGGGCAGCATCCTGAGGGCTTTGTGAGCGCTGTATCTCTCGTTATCGCTGCAGGCTTGGGTCTGGAGAAAGTTATACCGAAACTTTCAAACTGATATCACATCTTATTTCGTGATATTAAAAAAGAAAGACGAAAAGAAAGAAAGAAGGAAGGAAAAAACAGAGAAGTGACGAAAGAAGAGAGAGAAAAAAGAAAAGCAGGCAGCCAGCCTACCCGGGGAGAGTCCTAGTCACATCAAGACTAGGGGGAGGGCTGTTTTAATTGTGGGTTTGGCCGACTGACGACTGGAGTGCCCTCCTCGGCTGTCTTAGTTGTAGCCGGAGGTCATGTAAATCGACCTTAAAAGAATGCATAAGCCATAAATTAAAATAAACCCTCACCCAAGGGCTGATCCATAAGTAGACAATATCCAACCTGGACAAAACGAGCTTCCCTTACGAGCCGACCTAAACCGCATACCCCCAAAGAATAGAGACTAAATGCAAAGTAAGTTTCCCAGCGAATATTTTGTTTTCTTGAAAAGTGTTGGGTTGATTCGCCGTGTGACTGACTGCGATGCCGCAGTTTTCCGGAGTGCTTCTGTGTTAGCCAGGCTCGGGGTGCGGGAGGTCGGGAGGACCTGCTGGGTTTCTGGGCTTCCTAACGCTACCCCCACCCCACCCCCATTTTGGTTTGGAAACTTTGGCTATTTGTGGGGTTGACGCTGGCCGAGGGCGGGCAAGAGTCGAGGATCTCCGCCGCACTCTCCGCCCGGGTGAAGTTTACCGGGAGGAGCTCATAAAGAAAACCCGGGTAGCTAGAAAAGCCGTATGCTCCCTCCTCCCACCCTCACCCCAACACCGCTCCGCCGCAACTTTCCCGGGACCCTGCGCGAGTTGCCTCCAGTTCCCTGCGCTCTCTCCTTTCTCCCCCACCCCTCATTTTTGGACGTGACTTTTTATGATCTTTTTAGGAATAAGCAAACCGAACTCCAAGACAATCCGAAACCCGAGCGCTAATCCGTGGCCCTCTTTCCCCGGACTCTCGGGCGGTGGTGCCGGGCCGGCGGGGGTGTGTGTGAGGGCCCGCCCAGCCCTTCCCGGAGCGGGCTCGGCCTCGGAGTCCTCGCGGCAGACGCACAGCCGCCCGCACGTTTCTTCCGCTCTCCGCGTCCCTGAACCCTGCCGGCGGCCCCAGTCTCTCTCGGCGCCCTGCCGGGGCCCCGCCGCCTGTTGTCCTCCCCGCAGACCGGCAGAGATCCGCCGCTCTGGGGCTCGGCCCAGGCCCAGGGGCGGTGCTGCCACCCGCCCGGGGCCCAGCCCGAGCCTGACGGCTCCCAGAGGGAGCTGCTTTCTTCTCCCTTAAAGGGCCGGTCAGAAAAGGGAAGGGGCTTGTGCAAAGGTTGCCGGGGTTGCTCGGGCACCAAGAAAGGGGCTGCGGAGGACAGATTAGCTCCGTTTCCCGGGCGCTCCGCGGAGCTTTAAGATAAAAAGAGAATCGGTGTGTTTGGAACAGATAAAAGGTAGTTGTTGCTGGCGTGTTTTGAGGTTTTTTTTTTTTTTTTAATTTTTTTAAAGCTCTCTTAGGCTGACCAAGTTTGAAAACGTTTGATTGTATGAATGGCCAGATACCAGATATTGAATGCTGCCCCTATTTGGGGACTAAAAATAAGTCTTCGACTTTGCTGGCGGGGCTGGGATGTTAGAGAGATGGGCTGTCCCCGGCTCCTTCTGTGTGTGTGACCTCCTCTGAGGGCCAAGCTTGAAGTTTCGGTCTCGAGATGGCCCACAGCCGTTGCTGCGGCAAACTGGCCTGGGCTCCGGACCTCCCGTCGCACTGTCAATGGGGCGCTCGATGACGTCCATGTCCGGGGCGCTTGACCCCGGCGCGCACTCTTGCGGCTGGGCTTTTGGCCCTGGCCGGGCGGCCCAGCCAACAACCCAGTGGAGTCGGGATGTGAGAGTGCCCCCTCTCCCTGCCTCCCTAGGGTCTCCTCCCTTCTGCCCTGTTTAGTCACATGCCCAGGTTTCTCCCCGGGTCCCGAGGAGAGCAGACACAGCCCCGCCCAGTCTATTTCTAGGAGGTGGGTTTGGTGAATAAAAAGGTCAAGTGGTCGGGTCCGAGAGCTGATCCATGGCGAGGGGGGACAGGATGGACACCTGGCAAGGACCGCCCCGCCTGTCCCCCCCCCCCATCATCCGCCCGCTCACGACTAGCCTCCCCAGGCCACATTCTTGCGCTAAGTGCTTGAGTCTGTGGGAAAAGCAATCCTGAACCGGCCAAGAGCCGGCGAAGCTGATCCCACGATGGCATTTTGTTTTGAACAGTTGCTGGGGTTGACGTTTCCTCATAAGGTAAGGTGTCACTGGACAGTCGGCTGCCCAAATGCCACATGTATAATTAGCCTGCGCACTCAGCACCTCGTCCCGGAGGCCCATAGGCACGGGCTTGGCGGACCTGGTCCACTCAGCACCGTTCCAGGCTACAGGATTCCTGAGGGAGGGCCGAACCAGCCAGGACAGCCTTTGGGAGGCCCTGGCAAGAAGGAAGACTGTGACAATGTAGCCTTGTCTTTGATTTTTCTCTCGTTTTTTCCCCTTCTCTTCCTGTTTGTCCTCTCTTTATTTTTCGGTTGAGGGCGGACTACTGGTTAGATGGGCAAACCGGACACCAGAGGCAGGGTGCAGACTGAATGAGGAAAGGGGATGCAGAGTAAATCTGGCACTATACTACTCTCCACACCCCGCCCATGGGGGAGGGCTGCTAGTGCCCTTCTGTATGCACTAACCCAGTAGGACTAGCCCAGACTTGGCATTGTATCCTGGCTGGGGTAGGGGTTTCAGCTTCTAGTTGACCTGTTCACCTGTCTTTGTGCTCCCTCGCACACCCACCCTAGAGGTCTCAGCAAATTACTGTCTGTGCCCTGACTGCAGCTTCTGTTTTCCCCCTCCAGGCCTAGCCACTTGGGGCTGCTCGTGTTCACTGTGGGGCGAACCTGGAAATATCTGCTGTCTTTCCCTGTCCTACTCTTGTTCAGCCTGGGGTTTTTAGGAGCAGTGCCTTGTCCTCTCTGTCTGTACCCAGATTGGTGCTTGAGTTTCCTACCTAGCTTCCCAGACCCCAGCTTCAGGTCAGCTTTAGCCTGCACTCTCTGGCAGAGACCAGATTTCTGCAGTCATGAACATGACCTTCCCTCTGTCACCCTGTGCAGTCACCATGGAATTCAGTACTCAGCATTAGGCACTTTCATCAGTCTCCGTTCTTCCCTTGTTTCTAGGCCATTCAGATATTCCTGATACCTACTAGAAGATCCTCTTTATTTTAAAACAAACAAACAAGCAAACATCTTAAACCTTCCACAAATTTAGTGGGATAGGATTAGCTTGTCTATGGCAGCAAGAATGTACCTTTCTGATGCAAGGTGGGGACATGGTTTATTTAGTTGCATTTGCTTTTTATTGAATCAATGAAATATTTCCTCTTATTATAGTAGGGGAAAAGTTATGACTGAATTTTTTTTTACTGTACCAGACCATAAATATATTATCTATATATATTTGAATGTATCTTCCTGAATACACATGTGTGAGTGCATGGGCAGTAGGCCAAATGACATGTAAATTTTTTTCTCCTACATTTTTGAAATCCTCATAAATCAGAGAGATTGTCCCTTTCTAAGACAAGAACAACAACCAACAACCAAAAAAAAAAAATACTTTAGACTCTGAAAGCAAGTAAGTGTGCACTGCACATGTTAGATCTAGTTTATGACCAAAGGCAGTAAGTACCCAGGATCCAGACAAGTGCTAGGTCATTAATTCCTTAGGCAAGTTAATATCTTCTGTTGCTTTTCTCATGTACCACCAACACCTCCTTTTTCCTCTGCTCTCCTACCATATTCCTTTATTTATAGTGGCAAAACTAAATAGTCTTTGTTTATTGTTTATCATATTTATTGTTGCTCTTAATTTTTATTTTGGAAGTAATAAGAAGGAACTTTCTCTTGGTGTATATGTATTTTTTAAAATGCAAAAAACATTTATGGGTATATTATTATGGAGCATGATACAAACTCCTATAATAGTATATTGTGTAAGTAAAATGCTCAACATTATACTATAAGGAAGATAAATGTAAAAAAATTAATTAATAAAGCAGTATCAATATCTATACCTTAAGCTGATTCTATAATGGAATCAGTAACTGAATATCTAGAAGAAATGACATTCAGTAGGAATATTGTCTGCTGAACATTTTTTCATTAGTAGTAGAAAGCAACAGATATTTTTCTTAGTAAGGGAAAAGCACATATTTAAAATATGTTAACATATCTAGCAAATCTTTCTCTTATAAGGCTTTAAGATATATTACTTTAAATACATAAATGATAAATTTTGGTGGCATTATTGAGATTTTATGTCTGTTTCTATTTGACTTCTTTTAGGAATTATTGGGTTATTGGTCATTGATGAATTTTTACACATATCCATCTTATATTAAGGAAACTAGTGACATTTTAAATAATCCTCTTTCAATTAGTACACTAGGTACTGGAATAAATGAATTTTAACAAAGTTTAATATACACTGGCTTTAACCCTTTTAATATTTTCTATACTTTTCAATATTGTTAGGTTATATATCTCTAAGTTTGAAAGAATTCTCTTGTTAGTGAGAGAAGTCATATATACCTTTTCACTATTTACAAACAGCATTCTATAAAAGTATAGTAGAGTACACCTAAAATTTTGATTGATCTAAGAGCTATTTGTTTAAATATAGTTTAGGGGTGCATATATATCAATTGGTGTTTTTGAAGTCAAGTGAAACATTCCATCAAGCTAATGTGCCTGAGAGTACCATATCAGGCACAGACAGGTACTAGAAATGATAAAACACAGATAACATTCAGCAAGATGATTTGCAGATGGGATGTATTATCTGCTGTCATGAGGTTAGATGGGTCATATTACGTTTTTTTTAAAAAGTTAATCTAGGTTATTTCAGAATTATCAAGTTATGTGGGTACATGAGATTTAATGAGAACAGATTTTATTATAAAAACTTGCTAAAAAAACAAACAAATATCCATTGCTTTTTAGAGCAGAAAATGGACTCTTCTCTGCATTTGCATTGCTTCTTGTTTAAGAAAGATAACGCTGCCCTATTATTTTTTTCCTAACAAGAAAAATAATATATTGAACATTTTATGTCTTTATCCTAACTCCACATTTTCTACTGATTATGCTCTATCAACATACTCAAGTAAAACAAAAACAAACTGGCACTCTGGTATACTCTATGAAAAGCAGATTTTATTAGCAGTAAGCACATTTTAAATGTATAGCATATCATTTTCACTTGAGGTTCTTCAACTGTGATCTGAAAATAATTGTTTTGGTAAGAGTTATATCAGAAACTTTCATCATTCTCTTATTATATATTCATTATTCATTTATAGGAAGAGTGTTTTTATTTTCCTTGTTCTGTGGAAGAGGGTAAAAGCTTTCCAGCTAATTGTTTTGTTTAGACATTTAGTCAAACTGGAAATAATTTTAAATTTGTGTAATGGATTTTGATAGAGCTTTTCAGGTTTAAATATCCATTGTCATAATTTGGGTGAAAATATCAATTGAAAGTGTAGGTGGAGGTTGTAAGATGGATTATCATTTAAATCTACTATGGACTCTCTCACCTCTGAAAAAGGGTGCTGGTCTGTTCTTCCTCAAATCTGTGATAATCTCAAAAAAGGGACCTTGAAACCCTAAAACCTCAGAGAAGCAGTTATCGATTCAGTGCTTAACTGCAAATCCTTTATATTGTTGCTCAAAATACCCAACTTAACACTAATATTAGTCATTCTTTTTATAGTGACACCATGCTTGGTAAAAAACTTCTAAGCACTGAGGTCAGGTGTTGAGATTGGATTCTAGTTTATTTTTTATGAATCAGATAAAGATTTCTGTGCATGAGACCATATGTGAAGATGAGAGAACAAGAACATTTCCATATCAAAGGCAATATATCTGAGGCTGCATGGTAATTAAAATGCAGTGGTTTGGACTCTGTGCACTAGCACTTAAGCAGAGCATTGCCGGGACCTTGTGCATCATGCAGGCGGTTGCCTCTTGCATACTTCTTGAAATACACTTATAATTTTGTACAAACATTTATGCCAGTCCACACTTTTCTGTGGATAATTTGTATTTCATCCAAACCATTCAAAGTAGAAGTTATTTTTTGAGCTACCCCCTCATTATGGCTTTTGTGCATCAACTATTTTTATTCTAGTTGTTTGTATTTCCTTTTACCAGAATGATGGCTTGTTTATATTCAGAATCTCTTCTTGCTCTTCTAAGACCCCTTATATATCACTCGTATTTTACTATTCACTCAAAAAAACTTTCATCTTTAGTAAAGATGTGAATTATTTTGAGGTTAATTGTAGATGCTATAATCTATTGTAAACTAATAAACTACATAAAAAAATCAACTGCCCGGCTATTTCTATTTTATAATGCCAGTATATTTAGTAATCCTCACTATTTTGCACAGTACATAATATTGGAAAAAAATTCCTTTTCAAAATGTTAAAAAATTCTGAAATGTTCTTCTTTACCTTTTAATGGCATGAAAATATATAGTGACATTCTCTTTCATACTACTTCAAGTGAAAAACAATTAATTGAAACTATAGAAATCTTTATGTTTATCTAAAGGGTTATCTCTTTGCATTTATAGGGAGACATTTGAGTTTATTTATAAAGAACTGGGTTAGCATCATAGCCTGTAGTTATTTGGGGATAGGATAGTGAAATTAAAAAACCTAACAATTGGTAGTCCAATGTTGTGTATATTTTAGAAAATTTTCATCTTTGGTAATTGACTTGAATTCGCTGTTCTGTAATTTTCTAGATTTTCTATTTCCGTATTTGCTCTCTTTCTATGCATGTGGTAAGGAATTCACTAGTATATTTTATTTACTAAGCTCCCCAGTCTATAAAGCTTTTAAAAGATTTTTCTGGATTGAAGCACCATGTATTGAAGAAGCCTAATATGATAGTATGAAATCCTTTAAGAGTTTTTGTGTTTAAACTATTTTGGATCAAAATTACTTAAGTATATTGATTTGATGCTTTTCAATGATGACATGTATAAATAAGCATAATAAATATAAGGTAATTCAAAGTTCTTTATGTGATGTGCATGTTAGCATCTATGCAAACATTCTGTATTCTCTCATTTCAAGTTCTCCCATGATCTCTTTCTTCTCTGAAAATTTCACAAGAAAAATCTTTAGATGATCTATTACCCCTGCTATCTTCAATAATTTTTTGTTTCTAGTCATCTTAAAGAGACGAATTGAATTATCTATCTTTAATGTATCCATTCAAATGCAAAAAGGGACTTCAGTGCTATTTGTGATTTTGACTTCACTGAGCACAATTTTTTTGCTTCTTTGAAAAGTAGTTCTTTAAAATTAGACAAAGTTAAAGATGCTTTACATTCCACGACTGCACGAGCACAATATGAGGAAAAACGAAAATGCAACAGATTTTTAAAAATTAACTTTTATTGGAGTATAGTTGATTTACAATGTTGTGTTAGTTCCCGCTGAACAGCAAAATGAATCAGTTATACATATACATACATCCACTCTTTTTTAGATTCTATTCCCATATAGTTACTACAGAGTATTGAGTAGAGTTCCCTGTGCTATACAGTAGATTCTTATTAGTTATCTATTTTATATATAGTAGTGCACAAATTGGGAGATTGGGATTGACATATACACAGATTTTTTTTTCAATGACAAGCACAGATTTTAAATGAGACTCATTCCGAGGCATGGTTGCAAATATTTCCTTTTATGTTTTACAAACAGATCATTGGGTAATGTGATTGAGCACTAAGTTCTAGGTATCCTGAAGGGCATTTTTGAAGTCACAAGTTTTTACTTTTTAAGGACTTTCTCTTCTATTGAAGATTTTTAATATTTGATAGGTGGGAAATTTAGGCACGGTTGTCATGGTGCTAAGCAGGTCATTGGTAGAAGTGGAGAAAAATGCTCCTAACTAGGAGAGAATAGTTCATTGTTCTCTCTTGGGAAAGAGTATCAAAGGGCAAGAATGTTAGTATTTTCTCAGAAATAATCTCCAGCTATCTCCATGGGCATTGAACCTTCTATGTAGGAGAACTCAGCCACCCCATATGCCCCCAATATACCCATGGTGTAATCTCTAACCTTCCGTTTCTTCAACTCTAAAATGAGAGTAATAATATCTACATCATAAGGTTATTGTGAGGATTAAATGAGATAAATAAATATAAAGCACTAAGCTCAATAGTTAATATATGTTATCTATTGTAGTTGAAGGGGTATTGTACTTAGAATTACACAGAGCTGGCTTCCCATTTCAGCTTTACTACGTACTTGTTGTGTAATCTTTGGCAAGTTATATAATCGATTTCTTTTCCTCTTACATGAAATATTCACAGCAATACATGCTCCTTTCTTTCTTCCCTAGAAAGCAGAATTAATTAGTAGTCTCTCAGACTTGGGGTAGAGTAGTGACCAAATGCAGAGTTTGGATGTCCAGCTCTCAAATTTGAGAATATTCCAGTTCTAAGGGCTAGAAGAGATTTTGAAATATCATTTCATCTGACATCCTCCCTCCTCCAGGAGTGTATATCTCCATTCTAATTAGTTAAGAAGCTCTCTTTTTTGGGAAAGCCAGCAGAGAAGGAGATTTTATAATCTTCTTTGGTTATGTGTTTCAGTGATTAACACTAGGAAGTTCTGAATGTCAAATATATACATCTTAACCTGCTTTCTTTTGCTTTGATTTTAAGAAAAAAATGGAAGCATATTCTTCATTTGAATGACACACCTACATGTGAAAAAACCAAAATTAAACTTGCAATTTTTATTTCTTGAATCTTTTCTTTGAAGTCTTATTTCCTAAATTAGTTGAGCGACCTTAGCAAAGTTATGCAACCTCTTTAAGTCTCAATTTCCTAATTTTTAAAATGGGGATTGTGATAGAATTTATCAGATAGGGTTGTTGGGAAGATTAAGTTTGAAGATAATTTATATAGAAGTGTCTAGAACAGTTCTAGGCAACTGTGTTAGGATTAATTCACAATAGTTATAAGTAATTAGTAGTAGAACTGTAGCATGAAAAGGGCCCTTAATTCTCATGTGTTTTATAGAACTCAGTTTTCAAAGTGCTTTCATATTCATTGCCTCATTCAATAAAAGGTATACAGGGTAGATAACCTTACCAGTCATACTGTTTAACTGCCTACTTGATAGGAATAACTGTTTCAGTTGGGTTTTGCTTCAGGATATTATTCACTATAAACAAAGCTTGTGTGTCATAAATTAGGGCTGACATTTTTGGCCTTCTTTTTTCCCCCAATCTCTTTTATATGATGTCAGTACTCATTTGTTTTATCTTCATACTTATTTCCAGAGCCAAACCAACGCTGCTTTTCCGTATACTGAATGTAGATGAATAATACATTGTTGATCAGGAGCATTAAATGTCAGTTTATATATGTCTTTAATTTAAAAATTAAGAAATGATTTAATTATAAATAATAAGTATGGCTAGTTTGAAAGACAGCACTTTTTCAAAATATGGGTTTTATGAGGGAGGATTAATAAAAGGACCCTTGACAGTGAAAAGGTGAGAACCACTTGCTTACATAATTTCAAAGATGAAAATGCAAGATTGATCCTAGTGAGGAGGTATGAATATAGGTAATTCTATGCAGTGTGCTAATTGCTATAATGGAGATATGTATAAGAGCAGAAGTACCTCTGTCAAGGAAAGCTTCTAGTAGGAGATGGCCTTTGGGCTGTGTCATAAAGGTTAATTAGGTTATTTGAAGTAACATCCTGAAGAGCATTGGACATGAGGGAAACATTTGATGGTATTATTGACTATTTTGTAAGTCTGATAGCAAAATGTCTCATATTTGTGTCTTTGTGATCCTAGAAAGGCCATGTCTATCATGAATGTGAAGTGGCCATAGGCCAGCAGCTTAACCTCTGTACTTCTCTTTCCTAGCTCAGTTTTGTGGTCAGGGACATTGTGAGTATATTTTAAGGTACAGAGAAGTTTTCCAAATTATTGCTTTCCTTCAAATATGTAACTAAGTATGAAAATTAAAATAAATGGCTTATTAATATATGAACTGATGATCTGGACCATGAATTAATGAAATTTTGTATCTTGTACTGTAAAAAGTTTTTTTTTTCAATTGGCAAGCATGGTCTTAGAGAAAGGGAGATATCTGGAAATTTTTAGATCTGGGTGTTATTTCTGAGTTTTCCAACTATAATGTTGGCATATTCCATAACTTCTTTTTCATTGAGGGATAATGTGAAAAGAAATTAATCCTCAGAGTGATTCAAATTTTTGGGAAGAAATACAAATTATTATTACATAATGATGATGATGAACATCAGCAGTAGTAGAAATAGTAGTAGCAGCAGCAACCCCTGTCTACTCTTGATAATTTCAAATAGGGATGCTAAATGCACCCTTTATAGTTTTGTAATCTGGGATCTCATGTTTTCTAATAACTTTCTGAATGCCTTTTCTCTGAGCTACAGGCCTTCTTTTCTGTTTTTGGTTTGCAAGTTTTTTGTTGTTTAATAACTTGTTTCTCCAAATTAAATACGCCTATTGAGATTTTGCAGCTTATATATAGACTTTGTGATATAATCACTTTCTGAAAAGGGCTTTGTGGTCACATAGGCTGGAGAAGTTATGGCCCTCTTCTGCAATGACCTTAACCTACTGTTTTCCTTACCAGTGCTTTGGTATGCTGTAGACTCGAAGTGTTGATAATGCCATGAAAAATATGATGAAATTTCTCCATTAAAAAAGAAAGGCTCTGAAGCTGAGGAAAAAAGAGGAAAAAAGATGTGAAAATTCTATAAAACAGTTTAAAAACATCCCCTTAGTCATATTAAATTAGTTATGATGCTTTAAAGAACATTTTCCTTTACAACTTTCAGTTGAGTTCTTTAATAAGAAACAAAAGCCCAAGCAAAAAGAAAATAAAAACTGAAATAATATAGCAACTGAACAAAGTTTAACAAACTTGGAACACAGCATATTAGTTAACTGAGTCTCAGGAACATTTTTTACTCTTGAGTTTGAAGATCCAAATACATACTGGAGGAAAACTGGCCTATTTTAAAATTTCTTTTTTTTTTACACTTGCTTCCATTTAGTCAACTTCTGAGTTTTGAGTTTACAAGCAAAATATAAGATGACTCTAGCAGTGGCCTTGAATTTGGTTGTCTTTTTTTTTTAATTGAAGTGTAGTTGATTTACAGTGCTGTGCCAATCTCTGCTGTACAGCAAAGTGACTCAGTTATACACATATAGACATTCTTTTTTAAATATTCTTTTGCATTATGGTTTATCCCAGGAGATTGGATATAGTGTATTTTAAAATTTCTTAACTGTAGTCTTTTCCCACTGTTAAGATGCATATTGAAAATAGATATATTGAGGTTTAAAAAAGAATTTTAATCTTGGAACCAACTAAAATTACATGTTACATTTAATTTTTATTTTTTAATATAATACTCTAAGGCATTATTAAAAGAAATTTTCAGCTTCTCTGAGGTTAGACCCTTTAAACTTTTACAGACAACAGTTCCAGAGAATGCCTACATATTTGTACTTTTTGTATAGATTTGTGTGATTTACAGGCATGCTAAGGTAGGGTCATGTACCCTGAATACTTACGTGTTTTAAATTGTGTACTAATTTGTAACAGGCTTATTTTCTCCAAGGAAAATATATATAGCAACCTACATTTGGTGGGACTAGTGAACTTGGCAACTCTTAATTCTGTGTATGGCATGGCAGGGAAAGAATGAAAAATACCTCAGCCTTTAATTATGACACCTTGGGACCTTTTCCAAAGCACTCATCATAATTAGTTATGTCTTAGTTGTGAAATTTTGTGTTTAATTCTTCGTTATGTTCACATGGAAAACTCATTCATGTTACCAGGAGTGAGAGTAAAGTATATGGAAATGTATACCCTTTCATATTGTATGCTGATTTTTTTCTTTTGAATGTTGTTAGCACCACTTTCACATCTTTGGATCATTTTCTTCTTCCTTTCTGATCTATGCATACACTGGTTTCTATTACAATCCCAGTAAAACAGGACATTTGTATCAATGTCCTTTGTTTATTTACCTTATTTTTTAACATCTTTATTGGAGTATAATTGCTTTACAATGGTGTGTTAGTTTCTGCTTCATAACAAAGTGAATCAGCTATACATATACATATATCCCCATATCTCTTCCCTCTTGCATCTCCCTCCCTCCCACCCTCCCTATCCCTTATGAGACTATGATTATACAGTTTTTAGTTTTGCTTATTTAACAAATTATATCAGGGGTAATTTAAAAATAGAAATATAATTTTATTACATTTAGTAAGAGGGACATTAAATTATTTGGACATCCTAAATTGTTTCAAAGGAAGCTTCTATTTAATTTTAAATACATATATTGCTATTGCATCTTAAAAGTAAATAACTTTGATTATTAATAAAATGTTTGTTTGAATGTTATCACATAGTAGCACTAGTTGGTATCCTCCCTGCTTGATTGGTGTGAATGTAGCATTTTCAGTAGCTGAGGTGAAAAGATCATAATTTAGGATGTTTAAGGAGAGAAGGAAATAGAAATCTTAAGTGGCTGGGTTAGCCTAAGGACAACTGGACAGTATTGTTGGTAAGGGTGAGCCTGGAAGTATTCCTCTTGACAAGATAATTTTAAGGCTTATTTGGGGGAACTTCTGACTATAATAGAATAGTGATCTCCAAACGTTTTGGATAGGGCACACCACCAGCGAAATATTTATGAGCATGTGCCCTAATACATGTCCATATTTATTTAAAATTTTATACATGTACTATTGTGGTAGTATATGCTATAAAACATTCATAAATAGATATTAAATTGAAAGAGGTATAGATAGAATAAATAATATTTAAAAACTAACTGTGGTTCCCCCAAACTCTGTTATAGCTTTGGTATTTTTAAAAGTCTTAATTTAACACTCGGTGATAAAGTGATTTAAAGGTTTGGTTCTAGGTTTGGCTTTCTTTGCTACATGGTTTTGATGCTACCACAGCTAAAACTAATACCTCAGAAAGAAAAATACATCCAAATGGAAGAAGTACATTATTGTTTGCACTTAGTAACATGTGATACTAATTTATTAATCCTTTACACAAAATATGCAAAAATTTGTTAAAATGTGGCTAGTAAATCTCTATCTTCTCTGATGACAATCAGTTGTTTTTACCATATTTTTAATAAATGGGCTCAAAAACACATTGAAACTCTTTGGAACAGCATTAAACAGGTTAGAATATTCTGTTGCCAATTTTCAAATTGAAAACAGATGAAAGTTTTTGTAGGAGATAGACATAGAATTTTTGGTAATAAAATCACACTATGATGGAATCATTTCCAAACATGTTTTTAAAATACTTTTTTAATAGGATTTATCTGTTTTGAAAAGCATTTACTGTATCATTTGATAAAATATCACCTTCACCTTGAAGAGACAGATTAAATTTTTTGATGGTATGTATGTACGTATCTGTCTATCTGTCTGTCCATCTATCTATCTAGTCTAGTCTAGCTATTTGATAACACGCACTCACGGCTACTTGTCATCACATAAAAGGTTAACACATTTGGTACATGAGTTTTTTTGTTCCTTATCCTTAAGTTTGGAAACTTTGCCATGAGATGAGCAGTGGAAACTGTGGGTAGTGCAAACAATTCTCATGGTTACTCCTCATCTCGTTTCAAAGCATTGTAAAGATTTTACTGTGTTTTATAGGTTTAGTTTTTAAAGTAATCGCATCATCCTGTAGCACTTGGCTTTAACATTGTGCCGAAATTGCTTGGCTGTGAATGATGTAGTTAGTCCATGGTGTTATCTCTGTAATCTTATCCCTAATTTTTTCTGTTTAGTCCCACCAGGGAAATCACTTCACCAGTAGTTACACTTCGTCACTTTTCTCTAAAAATTACTTTTATTTAAAAAGTAACACTGTTGAGGTTATATCTTCTTTGGTACATATTTTGGTGACTCACTCAACAGTAGTACTTTGCCTATCAAAGATCATAAATTGAGGCATGTTCAAAAATATGTACATTCATTATCTGAAAACCAATCATTCTACACGACATTAGTTTCTTTTTCAAATCTACAGCCACGTTTTCTATGCAACTTCCAACATTGTTTGTGGCACTACACACTGTACAACCCATAAGGACATCATTCACATTGCATTCTAGTTAAATGGTTACCCAGGGATGTACATTGTGGCAGATCTGATTTTTTAGCCAGGAAATATATTTAAATGTTGCATATTGTTTTCTGTGTATTATTTTTAGCTGTTTTTATAGCAGCAGGAAGAACAAGAACTTTTCTAGTAGCATGTGGCTTTTTGTCTTTTATAACTAAGGAACTTCAGAAGAGGTTTCTAAACATTTAACATAAGTTTGGTGAAATTTTGTAAAATATTGGATTGAGTATTGTATGATTTTAAACATCATTGGAAAAATTGCAGCAAGTACAAAAGTTTATATCTGTTTGCTTTGTTTTTAAATGTCTTACTGATTGTAATGGCTTCATATTATTATTTAACAGCTCAAAGTACAGTAGGGTAGGGTACACTGTTAATGATACTAGATATAAATCTATATCTCAAATTGTTTTTTTGATATGTTAAAAAAAATCTTGGCCTATTTCTTATCAGATCTGTTTGGATCATTGTTGTTTTATTGTATAATGTGGCCACTAAAGGGCTACTACTATGGTACAAGTGTTAGCTTGGTCATGGTATTATTGTCACTAACGTGTATATTATTAATATTATCCTCAAACTGTGGTCTCTTTGGAAGGATCTTTTTAAGCCACTTGAGTGTTTGTTCAGGGTTAATTTAGTTAAAAACTAAATAATATTATCAATAATCAGACTACTCTTGTTTCCTTTGGTACAGGATGTGACATATTTATGTTTGATAATCGGTATTTAAATTTAAGTGAGGATTAGTTTTTCTTACTTTTTAATAAATAAATATACACCAGTATATTTCTATAGTGTGCTCCTGGGATGTGTGAGCTTACTTTGGAGACCACTTAAATAGAAAAGCAAATGAGAAGGAGGAGGGGTGAGGGTATGATGAATCAAGGAGGAAAAGCATAGTTTCCAGGGAACACTCTACTGGGACAGGATCCCACTGAAGAATGTAACCAGTCACTGAAACCCTGAGACAGGGAGTAGGGCTACAGATTTATCAGTATGGGAGTTCATTTTTATAGGGCTCTGATATGAGAGAGGAAGCACTTAAGCCACCTTTTATTGCGAGGCAAAACAATCTGAGTCATTTGTTGGCGTGAAGGGGTCAGTGAGATTCCATAGTTCAGTGTGTTTATCATGTTGCAGGGGAGGGGACCAAGTGGAGCATCACTACCTCCTTGAATGCCTGGGGTTCTTTGTTTCTTCTATTCTCAGCCTTCCTTGGATTTAGATACAATCAGAGCAGAAGTTGGGAAAAGTGAGTAAGGCAGCAATGAGGGATGGCTATAGGCTAACATTGTTTTCAGCTTTCTCTTCTCCCTTTCCCTCTTTTCTCTAACTTGGTATATTTGTTGGGCAGCTTGGTGTAGTAGCAAGGACCCAGTTTGGGAGTTTCAGCTCTGCCAATAAACTTTTGGTGACTTTGGCTAAATCACTTCTTTCTAGGAATCAGTTTCTTTACTGGTAGAATGGGAAGTTTGATGATCTACAAAGAGGTTTCATCTCTAACATCCTGTTTATACCCTTCTGGGATAGGGCTCTGTGCTACCTCTATACAGAGCTTTCATTGAAGTTCCCTGTTCTGTATATCAACCTCAAAGCACCATGTCCACTCTCTGTCTTCTAAACTGACAAATGGCCAGGAATCTAATTAATAAACGAATTCATGCTGGTTTGATTAATGAGGAAAAACTGTAAAATATTTCTATCTTCTTCCCTTCACCCTTCCAACTTTGATAAAGTATATTTCCACAGTGTGATCCTAGACAGCGCTCTTGCTTTCTAACCTAAAGTGGCTAGTGAGAACTTTAGGAAGGAAGTATTAGCATCTGAAGGGTTGTGTCTGTGAAGGAGGTTGGGCTGGACGAGATGGACAGGGCATTGGGATACAGCCATCAATCCACTGCATGTGTTTGGCCAGGCTGGCAGCAGTGGACAGTGCCAGGTTTTTTGAGTATGGTTTCTGTCACCAACAGAGTTGGCTGTCTTTGAAGTCTGCTAGTTAATCTCTTCCAGAATCTTAGAGTGTAACTATCACTTAAGAGGAGGAGGATAAAGGAATCTCTAGGAATAAGAATCCCCCCTATTTTCAGTAAGAACTTAGTTCTCTTCTTTCAACAGTTTTTTGAAGCATCTAATAAATGAACAGATTCCAGATTTTCTTTTTCTTTTTAATACCTATTCATTGCCATGGATGGAGGCGATACTGAGTAATGAAACAGATGGATATCACCAAAAATATATTGGGCAATAGCCACATATTTCTGGGTGCTTTCATAAGATGGAGATAATAACCTGAGTATCATAGTTTTTGAGAGGTTTCAATATACAAAATACACTTGGAAGAGTGCCTGATACATTGTAAGCTCTCATTAGACATCAGTGATTATTTTATTATTTCATTTGCATAACAATTCTGGGAGATATATGTCATTATCCTCATTTTATAGACAAAGAAATTAAGGTTTGGGGAGGGACAATGACTTGCCCAAGGTCACATAGTCATTAAATGGCAGAACCATAATCTAAACCCAGATGTCCTGGTTTGAAGTCCTATGGTATTTCTGCTATATAATACAGCTGCCTCTAATAGGCACGTAAGTCATGAGATTTCCCCCAGATAATCTATAAGCTAGATAATTGGGAGCTTGGATAATCAGGATAATCAGGAGCTGAACATGTTATTATGTGATGTTGAGTTTCAGTAAGTTTGGTTATTAAGGCAGTCCTTGTTTGCAGGCTCGATGTGAACTGAAAGTCATCTATATCAGAACCATATCCTCCTTTTGCATAGTTCTGATCTCAGTTTTACATAGTTTGGATGTCTTGGTTTGATCTCAGTTACTGCAGAACCTTGCAAAGTGAGGACCTGGATCCAATATGCACTAGTTTCAGTTAACACAGTGTAATACAAATTGAGGGCTGTCTGTATATCTATTAGCTTCACATTCACATAAAGAAACTCTCACATTCTTTTTCTGTTGGACCAGTTAGATGGTTCATTTCCACTTGATAACCCATTATTTTTTGCATTCTTTTGCTTACAAGGTTCTGTTTCTGCTAAGGGAGGGCACCGTGTTACATAAGTAAGATCTTTGAAGGTCACTGGTGATTGGCTTTTGGCTTAAAGGCACACCACCCCTGACATTTATTGTAATGCAGCAGTAGATCTCTCTCTGGACTTAGACACATCTGTTTTCTTTACCTTTTTTTTTTTTTTAAATTCTCTCCACTCTCCATTACATGTCTAAGTTTTCTTTCTGAATTGATGTGTCTCTTTCCATCTTTTCCAGCAATGGAGAAGAAGGCCAGTGGGGCCAGTTATCTCTCAGTTGTTGTTTTACAACTCACTGTTAGTTGCAGTAGACAGTGAGCCGCCATTAGGCAAGAACTGAGTATATTTAAATTTCTTTTTATATATAGATGCTTAAATTCTTTTTAAGCACTTATTAATAATTTCAACCTGAAGATAGATGCATAGAATGCATAGGTATCAATATTAGGGCAAGATAAGATTGAAAATACTGGTGCTTTGAATGTCCTCTTGTCCCAAATGTTTAAAAAATTCTCCTCCCGTGAATTTTTATTGTTCTCCTGCCCCTTCCCCATCTTTAAGATTATGTTTTAAAACCTGTTCTTAGTTTCCTTTGTCAAGCATGCTGAAGAGTAGTAATTCTTTGCTGACTCAACTTTTATTTCTCTTACCTATACAGTGCTGGAGAATTAGTTTGGGGTAAAGCGAGCTTGTGACCTTTTGGCTGAGAGCATACTCCACCACTTTCTGGCTTTACCTTGGACCTGTTATGTTGAACTCTTTAGGCCTCAGTTTCCTTATCTGTAAGATTGCACCCACTTCTTCAGGTTGTTTTAGGATTAAATGATTAAATATAAGTGCTTAGAACAGTGCTTGGCACATGGTAGGTGCCATGTAAGCATTAGTTATTATTAAAGTGAATGTCTTTAAAAGGAGAATCTGGCTAAAAGTAAAGAGTATTATATTCAAATACTTTATTGAAGGGGTAAAAATAAATATTACTAGAATGTAATGTAAAATTATCCTGCAATTTCCCCAACGCAATGACTCTACAGTACTTTTGAGAGAGAATACTCACTGTTCTATAGTAATAGGTACTTTGAGAACCTCTTCAAATGCAAATCAACAAGTCTACTTGAACTAATATTTCTTTACTATAAGGTCAACATCTTAATTTTTGAGTTTCATAATTTATGGAGAGTAGTTGACTTGGGTACAGAGTGAGTTTGGGTATGAGTTTTCTTGGGGCTAGATTTTTGACAGTAGCAATAACTGAAGAATCAGTGGTGAACTTAAAGAGGTGGCAGCTAGCAGACAGGGAGTTTGACCCAGGAGGCACCCCACAGTGAGGACCCAGGTGCAGCCTGGCTTGGCCAGTGATTGCAGACCTGATTTCTAGGCCCTAGAAGGTTATGGGCGGAGGCAGCTGGCTGAGATTGGGGTGTGGAGTTGGTAACTTTCTGTTGTCCTCAAGACTTTTTTAGATGCAGGCTCAAGTATCCTGTGGACCCAGGTGGCATCCTCTGGGAGGAGCTCAGCCTCAGCCAAACGTGGGCCAGGGATTGCAGGCTTGAACTCCAGGTCCCAGAAGATTCCTAGTGGAGGCAGCAGGCTGGCTATATTAGATCTAGGATTTGAACCCAAGTTTGTGTGCTGGCAAAAGCTAAGCTCTTTCCACTAATGACTCCATGCAGTTTCCCTGGTGGAGAGGGTACCGGTGAGAAAAGGAAAGTAGCTGAGGCAGTGGAGGTATCTGAGTTCAGCATCTAAATGCATAGATGATATACAGTATCTGAGAGGGCAGCTCTGAAATCAAAGGGGCTGCCTGCAGGCAGCAATGACATGGTGAAGGTGCCAGAGGAAATGGCAGTGGTATGGTAGTTATTATAAGCCTTTCATGGATAGATTAGAACTTGGGAATGCATTTCTGTGTATTCCTGTAGTGATTATACCTCAAATCATAAACTCATAGTTTGCATCATGGAATCTCAGAGTTGAAAGTGTTCAGTACAGTAGATTTCATGTACATGATCATCCAGTCCATGCTGGGGGAGCAATGATAGAGACGTTACTTCCCCCTTTCCACTCAAATGTGGATCGGAATTTTGTTTGTTTGTTTATTGTTTAATTTTTAGTGACTAGAGCAATGCCTGGAACCTAAAAGCACCTAAAAGCACTCAGTAGCTATTATTGAATGAAAGAGCACTTGGATAATTTGTTTAAAAGTATGTTTTATATATTAAACAATATTATGTACCAAGTGGTATTTCCTTTAAGTCTTACCTTAACCCTGTGAGGTATGTATTATTATTTCCAATTTATGGATGAGGAAACTGAGATTCAGGAATTAAGTAATTTTCTTTTTCTTTTTTAAATTGAAGTATAGTGGACATATAATATTGGTTTCAGGTATACGACATAATGGTTTGGCATTTATATACATTACAAAATGATTACCACAATGTCTAGTAACCACCTGTTACCATACAAAGGTATGAAAATATTGTTGACTACATTCTATATGCTGCATATTACATCCTCATGACTTATTTATTGTATGGCTGGAAGTCTGTACCTCTTAAATCCTTTCACCTATTTCATCCAATCCCCCATCCCCTTCCCTCTGGCAATCACCAGTTTGTTCTCTGTATCTATGAGTCTGTTTCTATTTTGTTTTGTTTTTTGGATTCCATATATAAGTGAAATTGTATGGTATTTGCATTCCTCTGACTTATTTCTCTTAGCATAATACTCTCTAGATCCATCCACGTTGCTATAAATGGCAAGATTTCATTCTTTTTTATGACTGAGTAATATTCCATTGTATATATCTATCTATTTCTTCTTTATCCATTTATTTATTGATAGACACTTAGATTGCTTCCATATCTTGGTTGTTGTAAATAATGCTGTGATGAAAATAAGGGTGAATACAGCTCTTTGAATTAGTGTTTTCATTTTCTTTGGATAGAAACTCTGGAGTAGAATTGCTGGTTCATATGGTAGTTCTATTTTTAATTTTTTAAGGAACCTGCATACGATTTTCCATAGTGGCTGTACCAATTTACATTCCCTCCAACAATGTATGAGTGTTAGAAATTAAGTAATTTTCTTAAGGTGACATTACTAAAACACAATGGTCAGGATTTGAATCTAAGAGTATTACCATTATATTATACTGTGGAATTATCACCTTTGTTATTTTAGATAATATTCTTTTATTAATGGAGCCTAAATTTCTATGGAAGCCACATCATGCTGTTGATTCACTAATCTTACTGCCAACTAAAACTCACAAGCCTTTTAGTTACCATGTCTCATCCATCCTATACTTGAGCTGCTGAGTTTTTGTTTTGGGTGTGGGGAGCTAAGTGCAGGAGCTTGCCTTTATTCCAGATAGATTTTCTCGGTTAGATTGATTTGATCTTTCTTTTTAATTAATTAATTAATTTTTGGCTGCCTTGGGTCTTCATTGCTGCGTGGGCTTTCTCTAGTTGCTGCGAGCAGGGGCTACTCTTCATTGCGGTGCGTGGGCTTCTCATTGCTGTGGCTTCTCTTGTTGCAGAGCACAGGCTCTAGGCACGTTGACTTCGGTAGCTGTGGCATGCTGGCTCAGTAATTGTGGCTCATGGGCTCTAGAGCGCAGGCTCAGTAGTTGTGGCACACGGGCTTAGTTGCTCTGTGGCATGTGGGATCTTCCTGGACCAGGGCTCAAACCCATGTCCCTTGCACTGGCAGGCGGATTCTTAACCACTGTGCCACCAGGGAAGTCCCTGATTGATCTTTCTTCATTAAGATTTTTTGGTTTAGTATGCTTTTAAAATTTCATCAAGTATTTTTTGGCATTTATTGGTAAAATAATTTGTTTATTTTTTAGTTTTAGTTAATATTCTATAAAACATGTTGATAGATTTTCTAGTGCTTAACTAGCCTTGTATTACTCAAATAAGCTATTTAGTTATAGTATATATTTATACATATACGTATATTCATGCTGCTGAATTTGAATTTTGTATATATGAGTTATATCACTGAATACAATATATCAATGTATATCTGCTTTCATTAATTTTTATGCTATCTTTATAGAGTTTTGATAGTAGGATCATGACAGTTTCATAAAATGAATTGGAAGCTTCGCATCTTTGTCTGTCCTCTGGAAACACAGAAATTGTCTACTGCCATCTTTGTCTATTGGAGAGCATAGGAATTGTCAGTTCTTTACAAGTTAAAAAAACTTAGTTGTAAAACCATTTGGTCTTCACACCTTTAAAAGAGATAGGTATTTAACAGTACTTTATTGGTCTGTTCATATTTTCTATGCTTTATCGAGTCAGTTTTGGTAATTTAAAAGATATATTGGTGTAAAGTTGACATGATATTCTCTTATTTTTTTCTTTTTCCTATCTATGGTTATATTCTCTTTCTTATTCCTTATGTTTTTAAAATTTTTGTTAAGACCTTTTTGGATCTTGATTCTGTCATTTAACGTATTAATTAGGGAGTTCCCTGGTGGTCCAGTGGTTAGGACTCTGCACTTTCACTGCTGAGGATCCAGGTGCAATCCCTGGTTGGGGAACTAAGATTCCACACGCTGTGAGGTGTGGCCAAAAAAAAACCCCCAAAACAAAATAAAACAAAACAAAAAAACCACATTAATTATTAGAAACTTTGTTTGAGCGTGCTTAATTAATTAAATAAAATTCAAGAAACATTTATTTAGTATCTTCTATATGCCGGATAGATGCTAGAGATACAAAGATGATTAAAACAATGTCCTACTCTTAAGACATTTACAGTATAGCAAGCATATTGGAGACTGGTTGTCAAATGGCTTGCTGAAATTCAGATACATTATTTCTAATGCATTACTCATCTAGCAATAAAGTACTTCTGAAAAAGAAACAAAATAGGTTGATATGATATTCTTTGTGAACCAATGTTTTTGTCCTAATGATTACCTCTTGTCCCTGTAGGTGGTCAGTTATACATTCTAGAATCTTGTCCTGGTAGTTAAATTCGTGTAAGGGATGTGTACTGGGACATATCTTGCTCATTAATAGAGATTCCATTGGAAATATTTTTAGGGAATATTTAAACCATTCTAGAATTTATACAGTTTATCATCTAGAGAAGTGCTTTTTAAATTTTAGTGGGCATACAGATCATCTGGGGATCTTATTAAAATGCAGATTCTGATTCTGTAAGTCTAAATGGGGCATGAGATTCAGTATTTCTAAAAAGCCCCCAGGTAGTGTCATTGTTGCTTTCCCTCAGGGCTGCTGACTAGGACCACACTTTGAGGACAGAAGGGTAATATATATTCTGATTTACCCTTAGTAAGATGCCAGGTTTCAGAAAATTAACAAATAGAGCATTTAGGATAAAATTAAGAAGACTGACAATGCCTCATATGTTGGTGAGGATGTAGAACAACTGAAACTCTAATATCTGCTGGTGGGAGTATAAATAGTTATAACCGATTTTGAAAATTATTTGATATTATATGCTAAAGTTAAACATATGCCTATCTATGACAGCAGTTCCAGTCCTAGGTATATACCCAAGAAAAGTGAGTGCTTATGTCCACCAAAAGACATGCAAAACATCTTCATAGCCATTTTATTCATAATAGCCACAAATTGTAAACAACCCAGATGTCCATCAACAGGAGAATGGATAAATAAATTGTGGAATACTTATTCAGTGGAATACTAACACAGCAATAAAAACTTATTGATATTCACAACAACATGAATGACTCTCAGAAATTATGTGGAAAATAGAGAAGTAGGTAAAGGAGATAGAAACAGAGCTAGATAAAGATTAGAGGAGGTAGAAGATAGAGTAGGTATGTGATTCTACTTATTAAATTCAAGACCAGGCATAACCACTCTACAAGTATAGAAGTCAGAATGGGGTTATCTCTGGGGATGGGTTATTAGTTAGGAAGAGGCATGTGAGAACTTTTTAGGGTGCTTTTAATCTGGGTGGTGGTTACATGGGAGAGTACATATGTAGAAATTCAATGAATGAACTCACTGACTGAACTTAAGATTAGTGTACTTTACTCTCTATTATACTGTAATGAAATTTTTATTTTAATAAAAGAAATAGAGCATTAAAAGATAAAAAGGTACCTTTTGAATTCTGAACAGGGCTATTTTTTTAGCAGTGGAATTGATTTCCAAGTGAGTTATATGTTTTCATTCACAGTCATCTACTGATGAAAATATTAAAAAATGTATTTAAAGGTAGTGAATTAATGTAGCTGATTCCTTAAAATAATAAATATAGTTGCCATTGGATTTTAGGATAATTGAATCACAGCTCAAACACATTTTGGTTAAGTCAGAACATTTCCATTGTTTTGAAGGGAGATGTGAAACTCCCAAGAAGACTAGCTCTCATCAGCTATTTTGGAAATCAGAGAAAACCCTTTAGAGGTGTGCTTTGTCTTTTTACTCTTGAAACCTTCCCTATCAATTTGTAACTTATGTTCTCCATCCAGATGCCTTAATACTCATGCTGTAATCTCTTACTGCCTAAAATTCCCCATTGTTTCTTATTCAGGACAGATCTTAAATCTGTTTTTTATCTCTATCTTTATTTCTCTAATATTTCTCCATGCCCCTCTTCTCAGGGTCATAGGGTTCTGTAGTTTTCAGACTTTTCGTAAGCAGTAGAACCCATTTTTCAAGTAAATCCTTATTTATGGAAATCTAACAAAGATAAACTTTGGCTGAAACCTTGACTGCTCAGATCCCTTCAAATCTTCCTGAATTCTGCCTTTCAGCTTACTCTTTCCTCTTTATCCCACAACTTGAGGGTGGGATACACTGGGGGGCAAAATAATATAACCTAGCCCAATCTTTTCACTTTACAGAGGAGACTGAAGTACAGAAAGGGCTTCACAGCTATAGTGGTCAACTACTTCAGGCTATCATAGAATTAGTTTTAATTGCTAAGTAGCAAAATTGAAATGTGGAAAAATAAGATTTAAAAAATCTTTACATACTGTTTGAATGATCAGTATAGTGATCCCCAAAATATGCTTTTCACGTTGTGCTCATAGGCAAGTAGCCACAATTAAAAATTCCCTGTTACAAGGAAACATTAATGACATCTTAAAAACAGTAGTGTTATTTTTGACAAGGGTGCCAAGACAATTCAATGGAAACATAATAGTCTTTTTAACAAATAGTGCTGGGACAACTGCATATTCCCATGCAGAAGAATGGAGTTGTATCCCTACCTCACCTCTGACTCCTAAACATAGGAGTATATCTTCTCGACCTTGGATTAGGCAGTGATTTCTTAGATATGACAACAAAAGCATAAGTGAAAAAAAAGATAAATTGAACTACATTAAAATTAAAAACTTTTTTGATCAAAGGAAACCATCAAGAAAGTGAAAAGATAACCTATAGAATGGGTGAAAATATTTGCAAATCATATATTGATAAGAAAGTAGTATTCAATCTATAGAAAGAACTCTTATACCTCAACAATAAAAAGACAACCCAATTTTTTAAAAGGGCAAAGAATTTGAACAATTATTTTTCCAAATAAGATTTACAAATGGCTGATAAGCCCATAAAAAGATGCTCAAGATCATTAGTCATTAGGGAAACGTAAATCAAAATCACAATGAGATATTACTTCTCACACACTAGAATGGCTATAGTCATGAAAACTGAAACTAACAAATGTTAGCAAGGATGTGGAGAAATTGGAACCTTTGTACATTGCTGGTGGGAATGTAAAATGGTGCAGCCACTTTAGAGAACAGTTTAGCCATTTCTCAAAAAGTTTAATATGTAACTACTATATGACCCAGAAATTCCACTCCTACTAGCTGAGATATGGTCCCCTCAGAAATGGAATAGGTGACAAAGAAGCCTTTGATAGCAAGAAGGGAAATTAGGAAAGATATATTATAATAAATAATATTGTGAAATGCAATACATATTTAAATTGCTTTTTATAAAGCATAATGAAGTTAAATATTTAAAAAATTCTCTAGTCATTTCCCTTTTGCTTACCAGTTTAATAAGTGAGATAATGTACGTTTGTGTGTATACATTTTATTTTATTTTATTTATTTATTTTTATTAATTAAAAATTTTATTTGATAGTTTTGGCTTTTCTAATCACAATATTATATAACTTGCCATTTTTTCTTTCTTTGACATCTTTTATTTCTGTTTTCATAGTTCTTTCTTCCAGTTTTTTTGGATATAATTGACATAAAGCACTGTGTAAGTTTAACATGTACAGCATAATGACATACCAGCATCATGAAATGGTTATCACAGTAACTTTAGTAAACATCCATCATCTCATATAGATACAAAATTAAAGAAATAGAAAAAAAATTTTTCTTGTGATGAGAACTCTTAGGATTTACTCTCTTAACAGCTTTCATATATAACATAAACCACATTTAATTATATTTGTCATATGGTACATTACACCCCAGTACTTGTCTTATAACTGGAAGTTTGTACCTTTTGACTGCCTTCATCTGATTCCCCCTCCCCCAGCCCCTGACCTCTGGTAACCACAAATCTGATCTCTCTATCTGTTAGTTTATTTGTCTTTGAAATATAATTGACCTACAACACTGTGTTAGTTCCTGTTACAAAACAATGTGATTTTATATTTCTGTACATTTCAAAATGATCACTATGATAAGTCTAGTTACTATATGTCACCATACAAAGATATGACATAGTTATTGACTATATTCCCCACACTGTACATTTCATACCCATGACTCATTTATTTTGCAACTTGGAAGTTTGTACCTCTTAATCTCCTTGACCTATTTCTTCCCTCCCCCTACCCCCTTCCCCTTTGGAACCACCTATTTGTTCTCTGTATCTATAACTCTGTTTCTGGTTTGTTACGTTTGTTCATTTGTTTTGCTTTTTTAGATTCCATGTATAAGTAAAATCATATAGTATTTGTCTTTCTCTCACTTATTCACTTAGCATAATGCCCTCTAGGTCAGTACATGTTGTCATAAGTGGTAAGATTTCATTCTTTTTATGGCTAATATTCCATCATATAAATATATGACATCTTCTTTATCCATTCATCTATTGATGGGCACTTGGGCTGCTTCCCTATCTTGGCTATTGTAAATAATGCTGCAGTGAACATAGGGTGCATATATCTTTTCTAATTAGTGTTTTTGTTTTCTTCAATTAAATACCCAGGAGTAGAATTGCTAGACCATATGGTAGTTCTATTTTTAATTGTTTGAAGAATCTCCATATTATTTTCCATAGTGGCTGCACCAATTTACATTTCTAACAATAGTGCAGGAGGGTGCCCTTTCTTCACATCCTCACCAACACTTGTTATTTGTTGTCTTTTTGATAATAGTCATTCTGACAGATGGGAGGTGATATCTCATTGTGGTTTTGATTTGCATTTCCCTGATGATTAGTGATGTTGAATATCTTTTCATATTCCTGTTGTCCATCTGTATGTGTTCTTTGGGAACATTTCTCTTCAGATCCTCTTCCATTTTTTAATGGCGTTTTTTTGATGTTGAATTGTATGCATTCTTTGTGTATTTTTTTTTACATCTTTATTGGAGTATAATTGCTTTACAATGGTGTGTTAGTTTCTGCTTTATAACAAAGTGAATCAGTTATACATATACATATGTTCCCATATCTCTTCCCTCTTGCATCTCCCTCCCTCCCACCCTCCCTATCCCAAGTGTGTATACATTTTAAAATGGAATTTGTGTGTGAGATTCAGTTTTTAAAACTAGAAATTAGTAACTGTAAATTAATTAGCTTCATCAGTTCCTTCCTCCCTTCCTCCCTCCCTCCCTTTCTTCCTTATTTCTTTTCTTTGTTTCCTTTCATTTTTAAAGTTTAGTTCCATTAGTTATTTACATTTTTGAAAATTTCCCTTTAATTTTTAAAGATAATTATCTGTAGTATTTTGGAGAGACTATTAAATAGGAATAGGAGTGCTGTAAGGAGACATGAAATAGAGTATATTTATTCTAAATTTGAAAATCCCCTAGTCTTCCTATTGCAGTTCCTTTAACAATTCTTTATAGTTTTAGTTCTCTGCTTAGTATATTTTCTCAAGAGGTATTTGGATTTTTAAAAAAGTGTGATGTTTTAATCCAAAGGAATGAATCTTTAAAAGAAGAATGTTAAACGCTATTTTATGATATTAGAGAAGACATGTCTTATTTGAGGTGACAACATGTGTTTTCCAGATTGGGGATTTTATATCATGTAGGTTATTTCTTGGTTGGTTTATGAATGAGAGTGCCTTCAGTCCTTAATTAACTTCAACAAATGAGTATGTGTGTAGTTGTTTGTGGTTTTCAAAGAGCTTTTCTCATACATTACTTCACTTATATTCACAATAACTCTGTGTGAAGTAGATTTGTTCTTTTTAAAAACTGAAGTGTAAACATGCAAAGTGTATAAAGTAAAATTGTATGTATATGTAATGAGTACTTACAAAGTGAATTCCATGTAACCATCATGCAGGTTAAAAAAAAAAAAGAACACTGACATCATCCCAGAAGCCACATGTGTCCCTTCCCAATCATACCTCACCCTCTCCCTTTAAGGTAACCACCATTCTGTATTTAATGTTAGTCATTTCCTTTGCTTTATAGTTTTACTGCCTATGAATGCAGCTCTGAAAAATACAGTTTGATTTTGCCTGTTTTTATGAATTATATAAATCATACAGAGTATATTTTTATGTATTGCAGTTTTTGCTCAACATATATCATCATGAAATTCTAGTTCATTAATTTGCTTTTTATTGTGTTAGTATCAGAGTTTATCCTCTCTATTGTCAGTGAGCATTTGGGCTATTTCCAGTTGCTGCTTATTACGAACAATGCTGCTGTGAATTTTTTGTACATATATCTTCTTGATGTATATGTGCACAAGTTTCTCTAGGTTGTTTTTGCAGGAGTGGAATTGTTGGGTCAGAGGATATTCCTGTCTTCATCCTTATTAGATAATGCTAAACTTTTAAAAAGTGATTGTTTATACTCCCACCAATAGTCTATGAGTGTACCCATTCCTTAACATCCTTGCCAACAGTTGATGTCAGACTTTAAATTTTTGCCAATCTCCTGGGGGTGTAGTAATATCTCATCATGGTTTTAATTTGCATTCCTGATTACAAATGTTATTAAGCACTTTTTGATAAGTTATTGATTGTGTAGATTTCTTCTATTGGGAAGTGCCTGTTCAAGTCTTTTGCCCATTTTTCTTTTGGGTTGTCTGTCTTTTTTTGTTGTTGTTTTTCTAAAAAATGATTCATAGTTTTATATATATTCTGTATATGAATTCTTTGTTATTTATGTGTTGCAAATATCTTTTTCCACTACTGGCTTGTTTTTACTCTCTTTATGGCATTGTTTGATGAACATTCTTAATTTTAATATAGATGAATATTTATTGATATTTTCCTTTTTGGTTAGTGCTTTTCCTATGCTGTTTAAGACATTCTTTCCTATCTGAGGTTATGAAGCTAATCACAAGTGACTTTCACATTGACTTTTAATCCACCTGCAGTTGTTTGGGGATATGGTTTGATGTAGGAGTGTAGTTGTATTTTTTTTTCCTTTTTTAGGTACCCAGTTGTCGCAGATAATTTACTAAAATCTATCCTTTCCTGACTGCTCTGCAGGGTTAGCTCTGTCATATTTCAAATGCCCATATATGCGTGGGTCTATTTTGGGGTCATTTATGTATTTGTCTTTCCTTGCACCATTACTTAATTATATTTGCTCAATAATTCTATTATCTTGAAGAGTAAGTTCTGCCACCTTGTTTTTATTTTTCAGGGGGTTCTTGGCACTTCTTGACCCTTTGCATTTCCATGTAAATTTAAAATTAACTTAAGTTCCACAAAGAAAACCTGTTGGATTTTTTATTCAATTTGCATTTAATCAATAAGTCAATTTTAATAGAAATGATACCTTTATAACATTGAATCTTCCAACCCATGAACTTATTATAGCTCTCCATTTATTTTGGTCCTCTTTAAAGTATCCCAATGAAGTTTATAAATTTTCCGGTATCAGTCTTTTACAACATTAATATTAAGAAAATTAAATAACAGTTCAAGACGATAGCAACAGAGAAGTTAGAAAGTTAATTGTTAAATGAGCAATACAAACAATAAGTTGCTTTAAGAATTCAGAAGAGGAACAGATATGCCTTAGTGTTTCATAATAGATGACACTAGAAAAGATTTTGGGTCAAATATTAATTAAATAGTATTATCTTAGTTCCCATAGGTGTTATATACATGTCTAAAAATTAATTGTCCTATTTTCAGTTGGTTATTAGGTTAAAAAAGAAATCAATGTACTGATTCATTTTTCACTGTGTTGATGAATCTTTTGACCGACATGGCTAATCTTAAACAGATATTTGGTATCATGTAAAAATATCTTAAGGGAGAGTTCTGTATTGTCATTTCCAACCCAGCTATGTTATAAAAGTCTTGAAACATAAATGTTTGGTGTGACTTCTGAAATAATGAAATAGTGTATTAGTTGCTTCTTAGTAGTAAGTTTAGCCATTTCCACTTGGCCTGTTAATTCTTTGAAACACCAGAGACCTTCTTCAAGCTTATAGGCTTCAGGGCAGAACTGAGCCAGATGCATTATGTGACATTAAAGTATAATTTATTTTTATTTTCAAAATGGAGATTGGCATGTTTAAAAGAATGAGGTGGCATTCTTAGTTCCTAATAAAAATAAATCTCTGTTGGTAGTGAGGGTTGCGGCACGGATAGGTCCCAACCCTGTCACTTCTGGGGAACAGCAGTGAAATTGTTTGTTCCTGACAGCAGACAGCCCCACTGCAGAGCACTGGTTTCATGTTACATTAAGTATTAGTGCTGTTCTTTCAGGAGCTATTATGCTGTGACATCAAAGATTTTCTGACAGGGCAGTGGTAGGTTAGCACTGAAGTTGTCTGCTGAAATTTTAAAGAATGAAATTAAATATATATGATCAGACTTTAATATAAGAGATAGAGACAGAATTAGAATGGTTTAAAGAAAGTTGAAGAAATGATGAGTCTATAGGCTGGTATCTTTGTCTCTGCTTGTTCAAGCCAAATTTTATTACCTTTTATTTTTACAGAAAATATAAGTGGCCATGATGTTAATGCTAGGGTAGTTGATCATTTTCAGAAAGACTTTATAAATAAGGAAAAAATAGCCTTTTTTGAAATAAAAATGGTTAGGTTGACCTGTAAAATATTTCATGTAAATGGATGTGTAGACAGTAATTGCAGTGGCCTGACTTGCTTCTTACTAATCCACTAATTCGTTAAAAGAATCAAACTACATATTCTATTAAAGTTACAGGAATACAGTTAGATGGCAAGTAAAGAGATAAAATGTCTTGCAACTAAAAAAGCTAAATATATCATAGCAGTTGTATAAATATAGGTAACTTAAAAATTAATCAGATTACAGATTACAGTTGTCTTTTTTTTTATTGGAGTATAATTGCTTTATAATGTTGTGTTAGTTTCTGCTGTACAATGAAGTGAATCAGCTATATGTATACATCTATCCCGTCCCTCTTGGACCTCTCTCCCCACCCCCATCCCACCCATCTAGGTCATCACTGAGTACCGAGCTGAGCTCTCTGTGCTATACTGCAGGTTCCCACTAGCTATCTTTTTTACACATGGTAGTGTATTTATGTCAAACCTAATCTCCCAGTTCATCCCACCATCCCCTTCCCCTGCTGTGTCCACATGTCTGTTCTCTACATCTCTGTCTGTATTCCTGCCCAGCAAATAGGTTAATCTGTACTATTTTTCTAGATTTCACATATATGCGTTAATAGACGATATTTGTTTTTCTCTTTCTGACTTACTTCACTCTGTATGACAGATTCTAGATCCATCCACATCTCTACAACAGTGTTGTTTTTTGAAAAGGTTAACTTTTGTTAAATGTTGCAAAATATTATTAGTAATTTTTGTTTGTATAGGCTTTCTATTTAAGAAAATTAAATTAAGCATTGCTATAACATTACTATGATATTTTCATGAAATGATCTTGGTAATATGAAATGTCAGTTAATTTTATAAGCACAATTCAATGTCTGGGCATTTTAGATAATATAACAGTTTTTTGAGATTATGCAAATAAGTTATATGTTAAAATGGATATGTTAACAGTATTGTAGTTTTCTTTTTGTTAAAGTAATAGTAAATAGAACATTTTTTCAATTATATTCAGATACAAGCTACTATACATAAAATAGGTAAGCAACAAAGATTTACTGTATAACATAGGGAACTATATTCAATATCTTGTAATAATCTATAATGGAAAATAATCTGAAAAAATAACTGAATCACTTTGCTGTACACCTGAAACTAACACAATAGTGTAAATCAACTATATACTTCAATAAAAAATACCATGATACGTTTATTTTAAATAATATAATACTAATAGTGTCAGTTGAGAAGTAACTGGAACAAAAAGGAATTTCTTTATATGTACTTGTGTCTTTGGTCATATTTCAAGATAATTTCCATTCAGTTGAAAGTATTTTGTAATATAGTCATGAAAACAGTTATTTACAAAACTGAATTTAAAGGTCTTTTCTCTGGCACGTATCTCACAATTTTATTCATACAGATTGAATTGCACCAGGAAATATTGCTACATCCTTTAAAAATCATTAAAAATGATTACTCTAAAATGAAATGGCCAAGGAGTTGTACTGTATTTCTCATACCATTTGTTGAAATTGAGACACTTGAAACTGTAGATCTGAAATGAATTTGATTATATAAAAATGCTTTTGGGGCTTCCCTGGTGGTACAGTGGTTAAGAATCAGCCTACTAATGCAGGGGACGCGGGTTCGTGCCCCAGTCTGGGAAGAACCCACATGCCGCAGAGCGGCTGGGCCCGTGAGCCATGGCCGCTGGGCCTGCGCGTCCGGAGCCTGTGCTCCGCAACAGGAGAGGCCACAACAGAGAGAGGCCCGCATACCACAAAAAAAAAAAAAAAAAAAAAAAAAATGCTTTCACCTTTTAAAAGTTTTTGTATTGTTTTTATTTTTGGTGTAACAAAATGCAGCAGTAATAAATCAAAAGAAGCAACAGGCCAAATATAAAAAAATGTTATGATATCTTCTCTGAGGACTCTGAAATCTTCTATTTCAGAAATATTTGAGTAGATTAAATGTTTTTCTTTTACAAATGTTATAATTTTATTTTATTATTTTTTAAAGTTTTGAAATATCATTTCTTTTTTTTTTTTTTACATCTTTATTGGAGTATAATTGTTTTACAATGGTGTGTTAGTTTCTGCTATATAACAAAGTGAATCAGCTATACATATACATATATCCCTGTATCTCCTCCCTTTTGTGTCTCCGTCCCAGGCCCTCCCTATCCCACCCCTCTAGGTGGACACAAAACACCGAGCTGATCTCCCTGTGCTGTGCAGCTACTTCCCACTAGCTATCTGTTTTACATTTGGTAGTGTATATATGTCCATGCCACTCTCTCACTTCGTCCCAGCTTACCCTTCCCCCTCCCCGTATCCTCATGTCCATTCTCTACATCTGTGTCTTTATTCCTGTCCTGCCCCTAGGTTCTTCAGAACCATTTTTTTTTTTAAGATTCCATATATATGTGTTAGCATATGACATTTGTTTTTCCCTTTCTGACTTACTTCACTCTGTAATGCAGTCTCTAGGTCCATTCACCTCACTACAAATAATTCAATTTCGTTTCTTTTTATGGCTGAGTAGTATTCCATTGTATATATGTGCCACATCTTCTTTATCCATTCATCTGATGATGGGCACTTAGGATGCTTCCATGTCCTGGCTACTGTAAATAGTGCTGCAAAGAACATTGGGGTACATGACTCTGTTTGAATTATGGTTTTCTCAGGGTATATGCCCAGTAGTGGGATTGCTGGGTCATACGGTAGTTCTATTTTTAGTTTTTTAAGGAACCTCTGACCAGTCCTTGGTCAGAATGGCCATCATCAAAAAATCTACAAACAATAAATGCTGGAGAGGGTGTGGAGAAAAGGGAACCCTCTTGCACTGTTGGTGGGAATGTAAATTGATACAGCCACTATGGAGAACGGTATGGAGGCTCCTTAAAGAAGTTATAATTTTAAATTAAAGTATTTGATAGGAAAAAAAGGGAGAATGTGGGATAGATATTTACTCATTTAAAAGCAGTAATCCTATATAACTATTTATAATATCAATATTGTTTCAATCCTTTCACTTCTTCCAACCACAGGCATCCTAATTCAGAATGCTTTGAATTGCCATTCTACAAATAGGATATGTAGAGTTTAGCAATGTTGCCATTAGCTGGCTAAAAATAACATAGGTACGTTTGAAAATTTTCTAGTATACTTACTAACTGAAGGACTGAAGGACTTTAAAGAATTTAGTCTTTTTCGTCTGATAAGGAAAGTATGAGTACTTTAATTAATTTGAACTGTTTTGAAAAACTTTTAAAGTCTGTTTTGTCACACTGTCTATAAAACAATTGATCAGCACTAGTGTTTCCAAGAGAGCTGATTATAGATACAGTCAGCTCTTCACAAGAGGCTGCTGGATGAATGTTAAATACAGAGGTTGTTTATTTATTTATTTTTGAAAATTTTGTGCATTTAAATTAAAGGCTACTGGGAAATACATTTTGGAGAATTTGTTATGGGAGACATAGTTCCCTTTTAAAATAAAAGTAATTTTCCATTTAAAAAAACCTAAGCAATCAGAAATACATGCTAAATTCATCTCTATTGTTTGAGTTTAAATATATGTTACATACTTTTTCAAATCAACAAATAATTTATTAAGTGCTGACTATGTGCCAGGCCTTATGGGGATAGGAAATAATTAGTGTACATTTCTGAACTCATAGAACTTAATAGTTGTTAGAGCAATACAAGAGAATATATAATCAATTTCTAGAATATGTGGTTAGTCTGTATCTTCAAAGATGAGAAAGAATAAAATCAGCTACAAGAAATTAGGGTAGGCTTGAATAAGTAAACTTTTGGATTGAAGCTTAGAGGCCTTTCAGGACTTGGATTGGCATTGCAGAAGGGTGAACATCTTAGGGTGGGTGAATTTGCCTTTGTCTTTGCTGTGTTAACAAATTTATATTATTTGGGTACTTTACTTTGAGCTTACGTTAATTAGTTAAACTTATTAAAGGAAATACCTTTAGAATTCTTTCCCCAATAAAAATCCAGAAGCTTAGTTTCCTGCATAGAATATCTTTTTAACTAATGTAGTATTTTTGTTCCTCTTTTAATGAATGACAGCAAAAATGACTTGAAAGTTCCACCAGTAAACAGGTCATATAATTGAAGTGAATCCTCAAAATCAAGTTTTCAATTCTATTTAGTAAGTGAAAGGTAAGGGAAGATCTTCAAAGGCTGAAAGTTTGCAGAGAAGAAGGTTTTTGTCTTTTTTTAAAACTATCTTTGCCTTCCTGCTGCAAATGTAACACATTTCATACATTGTATTAAGACTGTTTCAAATCTGCACATAAAAAGAATCTAATAATTATATTATGTAGTTCTTGGCAAATATTTACAGTTCTCTGGACTAGGGATTGTTATTACTATTCAATACCCTAATTTATGTTTTATAGCATTATAAATATATATCTGGTAAATGCCAAGATACCCAAAAGTTAACCATTCATCTTAAAGTTAAAACATTAAAAAATTAAATTACTGAGGTGTGAATTAAAAGCTCAAATTTAGCTTCAGTTTCAGTTATTTCTATTTAATTAATTATTTAATTAACCATGATTTCTTTTTACCTTTTTACCTAAAGCAAAAGAAAACATTGAAACCAAAGACTACTCTGAAGATCATACAGTGTAAGAGAAACAAGATTATTTCAAGTAAATAGTCTCATTTATATCAGATGGTACATTGCTATATCCAAGAAACAAAATTTATCATTCTTATATTTAAAATAATTTTTCAACACATAACTAGATGAATATTTAAAAATAAAAATTTGGTTGGTATTTGATTTTCTTTGCCTTTGCAATGGGCGCCAGTGTATAAAATGAATTCTGACCATTTTAATACACTGTTCTTTTGTTGAATTTTGAGGTATACTTTTTCAAAAAAGTGCAAGATACATTTATTTATTTATTTAAAAATTGAAGTGATTGAAATTAATTTTAATTTCGCATTTTTGGAGAATTTCACAAGAGTCTTCAAAAACTGTAGTCAGCTTGGCAAGTTAAAAAAATGTTAACAATCAAATATCCAGGTTTGGGGTTCATTGGTGTAAGGAATCCGAACTCAAGATGCAGAATTTGATAATGTCCTTCAACCTCTATGATGCTGACATGCAGATGTACATTGCACTTATTAATTTGTTTCTTATTTCATTCACTTAAATTTATCAAGCATATATACTGTACCAGGCACCAAAGATACAAAGTTGAAATGGTTACTGCCCTCGATAAACTCACAATTGGGTGATGAGAGGGAAGATTGAGAATGAAAGAAAGTAGAGATAAAAAGATACATTGGGAGAGTGAAGGTAGGCAGTGTAAAAGGCATCAAAAATATTTTCAGATTCTATAGTGTGATGATTGTTTTGGAGTGATGGGCAGAGGGCTGTGGCAGCACATAAGAGGGAGTATTAATTTTGACGGAATAAAGGGTTCTCAGCTACTATATTTTATGCATACAATTTGAAAGTGTTATTGTTCACCCCATTGCTTTAAGGTCAGCTCAATATGTTCTTATTTTCACACTTAAAAAACTATGGAGGTAGCATTTACAAAAGTTACCCATTTTAAAGTGAACAGTTCAGTGACATTTAGTACATTTACAATGTTGTGCCATACCTATCTAGTTCCAAAACATTTTCATCACCCCAGAATGAAACCCCGTGCCTATTAAGCAGTTATTCTCTATTTCTCCCGCTCCCTAGCACCTGGCAACTACCAGTCTTCTTTCTGTCTCTTGATATCTCATATAAAAAGAATCATACAATATACAACCTTTTGTGACTGGCTTTTTTCACTTAGTGTAATGTTTTCTAGGCTCACTTATGTTGTAGCATGCATTAGTACTTTATTCCTTTTTAGACTGAATAATATTCCATTGTGTATAAACCATATTTTGCTTATCCATTCATCCATTGATGGATATTTGGGTTGTTTCCACTTTTTGACTGTTTTGAATAGTGCTTCTATGAACGTGTGTACAAATATTTGTCTGAGTACTTGTTTTCAATTCTTTTGGATCTATACCTAGGAATGGAATTGCTGGGTCATATGGTAATTCCATGTTTAACTTTTTGAGGAACTGCCATACAGTTTTCCAAAATAGCTTCACTATTTTACATTCCCACCAACAATGTATCAAGCTTCCAATTTTTTCACATCCTTTCCAAGAGTTATTATTTTCCATTAAGAAAAATGATAGCCAACCTAGTGAAGGTGTCAGATACTATTTAGATGCCTATTTCTTGAAGTCAGAACTAGGGATCTGTGGAAACCGTAGGGAAGCAATGGGTTTGGTTGAACTCCCAGTTAATTGAGGTACAACAGGCTTCACTGAATCTATTTCTTCTTCCTCAGCAGGAATTATCCTGAGCTTCCTAGGGATACCTTTAGGCTAATCAAACCTCAGTACTTCTTAGTGTTGTTCATTCCCCACAATCTGTTATCAACAGAGCAGGATCCTAACTCCCCCAGGACAGATGAAGTTAAGTATTTTAGAGGCTGGTGACAATGTTTTTGGATCCTCACAGGGATTACTTTGAGATGAGCCTCTTTTTTTTTTTTTTTTTGTGGTACGCGGGCCTCTCACTGTTGTGGCCTCTCCCATTGCGGAGCACAGGCTCCGCAGGCTCAGCGGCCATGGCTCACGGGCCCAGCCGCTCCGCGGCATGTGGGATCTTCCCGGACCGGGGCGCGAACCCGTGTCCCATGCATCGGCAGGTGGACTCTCAACCACTGCGCCACCAGGGAAGCCCGAGATGAGCCTCTTTTAAAGAGGTGTTGCTCATATTTCAGAAGACTCTTGAAGACTTCTGATGTAGCACCTTAGGTAGCTATTAGTAAACTAAAGAGCTGGTGCCTTAAATAAGAAGTGCTAAACATCTTCATCTTCCCAGAAATGGAGGTCTCCAAAACAGAAATTTTAAAACACAAGAATATAGAAGCACATATTCTGTTAGCCTTTAGAGGAATGACATCATTATGTAGCTTTTGGAAAACTCTACTGTACACTTGCAAGAGAATGAGAGTGAAAAAGGCAAATAACATGTTATTATCCTTATTAAAATAATTTTGACCTTGCAGATCTCTGAAAGGGTCTGGGGGACCCTCATAGGTCCATGACCATACTTTGAGAACTGCTGCCCTAAATTATAGTCTATCCAGGGACCTCAAATATTAATGTTGACAATATCAATTTTAAAGTAGTTTTTATTAAACACCTATTGTCTTAATCAGGCACTGATCTAAGTGCTGGGGATATAGCAGTGTAGGAGATGGACGAAGTCTCTGCCCTCATGAGTTTCGAGTTCTTCTAGTCAGTTGATCTGGCAACTGAATGAAGTCATGAGTTTTCTATTTGCCTAAGCTAAGTCCTTACATTCATATCTCAGGATTTGTCAGGGCGTGTATGGGGCTGTTTATTTACAGCAGGTGAGGCAGTACAGCTGCAGTTGTTGACAGGAGTTCAGACTAGTGGGCAGACTGTGGTGCCCAAAGCGAGTGGATAGCAATACTTAGTTGCAGCCCAGACAGCACGATTTTTGATTTTGCTGTTCTTAAGACACCTGTGTCTCTTCCGCCTGCCCTTCCTTCCTTCCACTGTAAGTAGACTATTTCCTCAGATCACCTCTCCAATTTTACCACTCTCTTACCCTGGCAAAGTTATAGCCTCATGCTTCTTTATTATATGTAGAATAAAGAATATATATAAAATATATATAGAATAAAGAATATATGTGTTATACATAGAATAAAGAATACATGTAGGGACTTCCCTGGTGGTACAGTGGTTGAGAGTCCGCCTGCCAATGCAGGGGACACGGGTTTGAGCCCTGGTCTGGGAAGATCCCATGTGCTGCGGAGCAACTAAGCCCGTGCGCCACGACTAGTGAGCCTACACTCTAGAGCCCGGGAGCCACAACTACTGAGCCCACGTGCCACAACTACTGAAGCCCACGTACCTAGGGCCCGTGCTCCCCAGCAAGAGAAGCCACCGCAATGAGAAGCCCGTGCACCACAGCGAAGAGTAGCCCCTGCTCGCCGTAACTAGAGAAAGCCCACGTGCAGCAACGAAAACCCCAGGCAGCCAAAAATAAATAAATAAAAAAAAAAATAAAAAAAATACATGTATAATATACGTAGAATAAACATATAGAGAATACATACATATATGTAATACCAGGCATCTGCTTTGTTTCAGGCACAGTGCTAGGTACTAGCAATAACTCTGGCAATTGCATTTGAAACCCTCTAGTCTTAGAGCAAGAGTTGAAATATTTTATAGTGTCATGGCTTAAAGAGGTCACTCTAAGGCATGCACTGTAGAGCCTGCATATCCCTAACTATTCTAGTTTCCAGTTTTAACGGGTTTTAACAATTCCTTTGTGTGAATTCACCAAAGCTTTGAAAACTTCCCTATCCCATCTCCCACCCTCAGCATTTAAATCATATAAGTGGACGACGTCTGCATTTTCTTGAGCCATTGCTCTCAAGGGTAGTCTGATATTAGGCATCAAAATATGCTAACTATGGCTGTAGTCTGAAACTTTTTTTCTTGGCACAAAAGGGAAAATAAACCCAAATTTCAAACTTTTGCTTTAATTAAAATAAGCTTTATAGACATGCATTTTAATGGTGCACTGATAACATAGGAAAATCAGGAGTTCAAAAGTAAATATTGCCAGCATTCCTTAGACTCAAGTAATAGCAACAAATATTGTGAAAATTACAGTTTAGAAAAGACGATAGTACAATACAATTAGTAAGGCATGAAAGACGGTAGTAAGTAAACTGAGAGGTAGGGGTAAAGTGATTTTATTTATTTAAAAGGTGGAAAGCTGCATTTCTGTGTTTTGATTTTGCTATTTTAAAGATCTGTCTCACTTGCTACAATCACAAATTCCAACTGTGAATAATGGAAACTATTGAATGGGTGTATTGACTGCTCTTTTCAGTCTGTAACACACCTTCCTTGTTGGCACCAAAGAGCAATGAATGAGGCATTTTATTAAAACTGAGGCTCGTGGTTCTAATCAAAGGTCACTGGTTGGCTCTCACTTTTCAGTTTCAGATTTGTCTGTTTGATCAGGGGGCAGCAACGAAATTACTATGACAAAGACTTTGTACTAGGCTGTATCTGTCTGTTGAAACTTGAAAGTCTTTGGAACCGTGACGCTGACAGCATGTGAACACTGCAGGAATGTGCAAGCTGTGTAAGGTCTTAAAGAAACTTTTAAGTATCATCTTCCTTTTGTGTTGTTTGAAAGAGTTTCAGATACTATTAGGGTACTAGGGAAAAGGTGTTTTATTGATTAAAGAAGATTTTTTTTCTAGCAAATGTGCATTAAGACAGTCTTCCTATTACTTTTTCTGCTCAGTCCCTGCTTTATACAGCAAGTTCATTAACATGTAGATATGCGGTGATTGAAGTCAGACTGCTTTTTACAGTGAAGTTGTCTTGATATAATGAGCTCCTCTTTAATGTTCAAAAAATTGTTGTTACTTTCTGAAAGGGATTGTTTGTGAATTTCATTACATTTAATCTCTTCAAACAATTTCAGCATTGTTCAGTTTACTACAATTAAAATGTGTTCTGATGCTAAAAAAATCACTTTTTATAGATGTATCACAAATGTAAGCACTGTGAGAGGGGTTTGTTTTTTACTTTGAAAGAAAAGCTGCTATTTAGCTGAGAATTCTCATTGTTTTAATTGGTGCTCCATATGGAAAATCAGAAGAGGGTACACTTACTGTATTGCTAAACAGGCTAGTTTGCTTCTGAGGATTAGGTTTCACAACTAGTTCATTCAATCCCTGGACTAAAGCATTGGTCTAATCATAGTTGAAAAACAAGGGCCTTAACCTTGCCTTCTCAGTTTACTAGAGTACAACCCCTTCATCTTTAGAATGCTGCAAGTCTTGAGAAAGAACAGATATAGTGAAGCTAGGTTTCTGCTTTGGACAAAAGTTCTCAAAGGGGCATATCAGAAACCTGACTAAATTCTCAGTTGCAAACCAGCAATTGTAGTTCATAGTGAATAGCTTCATTCTGTGTAAATTATCCTTTCCACTTGGGCAAGCATAACTTCCCCCTAGTCAGTAGGACTATGATATGGTATGAGAGCAATCCTTGGCATTTCTTGAAGATTGGTCACAGAAAGAGGTAGAATGTCTTTCTAGAGAGTATTTAGCAGGTGGAAGGTTTAAAAATTCCCAGGTAGTGGCAAGGAGATTTTTCAGGTGAATCCCAGGAAGGTTGGCTTGTGAAGGCATGAGGTTAGAAAGCTGAGAATAAATTATTTGATTTCGTAAAGTTTTGGCCAGCCAGCAGTTTATAGAGCCATATGAATCCTACTAGGAACAGTGCTCAGGAAGATGTTCTTCCAGGATGTTTCTTCTTGCTTTAGTTTTTAGCGGTCATTAACATAATGACAAAACATCTAGTGAAGTCAGGAATATACTCAGAGATTCTTGATAGTTGGCATTGCATAGATAAAATATTTTAGATGATTGGCTAATTTTTGAAATTGTGTTTTGACTTCTTGAGGACAGAGTCAGCATCTGAACATTAACAGGGGTCTTTAGTAGACTGAGATAATCACATCACTAAGTGGGCTTTTATAAGCCATTATGATGTAGCTACATAACAAAAGGGCTTAATCAGATATCTTTATTATCCAAAAGATAAGAAGACACTATCAACTGAAAAAGGCACAATTCTTGTGTTGTATAAGGCATGAAATACTTCCATAGCCTTGTAGGTGCTAATAATGATGATAACAATATACTGTTATTATCATATGTATAATAATGATAAATGATAATGTTGCTAATATTATCATTTATAATTATAAAGGTAATATTTTCAGATGAGAAATAAGGATTATTTTCCAGTATATAAAGAGAAGTTGGGACAGAAAGATGATATTTTATGAAAATTATAGTTAAATTTACTAGTTATCATCAGTGTATTTAACAAGACTAACTGGAAACACTACATCCTGAGAATGTCATCAGAAGTTCTGGGATTCTGAAGCTTGGAAGACATTTAATTGACATTGAAAAAGGAAAATTATGTGTGGCAATCATTTTATGGTATATAAGAATAATGAAAAGTTGGAGAATAAAGTCAGAAATTCCTGGTCCCATAAGCACTCACAGCAGAGGCCTATGAATTTGTTTATCTACAGAATAAAATTTGTAAGCATTCTATATTTTATTAACTTCCCGTGCTTTTTATTATATGCAAAAGGCAATCAAACAAAGTGCAAGAACAATAATGTTTAAATATTAGCAGCAATTTGAATGAAAGTAAATTTATGATCAGGATAAAATGTTATTTGCTGAAAGCAAAGCTGTATTACATGACTTGATACTGGATACTTTAATCTGAAATGTTAAATATTTGAATCAACATAGAAAATGTTCGAGATGCTTATCCTTGATTAATAACTAATGTTTTTATGATCACTTTTGCATGTGATTCTGTGGTTATATTTGAACTATACCCTTAAAGAGGATGGCATAGTTACCCTTTGTTTTTGAATATTTGGGCCAAGAGATGTAGTTGAAGTACTTTCATTTTTATGGGAGGAAATGTAAAAAATATGATGTACTCTGAGACAAAAATGAGTTAGAGCAGCATTGCAGGGAGTTTTTAGAATATCTAACCATTTAGTATATTTTTCAGCCATAGTTCCATTTATTTCAGTCAGGTTTAACCAGTGGCGGGAGAGTGTTGCTGATTTGAGGACGGGTAATTTCAGTGCTTTTGATGTGCTTTCTTTCTCATTTTTAGGCTATGACTATAAGGAATCTCTGATAATTATGACTGAGTAATATCCTCAGCATTGCTGGCTATTTGAACTTATTACTAAATAATCTGTTGCCAGTGATGATTATATATCCATTTAACAACCTTTTGTTAGATGCTTGAGGTATAAGATACTGTAGAATATAATTAAGAGCTGTGATATTCTTTTTTTTTGAATTTTATTTATTTTTTTATAGCAGGTTCTTATTAGTTATCTATTTTATACATATTAGTGTATACATGTCAATCCCAATCTCCCAATTCACCCCACAACCCACCCCCCCCACCACTTTCCCCCCTTGGTGTCCATATGTTTGTTCTCTACATCTGCGTCTCAATTTCCGCCCTGCAAACCGGTTCATCTGTACCATTTTTCTAGGTTCCACATATATGCGTTAATATACGATATATGTTTTTCTCTTTATGACTTACTTCACTCTGTATGACAGTCTCTAGATGGATATCTACAAATGACGTCTCTACAAATGACTCAATTTCGTTCTTTTTAATGGCTGAGTAATATTCCATTGTATATGTACCACATCTTCTTTATCCATTCATATGTCAATGGGCATTTAGGTTGCTTCCATGTCCTGGCTATTGTAAAGAGTGCTGCATTGAACATTGGGGTGTGTGTGTCTTTTTGAATTATGGTTTTCTCTGGGTATATGCCCAGTAGTGGGATTGCTGGGTCATAAGGTAATTCTATTTTTAGTTTTTTAAGGAACATCCATACTGTTCTCCATCATGGCTGTATCAATTTACGTTCCCATCAACAGTGCAAGAGGGTTACCTTTTCTGCACACCCTCTCCAGCATTTGTTGTTTGTAGATTTTCTGATGATGCCCATTCTGACTGGTGTGAGGTGATACCTCATTGTAGTTTTCATTTGCATTTCTCTAATAATTAGTGATGTTGAGCAGCTTTTCATGTGCTTCTTGGCCATCTGTATGTCTTATTTGGAGAAATGTCTATTTAGGTCTTCTGCCCATTTTTGGATTGGGTTGTTTGTTTTTTTAATATTGAGCTGCATGAGCTGTTTATATATTTTGGAGATTAATCCTTTGTCCATTGACGTTTGCAAATATTTTCTCCCATTCTGAGGGTTGTCTTTTCATCTTGTTTGTAGTTTCCTTTGCTGTGCAAAAGTTTTAGGTTTCATTAGGTCCCATTTGTTTGTTTTTGTTTTTATTTCCATTACTCTAGGAAGTGGATCAAAAAAGATCTTGCTGTGATTTATGTCAAAGAGTGTTCTTCCTATGTTTTCCTCTAAGAGTTTTATAGTGTCCGGTCTTACATTTAGGTCTCTAATCAATTTTGAGTTTATTTTTGTGTATGGTGTTAGGGAGTGTTCTAATTTCATTCTTTTACATGTAGCTGTCCAGTTTTCCAAGCACCACTTATTGAAGAGACTCTCTTTTCTCCATTGTATATCTTTGCCTCCTTTGTCGTAAATTAGTTGACCATAGGTGCGTGGGTTTATCTCTGGGCCTTCTATCCTGTTCCATTGATCTATATTTCTGTCTGTGTGCCAGTACCATATTGTCTTGATTACTGTAGCTTTGTAGTATAGTCTGAAGTCAGGGAGTCTGATTCCTCCAGCTCCGCTTTTTTCCCTCAGGACCGCTTTGGCTATTCAGGGTCTTTTGTGTCTCCATACAAATATTAAGATTTTTTGTTCTAGTTCTGTAAAAAAATGCCATTGGTAATTTGATAGGGATTGCATTGAATCTGTAGATTGCTTTGGGTAGTAGAGTCATTTTGACAATATTGATTCTTCCAATCCAAGAACATGGTATATCTCTTTATCTGTTTGTATCATCTTTAATTTCTTTCATCAATGTCTTATAGTTTTCTGCATACTTTTGTCTCCCTAGGTAGGTTTCTTCCTAGGCATTATATTCTTTTTGTAGCAATAGTCAATGGGAGTGTTTCCTTAATTTCTCTTTCAGATCTTTCGGTGTTACTGTATAGGAATGCAAGAGATTTCTGTGCATTAATTTTTTATCCTGCAACTTTACCAAATTCGTTGATTAGCTCTAGTAGTTTTCTGGTGGCATCTTTAGGATTCTCTATGTATAGTATCATGTCATCTGCAAACAGTGACAGTTCTACTTCTTCTTTTCCAATTTGTATTCCTTTTATTTCTTTTACTTCTCTGATTGCTGTGGCTAAAACCTCCAAAACTATGTTGAATAATAGTGGTGAGATTGGACATCCTTGTCTTGTTCCTGATCTTAGAGGAAAAACTTTCAGTTTTTCACCACTGAGAATGATGTTTGCTGTGGGTTTGTCGTATATGGCCTTTATTACTTTGAGGTAGGTTCCCTCTGTGCCCCCTTTCTGGAGAGTTTTTTATCATAAATGGGTGTTGAATTTTGTCAAAAGCTTTTTCTGAATCTGCTTGTGCATTGAGATGATCATATGGTTTTTCTTCTTCAATTTGTTAATGTGGTGTATCACATTGATTGATTTGTGTATATTGAAGAATCCTTGCATCTCTGGGATAAATCCCACTTGATCGTGGTGTATGATCCTTTTAATGTCTGTTGGATTCTGTTTGCGAGTATTTTGTTGAGGATTTTTGCATCTATATTCATCAGTGATACTGGTCTGTAAATTTCTTTTTTTGTAGTATCTTTGTCTGGTTTTGATATCAGGGTGATGGTGGCCTCATAGAGTGAGTTTGAGAGTGTTCCTTCCTCTGCAATTTTTGGGAAGAGTTTGAGAAGGATGGGTGTTAGCTCTTCTCTAAATGTTTGATAGAATTCACCTGTGAAGCCATCTGGTCCTGGACTTCTGTTTGTTGGAAGATTTTAAATCACAGTTTCAATTTCATTACTTGTAATTGGTCTGTTCATATTTTCTGTTTCTTCCTGGTTCAGTCTTGGAAGGTTATACCTTTCTAAGAATTTGTCCATTTCTTCCAGGTTGTCCATTTTGTTGCTTGTAGTAGTCTCTTAGGATGCTTTGTATTTCTGCAGTGTCTGTTGTAACTACTCCTTTTTCATTTCTAATTTTATTGATTTGAGTCCTCTCCCTCTTTTTCTTGATGAGTCTGGCTAATGGTTTATCAATTTTTTTTATCTCCTCAAAGAACCAGCTTTTAGTTTTATTGATCTTTGCTATTGTTTTCTTTTTTTTCTATTTCATTTATTTCTGCTCTGATCTTTATGATTTCTTTCCTTCTACTAACTTTGGGTTTTGTTTGTTCTTCTTTCTCTAGTTCCTTTAGGTGTAAGCTTAGATTGTTTATTTGAGATTTTTCTTGTTTCTTGAGGTAGGCTTGTATAGCTATAAACTTCCCTCTTAGAACTGCTTTTGCTGCATCCCATAGGTTTTGGATTGTCGTGTTTTCATTGTCATTTGTCTATAGGTATTTTTTGATTTCCTCTGATTTCTTCAGTGATCTCTTGGTTATTTACTAACGTATTGTTTAGCCTCCATGTGCTCGTGTTTTTTACGTTTTTTTTTCCTGTAATTGATTTCTAATATCATAGCACTGTGGTCAGAAAAGATGCTTGATATGATTTCATTTTTCTTAAATTTACTGAGGCTTGATTAGTGACCCAAGATGTGATCTATCCTGGAGAATGTTCCGTGCTCCCTTGAGAAGAAAGTGTAATCTGCTGTTTTTGGATGGAATGTCTTATAAATATCAATTAAATCTATCTGGTCTGTTGTGTCATTTAAAGCTTGTGTTCCCTTATTAATTTTCTGCCTGGATGATCTGTCTCTTGGTGTAAGTGAGGTGTTAAAGTCCCCCACAATTATTGTGTTACTGTCGATTTCCTCTTTTAAAGCTGTTAGCAGTTGCCTTATGTATTGAAGTGCTCCTGTGTTGGGTGCATATATTTATAATTGTTATATGTTCTTCTTAGATTGATCCCTTGATCATTACGTAGTGTCCTTCCTTGTCTCTTGTAACATTCTTCATTTTAAAATATATTTTGTCTGATATGAGTATTGCCACTCCAGCTTTCTTTTGATTTACAGTTGCATGGAATATCTTTTTCCATCCCCTCATTTTCAGTCTGTGTGTGTCCCTAGGTCTGAAGAGGGTATCTTGTAGACAGCATATATATATATGGGTCTTGTTTTTGTATCCATTCAGCAAGCCTGTGTCTTTTGGTTGGAGCATTTAATCCATTCACGTTTAAGGTAATTATCGATATGTATGTTCCTATGACCATTTTCTGAATTGTTTTGTGTTTGTTTTTGTAAGTCCTTTTCTTCTCTTGTGTTTCCCACTTAGAGAAGTTCCTTTAGCATTTGTTGTAGAGCTGGTTTGGTGGTGCTGAATTCTCTTAGCTTTTGCTTGTCTGTAAAGCTTTTGATTTCTCCATTGAATCTGAATGAGATCTTTGCAGGTAGAGTAATCTTGTTTGTAGGTTCTTCCCTTTCATCACTTAAGTATATCATGCCACTCCCTTCTGGCTTGTAGAGTTTCTGTTGAGAAATCAGCTGTTAACCTTATGGGAGTTCCCTTGTATGTTATTTGTCATTTTTCCCTTGCTACTTTCAATAATTTTTCTTTGTCTTTAATTTTTGCCAATTTGATTACTATGTGTCTCAGCGTGTTTTTCCTTGGGTTTATCCTGTATGGGACTCTCTGCACTTCCTGGACTTGGGTGGCTATTTCCTTTCCCATGTTAGGGAAATTTTCGACTATAATCTTTTCAAATATTTTCTCAGGTCCTCTCTGTCTCTCTTCTCCTTCTGGGACCCCTATAATGCAAATGTTGTTGCATTTAATGTTGTCCCAGAGGTCTCTTAGGCTGTCTTCATTTCTTTTCATTCTTTTTTCTTTATTCTCTTCCGTGGCAGTGAATTCCACCATTCTGTCTTCCAGGTCTCTTATTCATTCTTCTGCCTCAGTTATTCTGCTATTGATTCCTTCTAGTGTAGCTTTCATTTCAGTTATTGTATTGTTATCTCTGTTTGTTTGTTCTTTAATTCTTCTAGGTGTTTGTTCTTTAATTCTTCTAGGTCTTTGTTAAACATTTCTTGCATCTTCTCGATCTTTGCCTCCATTCTTTTTCCAATGTCCTGGATCATCTTCACTATCATTATTCTGAATTCTTTTTCTGGAAGGTTTCCTATCTCCACTTCAGTTAGTTGTTTGTCTGGGTTTTTATCTTGTTCCTTCATCTGATACATAGCCCTCTGCCTTTTCACCTTGTCTGTCTTTCTGTGAATGTGGTTTTTGTTCCACAGGCTGCAGGATTGTAGTTCTTGCTTCTGCTGTCTGCCCTCTTGTGGATGAGGCTATCTAAGAGGCTTGTGCAAGTTTCCTGATGGGAGGGACTGGTGGTGGGTAGAGCTGAGTGTTGCTCTGGTGGGCAGAACTCAGTAAAACTTTAATCCTCTTGTCTGCTGATGGGTGGGGCTGGGTTCCCTCCATGTTGGTTGTTTGGCCTGAGGTGACCCAACACTGGAGCCTACCTGGCTCTTTGGTGGGGCTAATGGTGGACTCTGGGAGGGCTCATGCCAAGGACTACTTCCCAGAACTTCTGCTGCCAGTGTCCTTGTCCTCACGATGAGCCACAACCACCCCCTGCCTCTTCAGGAGACCCTCCAACACTAACAGGTAGGTCTGGTTCAGTCTCCTATGAGGTCACTACTCCTTCCCCTGGGTCCCGATGCACACACACTACTTTGTGTGTGCCTTCTAAGAGTGGAGTCTCTGTTTCCTCCAGTCCTGTTGAAGTCCTGCAATCAAGTCCCACTAGCCTTTAAAGTCTGATTCTCTAGGAATTCCTCCTCCCATTGCTGGACCCCCAGGTTGGGAAGCCTGACATGGGGCTCAGAACCTACACTCTAATGGGTGGACTTCTGTGGTATAAGTGTTTTCCAGTTTGTGAGTCACCCACCCAGCAGTTATGGGATTTGATTTTATTGTGATTGCACCCTTCCTACCATCTCATTGTGGCTTCTCCTTTGTCTTTGAATGTGGGGTATCTTTTTTGGTGAGTTCTAGTGTCTTCCTGTAGATGATTGTTCAGCAGTTAGTTGTGATTCCGGTGCTCTTGCAAGAGGGAGTGAGCACATGTCCTTCTGCTCTGCCATCTTGAACCAATCTCAAGAGCTGTGATATTCTTTTGTGTACGTTCTCATTTTGAATCAAACATGATAAAGTTTTGATTCATTTTTCTTTTACATAAAAAGTGTAAATATCAAAAACCTGGAAGTAGTATGTCAGTTTTTTCCGATTAATATATCAAGATCAGAATCTTGAGAAGGAAACATGTATATTAAAAAGCCCATCTGGGGGCTTCCCTGGTGGCACAGTTGTTGAGAGTCTGCCTGCCGATGCAGGGGACGCGGGTTCGTGCCCCGGTCCGGGAGGATCCCACATGCCGCGGAGCGGCTGGGCCCGTGAGCTGTGGCCGCTGGGCCTGCGTGCCCGGGGCCTGTGCTCCGCGGTGGGAGAGGCAACGGCAGTGAGAGGCCCGCATGCCACAAAAACAAAAACAAAACAAAAAGCCCATCTGGATATAGAATTACCAAAACATATTACTGAATTATTGGTAAATATAAATTTTTTTATAATTTTACTCAGCTAGTCAAGAGTGCATGGTGGAAGGCACTTCTATTTATTAATACGTTCATCGTATCTCTACTTTTAAAAATGATTTAACTTTCTGGTGTGTGAAATTCTTCTGGTAAAATTTTTTATATGTTTAAGACTTTATATGTAATAATAAGGACAATATATTTTATTTAAGAAAAACATCTAAATGCTTAAATTACTCATCATACCTGAGCAAAAATAATTTAAGAAAAGAAATAATTACATTTATCTTGGTTGATGATCAGCTAATTAGTGGTAATTTAAATTCAATAAGTGTACACACTGAAAGATTTAATGAGTTTTCATAGCATTGTCAACTTTTTAATGTATCAGTTAAAAAGATTCTTTTTCTTTGAAGATTGTTGTATTTTTAAAATGTTATTGATACGACAGATTCTATTTGATTGTTTATTTATATATTTATTTTTGGTTATGAATTTTGCAGATTACCCTGCTGGCTAGTATGTGATTGAGATTGAGTTGTTTTCCATTTTTATATATTTCCATGTGAAACATTCACAGAAGTAATCCTGCACATCTTTTAAGCAGTCAATGACCTTATCTTTTGCCAAAATCAAATGACATTCAATACTGATACTATGGAGAGAGGAATCAAAATAGACACCTAATTATAATTACTTTTTGCCCATCATTATATCACTACGTGCAGAACAACTGATTTTTAAGAGATCACACAACTGCTGAATTTTGGCAGGTACAAAAGGTTTTTATCATTGCTTCTCTCACCCTCCCCCTTCCTGCTTTCATCACATGTAGGTTTACTGGAACAGTTCAGACTGACCTCTTTCTTGAAAGATTTAGTTTGAATTATAATAGTTTTTAGGAAGTAGAAGTGTAAAGGAAGGTTAATATGTTTATGATAGCTTCATATTTTCAGAAATCCTTTATGATACAGTTCAGTTTTTAAGAGAGTAAGGATAGTTTTGGGTAATCTTGTGGAAATGACTATAAAGCCTTGGACCAAATGCTATACAGCTAGCTTCCAGAGTTACTGCTTTTGCAACAAAATCCAACTGTGAGCAATATAAAGGCAGAGACTACACTTCTTAACTTTTCTAACCTAGTACATAGCATTGTGCCTGGTACATAGTAGATATTCAATAGTTGCTGAAAGAGCAAAGGAAGATAGGATGTGAAGGAAGGAGGAAGGAGAAAAAAGCATAGGTTGATTGGACAAAGTGATAAATCCCATGTTATCCTGTTTTTTTTTTTTTTTTTTTTTTTTTTTGTGTGTGTGTGTGTGTGTGTGTGTGTGTTTGGCTGATGCATTGCTCCCCCAGACCAAAAACTAACAGGGCATGAACATGGTATAATTTACACTGGACATGAACGTGGTATAATTTTGAGAAACCTGTCATTGCAGGGGTTTAAGTACTTTTATTTGCTGTTAGTTCACAGTGGCTCAATTCTTTTTTTCCTGTTCATTTTTGTTGGATTGTACTGGGAATAATATAAGTAGGGTTGCATGTGACATTTCAAGGAAAGCTTTGATGATGACTATCATTATATTTGTTGTCTCTTCTCTTAAAACTGCAGATCCCTGTGACAAATTCTCCTTTTGAATGGGCTGAATACCACCTCACAATAGGGGCTACCACTTCCTGTTCAGTCTTGTTCACCACACTAAGACACTTCAATTACTCTGTAACATGTATATGATATTTAAGAGTCAAAAATACCCGCTAAGTAGCCAATTGACAGAAAGTGGTTTATTACTCATCTTTTAGATAAGATCCTTGATGAAATGGTGTTAGAAATTAGGACAGGTAAAGGACCTGAATAATAGAGTCCATGCTTTTGTTGTAAGTCAGCAATGAAACATATCTATCCTGTCTTTAAGAATTTGTTGTCATTTTATTTACCGTTAATTTTACCCTGGCTCTCTTCTGAGTCAGAGGCACCAGTCTACATTAGATGGCCCTAGGATCAGTGACTCTTTAAAGATATGGTCTCCATTGGGAGATATGGGTACTGGATTGTAGCCACTTACACACTTCTGTATTAAAATGTTATCATTTCAAGTGTTTTCCTTTTACAGGTAGTTTCGTTAATAAAAGGAAAGTTATTAGTCAGAGAAAGAATGTATTTTTGAAGATGATAAATTCCTAGGTTTAAAGTATAGATTTTTAATCCTTTTGTTGACACTGCTGTTTAATAATTGTTATTTTTATTATGAAATATAATAGTCATTGTGTAGAATGATCCTCATATTCATATAGTGTTATTTCTCAAATAATTTCATATCATATATTTTTTATTCCCTTCTAGATAGGTATTATACAATGCCATACTAATTTTCCCGTTCTCCAATTTTGTCATTTTGTCATGGTTCTATGATGTTTACCAAATCAACCTAACTTAGGAGTGTCAGCCCAGAGTAAGCTATAATTGTTTATGGCACAGAGGATCTCATTCTGACATTTTAGGTCTTAATTTATAACTTCTAGGAATGTTATATAAAGCTTTACAAAAAGCCCTTTGGTTTTCTGAGAGACCTGAACCTCACTCTTCTGTAACTCCCAAATTGGACAATATAAAGTACATATTTCTTTATAAAATGCATGGATAGCAACATCTTGTTACTAAATGTTTAGAAAAATTACTTTCATTTGTGGAAGGCTCTAATTATTGTTGTGTGCAATAAATGTTTGACTCAATCTTATTCATTTGACCGGACTAGTAAACTCTTAAGTATGAATAGATAAAAACAAAACTTCCATACTAACTCATAGAGTGAGATATATTTTGATTGCATGCCTTTTTTGGGGAGATGGGGCAGTAAATAAGCTGATCTTTGTAAATTACATAAATCTCACTTTTGGTCTGGAGAATTTTCATCCCACATTTAAGTTTTTACAGTGAATTTTATTTGTAAAATGTCATCTATAAACATGTATTTTCCTGTTTTTATTTTACCTCAGTGGATTTTTATGATTAACAGAGATTTTTAAAAGCATAACCTCTGTTTTACTTCATAATTTGTCAAAAGTACTAATTTATTTTGGGATCATGTATATTAAAGTTTAAGGTATTGGAGAAAATTTTAGGTGTTACTGCAGTGATGTTTCTCTATATGTAATATTCAAGTGTCAATGAAATAATGCAAAATTGGGAAAATAGAAGCTATAGCTTATAGGTGTGTAAGAAAAATGTGCAATACACATTTGATTAAAATGGTCTAGAATATTTATAGAAAACACTTTGAATTGTTAACTAAGCAATGCATAAAACATTCTATTTGATCAGTTTTGTTTTTGAATAATTTCTCATGTTAAAATTATTTTTGTGCTACTTCTTTATGTTTAACCCCTTATTTGTAAATATTATAGAATATATGCCAAATAGGAGAGTGTTGCATTGTATGAGTCTATTTTTAAAGTGGGTTACTTGTAAATGGCACATAGTTGGGTCTTGGTTTTTATTCAGTCTGGAAATCTTTGCCTTTTATTTAGAGTGCCTAGACCATTTATATTTAATGTAGTTATCTATATGGTTGGGTTTAATTTACCATCTTTTTTATTTTAAATATGTTCCATTTATAGAGTATTTACAAAATGATTCCATTTTATCTCCACTGTCCTCTAATTAGCTTTTATAGTTTTAGGTTATATATTTAGATCTATATTAAGCTCATTCAGCTTTATTTTTATGTATGGTATGATAGTGTGAGGTAAGATTTGAGTTTCAGTTTTTCTCTTTGCATGTGGAGCTCCAACTGTTCACAACTATCTTTTGAAGAAATTACAAATTGTGAAAAATTTTTGTTTAAGTTCTCCATATAATTACTTTTGTAAATATAGATTTCTATCTGGCATTGTTTCTTCTACTGAGGAACTTCCTTTAATGTTTCTTGTAGTGCAGATCTGCTGCTGCTCCCAATTTTTGTTTGTCTGAAAAAGTCTTTTTTTCTTCACCTTCCTGTTATAAAGATATTTTTCTTAGAATTCTATGTTGGCAGTGTTTTCCCCCCAATATTTTAAAGGTGTTACTTCATGCATAGCTTCTAATGAAGAGTCTGCTATCAACACATTGCCATGTCTATATTTATTGTCATCTCCACCCCCCCACACACACTGTTTTTAAGAAGCTCTCTTTACCACTGTTTTGCAGTGATTTTATTGATGTACCATATGTCTTTTAAATGTGGTTTCTTTATGTTTCTTCTGCTTGTGCTTTGTTAAACTTCTTGGCTCTATGGGTTTATAGTTTTCTTCAAATTTTTAAACCTTGGGTTGTATTTCTCACTCTTTCTTCTCTCTTTTAGGATTATACTTACATGTATGCTAGACTACTGATGCCCTGTTTGTTTTTTAAATTCTTCTTTTCTGAGTGCTTTAATCATTTATTTCTATTGCTCTGTCTTCAGCTGTTAATCCTATTCAGTGTGTTTTTCATTTCAGATATTTTCCCTCTCTAGAAGTTATGCATCTTTTTAATATATTCCATTTTTCTTCTTAACATGTTCATGTTTTTCTTTATATTTTTGAACATATGGAGCACATTTTTTTTTTTTTTTTGCGGTACGCAGGCCTCTCACCTCTGTGGCCTCTCCCGTTGCAGAGCACAGGCTCCGGATGCGCAGCCTCAGCGGCCATGGCTCACGGGCCCAGCCGCTCCGCGGCACATGGGATCCTCCCGGACTGGGGCATGAACCCGTGTCCCCTGCATCAGCAGGTAGACTCTCAACCGCGGTGCCACCAGGGAAGCCCATGGAGCACATTTTAATAGCTATTTTAATATCCTTATCTGCTGATTTCGTCATCTCTGTCATTACTGAGTCTATTTCTATTAATTGACTTTTCTCCTGGTTATGGGTCATATCTTCCTGTTTCTTCACAAGCCTGTAATTTTCTTAAGCTTTTAAAATTATTGTGGTAATATTCATATAATGTAAATTAATAGTTTCAGCAATTTTAAGTGTACAATTCAGTGGCATAATGTTGAAAAACCATCACCACTATCTAGATCCAGAACATTTTCATCACTCCAAACATAAAACTATACCTTTTAGACAGTCACTCTCTATTTCTCTCTCCCTTCAGCCCCTGGCAATCACTAATCTTTCTGTCTCTATGGATTTTTGTATTCTAATTATTTCATATAAATGACATCATACACTGTGGCCTTTGTGTTTGGCTTCTTTTGTTTAGCATATTTTCTAGGTTCATCTATGTTGTAGCACATAGCAATACTTCATCTATTTTTTGGCTGAATAATATTCTGTTATATGGCTATACCTTAATTTCTTTATTCATTTATCAGTTGATGGACATTTGGGTTGCTTCTACCTTTTGGCTATTGTGAAATAGTGCTGCTATGAACATTCATGTATAAGTTTCTTTTGAACATCTGTTCTCAGTTTTTTTACAACAATACCTAGGAGTGGAATGGCTGGGTCATATGCTAATTCTGTATTTATCATAACAGGAACTGCATAGTGTTTTTTTTTCTACAGTGGCTGCACCATTTTACATTCCATCAGTAATGTATGAGGGTTCCATTTTCTCTGCATATTCATCAACACTTGTTATTGTCTGCTTTTTAAAAAAATTATAGTTATCCTAGTGGACGTTAAGTGGTATCTTGTGGTTTTGACTTGCATTTTTCTAATGAATAATGATGTTGAACATCTTTTCATATGCTTATTGGCCATTTGTATACTTCCTTTGGGAAATATCTGTTCAAATCTTTTGCTCATCTTAAAATTGGTTTGTCTTTTCTTTGTTGAGTTGTAAAAGTTTTTTTTTTAATGTATTGTGGGTATTAGACCTCAATTATATATATTATTTGCAAATATTTTCCCCATTCTTTGTGTTTTAACTTTCTTAATGGTGTTCTGTGGTGCACAGAAGTTTTTAATTTTGATGAAGTCCAATGTATATATTCTTTCTTTTGTTACTTGTAGTTTTGGTATCATATCTAAAATATCATTGCCAAATCCAAAGCTATGATTTACCCCTGTGTTTTTTTCTAAGAGTTTTATAGTTTTAGTCCTATATATGTCTTTGGTCTATTTTGTTTTTGTATATGGTGTGAGCAAGGTATTTTACGTGTGAATATCCAGGTTTCCTAGCACTGTTTGTGGAAGAGATTATCCTTTCCCCAAGGGTTTTGGTACCCTTGTTAAAAATCAGTTAACCATAGATGCATAGGTTTATTTCTAGGCTGTTATTTTCTATTACATTTATCTATATGTCTATGCTTATGCTGGCACCACACTGTTTTGACTGCTGTAAGCTTTGTAGTGAATTATGAAATTGGAAAGTGTGAGTTCTCCATCTTAGTTCTTTTTTTCAAGATTGTTTTGGATATTAAGGGTCCCTTGCAATTTCATATAAATTTTAGGATCAGCTTTTCCATTTCTGCAAAAATGGCCATTATATTTTGATAAGGATTGTATTGAATCTGTAGATCCATTTGGGGAGTATTACCATCTTAGTAATATTGCCTTACAATCTATGAACATGGGCTGTCTTTCTATTTATTTAGGTCTTTATTAATCCCTTTCAGTAACGTTTTGTAAGGCTTGTAATTTTTAATTAAATGATGAGCATTATGGGGGCTTCCCTGGTGGCGCAGTGGTTGGGAGTCTGCCTGCCGATGCAGGGAACGCGGGTTCGTGCCCCGGTCTGGGAGGATCCCACATGCCTCAGAGTGGCTGGGCCCGTGAGCCATGGCCGCTGAGCCTGCGCGTCCGGAGCCTCTGCTCTGCAGCGGGAGAGGCCGCGGCAGTGAGGGGCCTGCGTACCGCAAAAAAAAAAAAAAAAAAAAAAAAAAAAAGATGAGTATTGTGAATTTTATGATATTGAACGCTAGATTTTGTTTTATTCCTTTAAATAATATTGTAATGTGTCTGGCACATAAAGTAACTTGGAATTAGTCAAATGAGGCTTGCTTTTAAGCTTTTTGAGTTAGGCATCATGTTCTAGGAATAATTTAGGCCCACTACTTGATGAGACCTTTTTGATAACTTTTGTCAATGTCTATATATTTTGAAGCCTTTTCCTCTGTAGCTGGTGGGAATACACACTATTGTCAGCCCTCTGTAGGCTTCATACATTTTCAAACTATTGTTTTACCTTAGTTACTTTTCCAGAGTAGGGTAATTTCTTCTAACCTATATGCAGATCTCTATTCAGTCAAAGACTGAATAGGACCCCTCTGCCCATCCCTGAATCCCTTTCTCTGTGTAGCGTTCTTCTTTTTAAAGTTCTCTGCCCTGTTAATTCTAGCCTTTTGGTCTCTCTGTTCTTTAACCTTTGTTCCTCAACTCAGCTAGACCTCTGGGCTCTTGTTTGGGATCCCCCTGTCCGTACTGTGGCCTAAAGACTTTAGGAGCAATCACAGGCTCACCCCATTTGTTCCTTTCTTCTCAGGAATGATAGTCCTGCACTGTCTATTGTTCAGTTTCTGAAAATCATAGTTTCATATATTTCAGTTTCTAGTTGTTTAAGGTGTTAGGGTTACTTCAATATTGTCAGAAGTAGAAGTTGTGCATCACTGTATCAAAGAAAAGTCAAATTGAACTTTCATTGATGTAAAGTGAAAAGAACACCTTAGTTCTTGTGTAGTGCCTGGATGAATTTAGGCACCCTCTTTAACAAATTTATCTTAAAAGTTGAATACATCCTTAATGCTAGTTAATTATTAGTGAGAATTTTTTTATTGTGCCATTTTCCAAGTAAATACTAGCTTAATGACACAATGTCCACAGTATTAAGAATTTTAAAAAAATTCAACCTTAAAAGCATAACATTCTAATGATGAAAGGTGTGTGTGGTTGATGGAAGGCGAGATTGATATTGAACTTGCTTCAATTTCTTCGTCTCTAGAATAAAGAAAACAATAATATAGTTGTTTTGATATATGTAATATGATATATGTAATGTGATGTATGTAATGTGATATATGTAATGTGTTTTTAGGAGAGTGCCAGGCATATACTAAGTGCTGTATAGGTGTGAATCATTATTATTCTCTTAATCATAATCATTATTTTTATTATCATATGAGGAGACATGGAGGGAATTAGATCATGAAATTTAAAGCTATAAAAACATTTATATAATTTAATATCAAATTATGTCTGGATATATTAACTTTGAATATCCTTGGCATGAAGAGTTGAAGACAGAACCTGTAGTTTGGGCTAGTTATGTAGTGCTTAACAAAGAATTTTGTTCTGTGAAACTTCTGTATGTTAGCTAGCAAACTTTTTCCTCTTACATCTGTGATGTGATTACTGAAACCATCAATGTTGAGAACTGAAAGGAAATTAAGCTGAGATTTTTACTGGGTTAGAAATGAAAAGATCTATAGCATAGCCATTCACATTTTAAATAGAGGTTCAGATTATTGATATTGTTGAACTCTAAAAATGATATGATAATTAGACTTTGGGGAAAAATATATGGTGGTATATATTGGTCTTCACAGTAAATGTATTCTATAAAGTTGCATGTTCATTCAATTTTGGTTAGTTAATTTCACTTCCAAGTTCAGTATGGAGGACTGTACTACTAAAAAGAACATGCCTTTGAGGTAAAGAGTTCCTTAATAATAGACATTACTTCGTATATTAGTAAGTGCTCAATTAACATTTCTACCAAATTAATTTTTAAAACATTTTCTTGTAGCAGTTTGTGTATATGTAGACTGCTTTTGATTTGGAAATAAAATACTATGCCTTTTCAGAAGTGGAGGTGCTAGACTAACTATGGGTAATATTAAATATAATATTAGCCGTCATTTACTAATCAGGTCTCTGATGCTGGAAAAAGTACTCCACTGAGTTCATCACAGTCTTTAAAATAATACCTGTTTGTTGAAAAAACTTTTGAATTCTAATGGTGCAGAACATTGAGGTTACTTAAGAAATTAGGATTTTTGTTCATGCTATGTTCGGATTGGGTAATATTTCTGTTTTAGCTCAACAGAATTTAAATGGACCTGCATACCTGGTTCTGAAGTCTTCTTGATTTGCTTTTTCTGGAGTTATTAAAATTCTTAGTCACACTATTGATTAAAGTGCTCAAGTTTTTTTACCTTGCTAAATTCTGTAGGACAGGTTTGTTCTGGGAGATTTTTGTTTATAAACAGTTTAACTTAACAGTTCAAACAATTGCTGTAGAAATTTGCTTGTGAAGTTATGATTTATAGCATTATTTTTATAACACCACAAAATAACCTTGCTACCATAGCTAGCAGCAGATTTGGAAACTGTAGGGTCTAGTGTGTGAAGTTATTGCACATGAATGGAGAGAGATGTTATTTCAGTGATATGTTTTTATTACTAGCTTCTGTTTTTATTAAGGATAATGAAAACCTTGTGTCTGGGCCTATGAACAAAACTAATGTGACCTTTGATATGACCCACCTGTTGTGCTTTCACAATTGATAATAGTCCCCTCATGTGAGGGTGATCTGGAGAATAACAGTGTGCCAGCATGATGGAAAATAACATTTGCAAATTTAAGTTGCAGAAATTGAAATATGCTTGGATCAGGTCCTAGATTAAAATAATGAAAACAACTTATCTAACCAAATATTTTGAGAAAAGAAGATATTAACAGATGCCTGATTCACAAGGCCTTTTACGGGGGGAGTTGTTCCTTGGTTATATACTTGTCTATCAGGCTCCTTAAAATAAATGGCCTTCTAAATCAATATTTGGCAATTTTTACAACAAGAAGAATGAGATAACCAATGCCTGGATTGCAGACATTCCCAATGTTGTCACATTTATGGAAATTTAAAACTTTTATTTAGCATTTAATACCAATTTTTTTAAAGCATCAATCATGCTTTTAAAAAAAAAGGAAAGAAGGAAGGAATAAGCAGTTTGCTTATTTGATTCTTGGAGCATGGGTGTAAAGAATAGCTTTCTCTGCTAAACCATGTCTGGTCTGAATTTACCTGAAGAGTAGTCTACTGGCTAAAGAATTGTATCAATTTTGCAGATAAATTTAAGGACACCATCATTTGGTAGATATTTTCACTAGATTGCAAAACGTTCTTTAGCATATTCATTGTTAAGAAGATCCTAGTGATGATATATGTAGTATCTGAAAACTAATGCACTACTGTTCTGCAATGTACAGGCCAAATACCATCATTATGGAAATCACTGTACTATAAAAACATTGACATATCTTGGCTTCTGGCTTAGGTTAAATATAGTCCCTAACTAGTCAATACTCATTTTAAGTCTTCTGCAGACACCACTCCCTCTTTTGCAGCTGCATGAACATTAGTGCCATGGCTATAGCTTTGTTGATGAGGGTTCCACTGATAAGATCTTTGTAGAAGGAGGAAAAGAGGGTGGCATTAAGGCTTTAGTTGAAGGTGTGATGGATGATGCTTTACTAATGTCTCATGCTTGGCTCTTGGAATTGCTGCTGCCAATACCTGTGGAGTCCTTCTTCCTCCTGGCATGGCAGGGAGTCAGGAAGCAGTTTGCTCTTGGGATCCCCTTTTAGGACTCAATGCATATTTTCTTATAGAAACTAGAGTGTTATAATCCAGTGTTCAGCTGTGCTATGAGTGGGCTAGCATAGGATCCTAACCACTATTAATATCATTTTTTCTTTGAGAAAGTACATTCCAAAGTCTAAGAAGAACTTTTGGAACTAAATCCATTTGTGTGTTCATGTTTCCTATAGGAGATCTAGGACTTCCTGCATTACTTTAAAAATGGAGAGACTTTGGAAGTCATCTATTTCAAATTCATTTTATAGATAAGACAAAATTCTAGAAGAAACTTAAGTCTAGTTTGGCTGGAAAAAATATCATCCCATGGGATTGGGTCTTTAAGACATTAAAGAAAATCTATTTTATCTATAAGCTTATTTCTTTTAGGTCCCAAGACTCTTGATTTTTAAATTTTTCATGGTTCTGTGATGTGCAGGTCAAAGAATTTTCCTGGTTTCTCTGTTATGAGGACCTCTGCATCACTAATATTATATGATCTGTAGATTAAAAGATAATAAGACTTTGTATATTTTGTTGGACTTATCTGTTCTGCTGTGTTGTTTTATTAATTGTATCTAACATAGTGTTGAAAATATGTTACAGTGGACAAGTCATTGCTTTAAATGGCCAATTATTGATCCTGAACTGATTCATATTAAAATTCCTAATTTATGTTTACATGAACCTTTATATGCTTTTGATCTGTAGACTGGTATGTTATGTTAATTAAAGTGGACAAGTAAAGAACACGTGCTCAAAAAAATGTAGTGTTGGGTTTCCCTGGTGGCGCAGTGGTTGAGAGTCTGCCTGCCGATGCAGGGGACACGGGTTCGTGCCTCGGTCAGGGATGATCCCACGTGCCACGGAGCGGCTGGGCCCATGGGCCATGGCCACTGGGCCTGCGCGTCCGGAGCCTGTGCTCCGCGACGGGAGAGGCCACAGCAGTGAGAGGCCCGCATACTGCAAAAAAAAAAAAAAAAAAAAAAATGTTGTGTTACTGGTTTTCAAAAACTGACCATGATTCAAAATTATATTTGTTTGGAGCTGTGCATTTTAATTTTTGTGTGATATTTTTTTCTTGATATCTTGTAGTATATCAATAAAGGTGTTTGAAGGAAGAATATGTTTAATTTTAAAAATGACATTTGAACAAATTTGTTGTCACCTAATGATGTATTATTGTGATGATGATATATGGGAACTTCCCTTTTACATCTCCTGCTTAAACATGCTCCCTAATAAGTCAAAATAAAAAATAGAGATATTAATATTATACTGAAGACAAAATTTCATGTTTTCAATGAAGGTATTTTTCATTTTAAACATCTTTATTTTAGGATGAAAATGTAACAACCATTTTCTGTTGCTGGAAAGGAGTTGATAGGCGACTTTCAAGTGTGTTTTTCACCTTTGACTTCTTCAGAATTCAAATCTCAGACTATGATTTTTCATATCTCAAGTAGAAGAGTTTTTTGGTCCTAATCCTCTTCATTGAGCTTACTGTTAGTCCTCCAACTTACCTAATTTTTAGGAATACAGAGTTTTCAGTCATCAAAGTCACATAACATCTTACCCAATCTCACAGACTAAATTATGCCCAAAATATTAAAGATATATTCATTTAGTTTTAAATATTATGTTCTATTGCAAGGTACTGATATTATATACTTTACATTTATGTTGAACTTTTTAATCATTTTTTGCTGAATAAATATAATCAGTATGCTATGTATTACACTTTAAATAGATACCATATGTAACTTTGTGTCTAAGTATTTTTTGTTGATATAGGCATCAACACTAAATGAATATTTAATTCATTGATTTTGTTTCTTTGAAAATACTTCTCTCAGAAATTCACATTTTACTTGTTTTATGTTGAGTGTGATAAAATGTTTTCCTCTTTCCCTTAATGTGTCCTTATTTCAGCAATAGCCAAAACATTCAAAAGTTTAATTTAAAATGAAATATTTCTCCATAGAATAAACAGAAAATCTCACCTGCAAAGGGTGATTACACTTTGTAAATTTGTTTTCAGACCTTTGTAACTTACAACTCATAGCTTTATGTACCCAATGCTTAAAAACATTGACATATCATGTTTCAAAAGATATTTTAGGGTATTTTTGAACCCTGCTATTGTCTCATTGAGACTAGAAGTTGATATTGAGAATGAATTCGATTTGGACTTATATATTCAGATATATTATGTCTAGGTTTGTTTTTATAAAGTAACTTCATTAAATTACTCTGGAATACATGTTGTTAATTAAAAAGATTTTGAATCGTGATATAGTGGACGTGTTCTAAGTAAGATTCAGTAACTAAGATTTGCTAAGGAGACTATAAGAACCCCAAGTTTCCTTTTATTATTATTATTTTAAAAAATAAATTTATTTTATTCATTTATTTTTGGCTGCTTTGGTTCTTCGTTGCTGTGCGTGGCTCTCTCTAGTTGCAGTGAGCGTGGCTACTATTCACTGCGGTGCACCGGCTCCTCATTGCCGTGGCTTCTCTTGTTGCGGAGCATGGGCTCTAGGCACGCAGGCTTCAGTAGTTGTGGCACATGGGCTCAGTAATTGTGGCTCGCGGGCTCTAAAGCTCAGGCTCAGTAGTTGTGGTGCACGAGCTTAGTTGCTTCACGGCATGTGGAATCTTCCTGGACCAGTGCTCAAACCCATGTCCCCTGCATTGGCGGGCAGATTCTTAACCACTACGCCACCAGGGAAGCCCTCCTTGTATTATTAACTAGATTACTAGTTAATAATAGATTACTAGATTACTACTAGATATAATTGTATATTAGGCATCAGGATTGAACAGTTTTTACAGAACCAAGTAAACTTTTATGGTTTTGGAGAATTTAGAGCCCTGTGCAGATGAGATTAAGGTCATGGGATTATGAGCCAGTTAGTTAGCTTTGCTTTATTTTTTGATCATACTGTGAATTAAAAAACCTAAAGAATAGAAATAAATAGACCCCTTCCTGAATAGAGTAGTGTTAATAGAGGGTTCCTTGGGGATTATTTCTAGGACTAATCACTTTTTAAAAAGATGATTTGAAGAGAAAGTGTATAGGGAAATCTCTTGTTTCTTAGAACAGAAAGCCTATTCCAAGCTTTTTTCAGGTAGTAAAATGCTAATCAGGAATGGATAATGCGGACTTCCCTGGTGGTCCAGTGGGTAAGACTCCACGCTGCTAATGCGGGGGGCTCGGGTTCGATCCCTGGTCGGGGAACTAGATCCTGCATGCACGCGGCAACCAAGAAGCCTCAGTGCTGCAACTAAGACCTGGTGCATACAAAATAAATAAATAAATAAATTTTAAAAAGAGTGGATAATGTACAAAAGATATCAAAGATAGGTAAATAAGATTAAAATGGCAAAACATCTCCACTTGCCCGAAGTGGAGATTGTTCCCATTTTTCTTCCTATTTAATATGAAGACAACAAAGCTTTAACTCTTACTTATTATGTAGAATAAGCAGTTATTTTATAAGTTTCTCTGTGTACCCCCCCAAATTAGAAGAAGTACTGGATATTATCAGGAAAGGTATTAGAAACAAAATACAGCAGAATTTTGTCCTTAAGCAAAACAATATAGCAGCCAAACTAGAAAACCACGTTTTAAAAAAATTACACTTTCAGAAAGAAATAAAACTAGAAGAAATCCAGAAAAATCATTAGGAAGTATGAGTGAATTCACATCAATATAGACTGAAAACCTTGTAACTTTTTGGTTTGGAAAGACCAAGTGTGAGAGAGGATATGATTTAAGTATAAATACTCATGAAAAGTATATATAAAGGGAAGATGGATTTAATTATCACATTAGCTCACCCACCCCCTGAAACCCTGCAGTATTCAGTGGTTTGAAGCACAGTTTACAGTATGAGTTTTGAATTCAGAAGACTTGGATTTATGTCCAAGTTGATACACTTAACAGCCATATACATACACACACACACATGCACATATATGTATACATATACAAACATGCACACGTGCGCCCCCCCCACATATATATGTATAAAGGTTATATTAGTTACGACACGCATGAGTGGAAATACCTGACACATAGTAGAACTAAATAAATGTAGATTGAATTAGAATATATGCCCATATCAAATCCTTCCCTCCAGTCTCAGGTTCTTTTAAGGAGAATTCTCAAACTGGGGTCTGTGGATATGAAGTCCATATTGTATAAAAATTCTATTCTTTTCTTTGCTAGATCCACTTTATTTTGTCCCCTGCTCCCAAATCAGGACATTCCCAAAGTTTAACGCTTTGTTCTATTGTATAACCCGTGTTGCTCTTGTCATTTCTTATATGTCTATATGTCATTTCTTATATGTCTCATACATCTGTTTTCTTAAGTCCAATTTATTATTCTTCATTAGAAAAGTATGAAAAATGGTAAGGTTAAGTCTTTCAGTAGTGGATAGTATGACTTCTGGGGAAATACATGAACGTTTTTTACTCAGGTGGTTTAGCAGGAGAAAATTTTATTCACAAAATAAGGCCAATATTGTATTAAGTAATTAAGGAAGTTATTATTAAAACAAATATTTATTGAGCATCCCCTATGTGAAAGGCACTGTTAAAATTTTTAAGAGCTCTTATTGTTTTTATGATAATTATTATGAGTCTAAAAAAACCTGCACTACAGGAGGCACTCTTCTATTTCCATTCCTGCTTCCAGCCAAGAGGAGGACCTTTATCTGTCTCCATCTGTGGTTCCCTCAGGACACAGATATTTTTTTCTCACTTGTTGCAGGGAAGGATACTGTTAGAGCATATTTGATGGGCTAGAAGCAGCTGATGGCTATCCTTTCTTCTGCATTCAGGGTTACCTTCATATCTCCATCACTGTCAGAATCCTATGATTAAGAACTGTCAAATTCCACATCATCTTTATCCATTCCTCTGTTGATGGACATTTAGGTTGCTTCCATTGCTACTCAGTGCTCTGTGGTGACCTAAATGAGAAGGAAATCCAAAAAAGAGGGGATATATGTATACGAATAGCTGATTCACTATGCTGTACAGTATAAACTAACACAATATTGTAAAGAAACTATACTCCAATAAAAAAATTAAAAAAGAAAGAACACCATTAGTAACTTTTAAGTAATTTGTTGTTTAATCTTTAGCTATTGAAATAAGATTTTTATGATAATTTTATGACCTTGTCATAAAATAGAAGTGAAATCATCCTCTCATGCTTCTAATGTAGTGAGTCTGTAGTGTCCATTAGTGAGGTTATCATTAAGTTTCTGTGTTCAAGAAATAATTTTTTTCCTCATGAGTTAATTGATGAATATTTTTCAGAAAATAAATATTAGAGGTTTGGAGAGGGAGAATATGTATTGTATTTTCCTAAGAAAATAGCTTTAACAGAAAATACTCTTAAAAATACAAAAGTTTTAAATTTAGTTATTATTTTCATATGTTTGTAAAAGTTTGGGATTTATCCTTATATATTGCATATACATTGTATTATATATATGAGTGGTCCCCAACCTTTTTGGCACCAGGGACTGGTTTCGTGGAAGGCAATTTTTCCATGGACTGGGGTGGGGAGGGTGGTTTCAGGATGATTCAAGTGCATTACATTTATTGTGCACTTTATTTCTATTATTATTACATTGTAATATACAATGAGGTAATTATCCAACTCACCATAATGCAGAATCAGTGGGAGCCCTGAGCTTGTTTTCACTTGGCACTTACTGATAGGGTTTGATGTGAGTCTGCAAGCAATTGATTTACTATGGTCTCCGTGCGGTCAAACCTTTCCGCTAATGATAATCTGTATTTGCAGCCGCTCCCCAGCACTAGCATCACTGCCTCAGCTCCACCTCACATCATCAGGCATTAGATTCTCATAAGGAGCACGCAACCTAGATCCCTCGCATGTGCAGTTCACAGTAGGGTTCGTGCTCCTGTGAGAATTTAATGCTGCTGCTGATCTGACAGGAGAAGGAGCTCAGGTGGTAATGTGAGCGATGGGGAATGGCAGTAAATACAGATGAAGCTTTGCTTGCTCGCCTGCCGCTCACCTCCTGCTGTGCAGCCCAGTTCCTAATAGGACACGGACCGGTACCGGTCCATGGCCCAGGGGTTGGGGACCCCGATATATATTATATATTGTTTGTTTATGTTGAAGAAATGTGTGTGTATAATCAAACTTCATTAATGTCAGGTCTGTTTGAGTTAGGAAAACTTTGACTAATGAACTATTTTAAAGGAATTGGAATTTTATTACTCTTTAAAATAAATATGGTGACACAATCCAGGAATATAAAACATTTTGCCATGATCTGTTGTTAAGTGCAAGCTCTAACTTATTTTAGTGAATAGGTAAAAATGATTTGTATTTATGACACTGAACGTTTATATTTAAATATTGACTTTTTATTTCTACCTTAAAATATTAGAAACTTTATAAAATGACCTATACTTATTATAGAAAATTAAACCAATACAAAAAAAGTACAAAGAGAAAGGTAAAAAGCTACCTCAGGGCTTCCCTGGTGGCGCAGTGGTTGAGAGTCCGCCTGCCGATGCAGGGGACACGGGTTCGTGCCCTGGTCCGGGAAGATCCCACATTCTGCGGAGCAGCTGGGCCCGTGAGCCATGGCCGCTGTGCCTGCGCGTCTGGAGCCTGTGCTCCGCAACGGGAGAGGCCACAACAGTGAGAGGCCCGCGTACCGCAAAAAAAAAAAAAAAAGTTACCTCAAATCTTGCCTCCCAGAAATAACAATTAAATAACATTTGGTAAGTATTCCAGACGTATCCCCAGGTATGTGAACAAATAGATGCCTAAAAAGAGAAAATACTTTCACAAACACAGGATCATATTACACATATACTATATTTCATAAAAATTATTAAATTTAATTTTAGAATGACTTAAAAAAGAAAAAAATTTAAATAAAACTGAAGAAGTTTCTAAACTTCAGATATATCTTTATAGTGAGACATATTAATTCCTAAAGGTCTTTCTAAAGTGAAAAAAAAAGGGATGAGGTTAAGGACATTAAAAAAAGGAAAACCACCTAGTTCAACTTCAGATAGTATTCTCTGCTATGAAAGATAATTAATTTACACTTCCTCCCTTTCCCCTGCTTTATTATTTTCACACTGTATCATAACTTATGGTATTGCTTAGTGCTCACTTTCTAGCCCTGGCTTTTTTTAAAATTATTTTTTAATTTTTTAATTTTTATTTTTTAAGTTGTTATAGTTGATGTACAATAGTATACAGCCCTAGCTTCTTTTTGATTCACACCAATTCATACCTTGCTTAGTTGGATTTTATCTTCAGGTAGCATTTTCTTGCATGCAAATATCCTTAATCTTTGTATGGTTATATATTTTTATATGTTTGCTTTTATGCTTGAAGGATAACTTGGCTGGGTATAACATTATTGGATCACACTTATTTAAAGGACTCTGTAGATTTTGCTCTCCTTTTTTTCTGGCATTTAATGTTGTTGAGGCAAAGACGGAGGCCAGCATGATTTCATAACAAGCCCTCCCACTTCCAACTTTGCAGATGATTTTTTGTTGTTGTTGTTTTTACCTGTAAGCCTTTAAAGTACAAAGTTTTTCAGGATATATTTTAATATATGAATTGTTATGTTTTACCTTTTCCTGGGGACATAAACTACTTTCTTCTATTATATTTAATAGAGGTGGAGGTCCGTTTTTAAAAAATTCTCTTCAGAATCAGTAATTTTAAATATGTTGCATCTTCATTGTTTTCCTAGTTATCAGCTGTTGTTTTGGGTTTTTTTTTTTGACTGTGTTCCAATAAAACTTTATTTATGAACACTGAAATACAAATTTCATATAATTTTCACATGTCACAATATTTTCCTTTTGATTTTTTCCCCAACCATTTAAATAAGTAAAAACAATTCTTAGCTCACAAGCCATACAAAAATGATGAATAGACTAGATTTAGCCAGTGGGTTGTAGTTTGCCAACCCTTGAGTTATAGTAGTAACGTATTATTCATTTGGATATTTTTTGATTTCATAGGTGGTAAACAATATATTACTATTCTTTCAAGAAGTCTAAAGATAGGCAATTCCCGGGTCGGTTAATTCAGAAACAAGATTCAATCATGCCATCATGGGCCAAGGAAGCTGCAGTGGCTTCAAACATCACCTCCTTACCAGTGGTTCTCAAACTTCAGCCTGTATCAGAATCATCTGGAGGATTTGTTAAAATAACTATACTCAGTATTCTGTAATTCCTAGTTATCAGTTTTATCTCCATTATGTTCTCTTTTCATTTTCACCATTTCTTTTTAAATGATTTCCTTCATCCTCCCTCTGTGTCGTAAGCATTAAAAAAAATTATATCTAATGAGACTTTTATCTATGCAATGGCTTAATTTTCCTTTTTATATTTCTTTTGTGAGGTCTGCAAGCTCACTTTTCAACTACTATTGTCTTATCTCTTCTTTGATCTCTTTATCTTGTCTTTGAGCTCTTTATTTTCTCCCCCTGCAGAGATCATGCTATTTTTACTTGAGACTGAGGAGAAATATTTGTCTAATTTTTTCCTTTGTTTCCTTGAGCAGGGGAGGAAATCACTATTTTTTTAATGTGTCTTTAAATAATATCCTATTTTTTTCTATTTTCTATTATTTTTTCTATTATTTCTATTATCCTATTTTTTTCTTTATATTAAGTATATATGGATTCTGTGCTAATTCATTTCTTATTGCTTAACTACAGCTGGGGGCATATTTATACAGGATGGCTATTTGCTGAAAAACAATATTAGGAGGGGTAGTATAGAGTGAATTGGGGTAGTCTTAGGAGCTTTAAAATTGACATTTGTTGTCTTGAAAAATCTCTATTATTATAAGATATAGGCATTCTGCCTATATCTTTCCTTAGTTTCTGACATTAGAAGTTTGGCGTGGCTTACAATGAAGCACCTGAAGTCAGGCTATCTGTGTTGTGATCTGGTCATCTCTGCTTCCTTTCCCTCACCTCAGTCAGTGTTTTAGATTAGATTATAGACAAGATGATGTATCTGCATGTTTCCTCCTTATTCAGCTCAACTTCACCTGTAGTTCCTCAGTGTAAAACCAGGTCTTCACAGGGATACTCCCTATTAGTTCTATTGTCTCTCATGCCCTTAAATCTTATCACTTTAATCAAAGGATCATTTGATATTCTTTCAGACTGTGACACTTGGTTTTAAAGAAATTTATTTCTGCTCGAGGTCTGAGGAGGTGGGTGTCAGCTCATAGTATTCTCCTTTATTGTGGTTTAGATTTCAATATATTTGGAATATATTCTTCATTTTGTGATTCGAACTTGTAGGTATTTCATTGCTTCATTGAAGATAACCTCAGGGCCCGCTTCCGCCCCCCCCACCCCCCATTTTTATTCTTTTATGTTGTTTTCAAGGGAGAAGAGTTAAGAAAAAATTGCTTTTACTCCCTCATCTTTGACCAGAATTCTGAATTGTCTCTTTAAAAATATTTATAAATATATCCTCTACTCCTTTTAAGTCAATTAAACATTTTCTAACATTTATTATCTGCTATGTTTTAAACCTTGTTCAATGAGCTTTATGTAACTATTATCTCTCTTACTCTTAAAAATCCTGTATGTTTTCAGTATTATCTCAGAAATCCAAGGTTCAGAGAAATTAAGTAAACTGTCCCAGGTCATACAAAAGAAGATCTAGAAGTAAAACTCAGGTCTGTTGGACTCCAAAGCTGTATTTTTTCTGCTATGTCCTATCTAGCCCCTGTCCATATAATCCCAAATTTTGAATAAGAGAGTTTGTGCATATTTCATAGTTAGATTTTTCACTGCCACATTTTGGCTAATTTGAATTTGATAAATGTGTCTATACATATCATCTACCCACACATATTAATAATAATGATAATAATAGGTCATAGGCTTACCTTGATGACTTATATCTGAATATGCATAGATACATATTGTACTAGTAAAATTTTTCTCCCATTTGGGTTATCTATCAAAGGAACCAGTGGAACTTTAGGTTTAAGTACCACCAACTGGAATAATCTACTGGTGCCTGAGCACGAACAAGATAATATTTCTGAGATAGATTATTCATGCACCAATTGATCCTATTCTGATTTAATCTACCATGTGATTTATTTGACATTCTGAATTGCAGAAAAATATCCAAAGCCACCTTAGGTAAACACAGCTTATCACTGTACTGGAAGATTATGAATGGTGAGCTATATAGCAGCATGTAGGGAAAAAGTAGGTGGGGGCTGAAGAAGAGAAAAATTGGGCCCAGGTTGTACAGACAACTGGCTGTTCCAGTTTTCTTCTCACATCTGGGAAACGATCTGCTTGTCTTGTTTTAAAAAAAATTTCCTCATTGTGTTATAGAGTAACAGCGTCTTCAAATATACACAAACAAAATAACATGGCATACTTGTCAGAGGCTTAGTTACTAGCAATGCGTGGTACTACTTAGAGATGGTTTGCCTTTTCCCCAGTAGCAGTCTGGCTATCTGGTATGGAGGCCTGCTATAAGATTCTCCACCTTTATTCTAAGTACTAATGTCCTTTGGTGCCTCTATGACTCTAATTACTACTTACCTGATGGTTAGAAAGTTTTGTGTTGGCATAATGTATCTAATCAGCTTTAAATTCTTGAATTAAAAAAATCAACAATAACAATTAGAAATTAACATCACTATCATAGGGTATTAATATTTCAAGTAGAATTACAGTTGTGGTAGAAATTGGCAGGTAGAGCAGATCCTGATCTGGAGCCCCAAAGATGTGACTCAGATGAAAAATGACTCCTTAAATAAGTTGAGAGCAGCTCATTCAGGTGCATCAGGAATGGCAAGTTTTTTGTTTGTTTTTTAATTTAAAAAGCACTTGTGATACCGGTAAGCTAGTGACCACCAGTCTCAAACGAGGCACTGTAGTGAGTACATGGTAATATTCAGGCAGCTATGAAAAAACTGGGTGTGCACTTTTTAAAGGAAAGGGAAACACCCTAATGCTTTTCTTATGGCCTGTGAAATCAGAGTCTAAAATGTTTTCCCCTGAGGCAAGCTATTTTTGTAAGTGCTCTTGCCTGGAGAAGTGCTATCAATTTCTCTTCTTATTTTTCAGTTCCTTGGGTTCTCATTCACATACCTTCTCATTGTTTTGCTTATTCCTGTCTATCTTTCCATAAGTCTATTTCCATAGATGTTTTTCTCTTTTTTACTACCTTTACATTGCCCTATTTCACTTAGAAAGGTTAGTTATTGGAGTCTTCAAGCAATATTGGTTTTATACATGGACAGATCCCATCTGTTAAGTTAATGCTTATAACTTGACAGAGAAAAACAGTGTGTGAGTGTGGGGTGACTGTAAGAGCAGGTGCTTTGGAATCATGTATTCCTGTACCAGGACCCAGCCATCCATTCACACATCTTTGGAATACCTTTGGACAATTTACATTACTTCTCTGAGCCACAGCTTTCAAGAAGGTGGAGATAATGCTTTTCTTACTGGTGTAAGATATAAGTGGGTTGGTGTGAGATATAAGTGAGATAACTGGTGTGAGATATAAGTGAGATAACTTATGTAAAGTACAGTTAGTACAATGAGTAAAACATAATAAATGTGACATATGGTACTGTTGATCAAAATTATTTATTCCTTTATTTCTTGTAGATGAAGTATACTTCTCCCTCCCTATTGATTTGGGGTCTTGGCCATGTTATTTCTGAGCAGAATCATTTAGGAGGCACAAGTTTCTACCACTCTCTTATTCCTGTGCCCTCTGTTATGAGACGAGCATGTTTCAGATATAGGAGGTATCGTCAGTCTGGGTTCTAGAATGAGAAGACAGTGGAGCAGACTTGAATCTGACTCAGCCTAGAGCAGAGACACAGAAGCTGACCTCCTTCTACCAACATGTAATATGAGCATAGAAATAACTTTTTTTTGTTGTTAAGTCACTAAGGTTTTGAGGATGTTATGCAGTATACAGTCGTCCCTTGGTATCTGTGGAGGATTGGTTCCCGGCCCCCTCATGGATACCAAAATCCACGGATGCTCAAGTCCCTTATAAAAAATGGCATAGTATGTAGTGTGTATAACCTATGCACATTCTCCCATGTACTTTCCATAATCTCTAGATTATTTATAATCTCTAAAACAATGTAAATGCTGTGTAAATAGGCGCTGGCAGGTGGAAACTTCAAGTTTTGCTTTTTGGAACTTTCTGGAATTAAAAACATATATTTATGATTCTTTGTTAGTTGGATCCACTGATGCAGAACCCACAGATACAGAGGACCAACTGTAATATCATTTCTGTTACCAATTTCTGTATTTGTCAGCTTTGCTGCAGTCACAAAGAATTCCAAAGTCACAGTGGCTTACAACAGCAAACATTTGTTTCTCAGTCATGGGTCTTCAGGTTGGCTGTGGCTGTGCTTGATTCTTTTTGGCCACATGTCATTTCAATCTGTGATCCAGGTTGAGGGGGCAGCCCCTATCTGGGACCTGCTGTTCTCATAGCTGAGGCCAGGAGTACAAAAGGCTGAATTAAACTATGTAGGTGCAAATAAAGCTTCCTTAAGGATATGGCATATGTCACATCTTATCATATTGCATCGGCCAAGACACTTGTCCAACCCTGACAATGGGGCAGGAAATACACTCTACCTACTGGGAGGCACTGAAAGTCACATGTCAAAAAGGTGGGAACAAAAAAAAAAAAAAAAAAAAGGTGGGAACAGGTAGTTGGGATGGTAATATAACCATCCACAGTAGTATTTCCACACGTTAGATTTCTTTTGTCTTCAGTACTTCTCTTTCCATTCCAGGATTGCTGAGCAGGTATAAAATACAATACATCTGGGAGAGGTAATAGATTAATTTCACTCAGGGTAGAAATGTTATGTACTTTTCTCAGAGCAGATTCCAGCTGATGGTACAATGGCAACAACAAAGAATAAAGAAAACAGTTAAGTATCAGGAAGTGTGTTGGATCCATGCAGATTGACTGTGATTCCCAGAAAGCAATGGGGAAAACTTTTCGTATTGGAAATGTAGTTTTATGATGCTGTCAGGTTTCCAGGATTCTAAAATGAAATGGCTGTGGCAGTGACCCTTTCTTTTTGACTAATTGCCTAGGTTGATTTTTTTTTTTTACCCTCCTCAGTGCTCTAGGAATTTTTATGAGCCTCTTTAAAGTAACTGAGATGCCAGTCAGGATACTTGCAATGAACAGGTGATATCTGTAGTCTAGTTGTTGCCCCTGAGTGAAAAGTCCCTTTGGCCACTGGAGCTTCTTCTTTGGATTGGCATCCACTGTACTTGGGAATGAAAGCTCATTAAAACAGTGTTTTTTCTATTACATAACCTGCCTCCCTACATTTATGCATGTCTATGGGGGTCAGAGTATCTTAGAAGGTGTCTGGGGAAAACTTAAACTTAATGCCATATTTAAATCATTCTTCGACCTTAATTTCTCTTCTCTGTCTCTATTTTCTTGTCACTTAAAAAATATCTGAGTCTTATTTTAAGCAAACTTGATATAGGAGAAAATGCATTAACTTTCAGATAAATTAGTACGTTTTAAATTTAGTATCATATCTTGAAATTTGGAAGAGAGGTTTTCTTTAAGAAGTTTAGCCTATTGAATAGAATGTGGAAGACATGATTAATGATATGTTAGATTTTTTAATCCTACTCACTGAAAATGAAAGCTTATTTATGTTATTTCTCTTCTTTGATCCTCATTTTCTCAAAATCCGGCAAGTGGAGGAGATCGATAGCCTTCCTTCCTTTTCTTACTGGGATATGTACTAGTAGATCTGAAAACACCTTGCCTTCAGAAGAAATGTGCAGGAATTCCCTGGCGGTCCAGTGGTTAGGACTCCGAGTTTCCACTGCAGGGGGCACAGGTTCGATCCCTGGTTGGATCCTGCAAGCTGTTTGGTGCGTGCCACCCCAAAAAAGTAGAAAGGTGCACAAGAATTCCATTAGTGATATAAGTATAAAGGTGAGGTCTGCTTGGATATGAATACATTTTGCCTTTAGTGATGAATTTACTTTCCAGTCCAGCTTTTGAAATAGAATGACTTATGTTCATTAATTGAGTTCAAGAAATAGAGAGGGTTTTTTGGAAAGACAGATACACTTCTTTTGCCATGAAACATGATTATTGAAAAAGTTACTGTTGTATTTTTGAAAATAAATGACATAAGTACAGCTTTTAAAGTTTTTTTTTGTTTATTTTTAAAACAGTTGCCAATAATTGAAGAAGATGAGATATATATTATGATGTGACACACAGTAGCAAATATTTCCCTCCGTTCATCATAGGAATGTGTTTCTATTCTTTCCTTAGCTATGATTTTTTTCTGGGTGAAGTTTGTTTACGTAATGCTTCCATATTTAAATTCAAAAGACATATTACAGAGCTCCTGATACGCAGAGCACTCTTCTAGGCTTTGCATGTAAAATTAAAATGAATCAGACAAGTTTTCTCCTCTCGATGAACTTACAGCCTAGTGAAAGAGACAACAGATACTGCATAAATTATTGCAATTAAAGCAAAACTTATGTGTCCAAGAAAAATATATAGCCAATGATATCAGCATGCTGAGGAATGAGAGATTAACTCCAGTTGGAAAACTTAACTCTCAGGAGGACTTCATGGAGGAAGTAGCATTTGAATTCAACAGGTAAAGGTGGAGGGGAGTGGAATTCCACTTGTTTTGAGGAAAGAATATGAACAAAGGCCTGAAGGTGGGAAAATGCAATTCACTTTGGGAGAGCAGGAAACAATCCTTTTTGACTCAAGTTTTGCCCGTGCTCAAGATGATGAAGCTGTGAAGGAAACTGTGGCCAGATTTATGAAGGCCTTGAATGGGATAGCAAAGATTTTGGTCTTTATGCTGAGGGGTAAAGTGGAGCCAAATAGATTTTGAGCATAGTAGTGATGTGATCATATCTTTATTTAAGGGAGATAACTGAAAAGATTAGGGATGGAGTGAGCAATGAATTAATAGGAAAAGAGACTGGAATTAGATATCTCAGTTAGGGTGCTTAGAAGTTCAGATGAGAGAATAAGGACTTAGTTAAGAGCTGTGAGAGAGAGTAGGAAGGAGTTAAAAAATTAGAGAATCATTTTGGAGATGACATAAATAATGATAAATATTTCATTTGGAAATGAAATAATTTAATGACAGATTAGTTTCCAGACTCAAGATGCATTTTGTAGATAGAATTCCGATGATCTGGTAACCAGTTGTTATTCAGGAATAATTTTAACATGCTTTTTAAAGTTAATTCAGTCACAGTAGCAATTATTTTCTTCAGTCTTCTGTGATGCCTGGATATCTGATGTGGCCATCAGTTTAAGTTCTAGTACTTCAGGTGTGATCTATCTGGGTGTAAAATCTGTAGGTTACCTACAAGGTCTATTGAAACTGCTTTGCTCTTCCTAAAGTTCATGTGAGAATGAAAGTAAAAGTACTATTTTGAGAGGTTATAACAATATCTTGACTGAAGAACTCTATATTTTTAAAGAATTTTCATTCTTTTATCATATCCCATTCTTTCAACAACGTTGACACAATAAATATTACATATTACACATTTTAGAAGCTTGGGAAAACTGAGAAACAATAAGATTAAGTGACACTTCTAAGATTACACAGAGCTAGTATAGAGAAAGGAAGAGAGTGCTCGACTTTGGACTAATAGCCACTATTATGTGACAATGTTACTCTGCTTTTACTGGTTTCCCTTTTGTGTGACCTAGTTTTAGTAAAATAACTGTGCATAGATATCCCAGATAACTCCTCCATTCCCTCCAATTCAATTAAATAACATGAGTGTATCAATAGTGTACTTTCGGCATTTAAAAAAAAAACACAATTTTTTACTAACAGTTTGCAGTCTTACATTTAGATGGAATTTTGCTTTTACATTAAAAATCTTTGTGTGCTGATTAGGAGATGTGAAACTCTCAATTAGGTTCAAGTCTCATCCTTTTTTATTTGTGGAATAAAGATCATTCCTTCAAACCAATTGACATTGTATTTTGCTATAATGTTCTAGTGACGTTCTTGTTGGAATCACAATTCTGGGCATTGCCTGGCCTCATCAGTAGTCTATCGTTCCCTGACTTTACATGAGAATTTATGGGTTGTTTTACGTTCGTTATCCTTTTCACTCTGTTGAGAGGATCCTTCCCCTTGCACTGTTATATTTTATCTCTAATATCCCTCTTTTTTGAGTGAGTGTATATATTTCAAAGTCCTAGGACTTTGTTTTCTTTTTTTTTTACTTATCTGTTTCTTCCATGACCTCATGTACATTTCCTGGTTACAGGATCAGAAATACTACCAGACACTGCCAGGATACCTCTGAGTGTGAAGTTACACAAATGCTTATATCTGTCTCTGTCACTTTCTAACCTAACAACGTTGTTTTCCTAGTGAGTTTTTCTTCTGCTATGTAGAGTGCTTCTGATTTACTTTTCTCAGGTTGTCTCAGCACTTTCATCTCACATTTTTCCTTTTTGGATTGCATATGTATTTCGAGGCACTGACTTATTTGGCACTGACATTGAGACTATTGATTTTGCTCACAGTAATCTCAGAGTCATTCCCTTCCTGTGGACCAAGTTTATTCAGACACTGGGTGGAAAAGTGCGTTTTCAGATACTTTCATTATTTTCGTTTACTTATCAACAGTGATTTGCTTTTATTTACTTGAGTCGTGTGTATTCATAAGTAAGAAGGCTCTAAGGCTCTAAGCCAGAAGTTCTCAAATTTTCTTGGTTCATGGTGTCTTTAGTGTGTCAGTAATTTTTTCAAGGTGGCTCTGGTCCAAAAGAAATACCTAACAGTTCACTTCAGTACTTAGTTTGGATCAAACAACTTAAGTTTTTAGGTACTAAAAACTTAGCAGATTTTGAAAAAATAATACAGATAAATTGAAAGGAAAAACACTACTTCAATTTCATTTTTAAATGATCACAATTGCTAATGATATGTGTCAATCAACAGATGTCGCGTAGAGCTGTGTTTCTCTTAAAAAGTTAAAATATGTTAGTATTTCTATGAGTTCTCTATGGTGCGTTGGGGTACCTTGGTGCATAATGTAGGAACTATATAGCCTTTGGTACTTTTCTTTTGTCTACCATGACAACATGTTTTTCTGGTATATGTTAAAGTGTCTGGAAGATGGTAGGCACTCATTAAATTTTGGTTGTTTCCATTGTCCTTAGGCAAGCAGTTGTTTCACAGAAGCTGGGACAAAAAAGAACATAGGTACAATCTGAAGTTCTGGTGGAAGACATATTTTAAGGCACAATACTTTGCTGAGTTATGTTTTGCCATGCTTCTTGTTTTCCTCTTGAATGAATTCTGACAACTGTAAGACACTCATATGGGCTTGTCAGAGGTATAGTTGAAAACCTTAATCTCCTCCCATTTGTTTTTAATGTGAGGAACTCATCTTAGACATCTGTTCGAAGGAAAACAATTAGAGAGAAATCATGATGCAGTGGTCTTATCTTGAATGTTATTTTGCAACTTGGCTAGCTCCTGTGCTTTTAAGTTTTAGTAGCATAATAGCCTTATTTCAAGGTAAACACTAGGAGGCAAGTATAGCTTCAAATTTCTCATCGTTAATTAAATGAGTCACCTTGTTCTGATTCACCACTGCAGACGACCAAATTGGGAATGAGAATTTAGATGGAGGATGCAAGGGGTAACATCTGCTTTGCCAGCATTCTACTCACCGAATATACTGTTTGTAGAGTTCAGGTACTGCAATCAAAGAAAAGGTAAATCCTGAGCATATAAAGATCTCCTTTTGAGGTTTTGATACATTACAATTCTGTTTTGACTTGGCTGGAATTTTTTTTGCTTAAAAAAATTGGTTTAATCTTTCCTAGAGTGTTAAGTGCTAACTCAATGTTTTACTGATTATGCAGAAGGAACATCAGATGGTTTCTGAGGATGACACTGTATAGGTGGGAGCACTGGTGACTGAAACTGTGGTAAACTTTGTAGCTCCATAGTCATCATCATCCATAGCAACATGTGCTTTTGTGACAGAAGAACAGACTTGTAAAATTTTAAGAAAAAAAATACTTTTAGTTCTGAGGGAAGAGTTAGATTGCTTGTAAACTACTACGCAGTAAGGAGGTATCATTTAGAATGAAGCCCCTGTTGTATTATATTCATTAAAGAAGTATATTTGTATATATTTCCTTGGAAACTTATTTTTTTTCCTCTTACCATCCTTTTCCCTGAAAATCATCTCAAATTGTTAATTTATTTTTTTATTCAACGGAATCAGAATCTTAACTGAGATAATTTTTTTTTCTGGGTTTTGTTATATTTTCCTTCAGTTAACCTGCAAGAAGCATTGGTTACTGTCCCCCGATCCTGATCAGTTTGCCTACACTGAAAAATGGAGAAATAAAATTAATTGCTGTATCAGAAATATCTCTGTAATGGATCTCAAATCTAAGACAATGGTGATACTAGTCTCCAAGATGTGATGACATATGACAACATATAAGTTCAGAATAATGTACCCTACAAGGGTATCTTATTGGAAGCAAGAGCCAGGGTGTTAATAATCATAATTTTCCATAAAAAAATGAGTTCTTATTAAAATGAACTCTGATTAGTAAATTGATATATATCAAAATATTTCTTTTCACCAAGTAGGTAAACTAAATTGTCCTTTGCTTTTTACAATGTCGCATAATGAAAAAAAATTATTGAAGACTCAGTACTAAGATAGTGTATAAATATACAAAAGGAAAGAGAAAATACTGGTTTACCCTTAAAAGATTTACGGTCTGAAGAAGTGTATATTAAAACAATTTAAGAGTTGCTCTGTTCATGTAGACCAGGATCAGGTGCTTAGTATATGTTGAAGGAAAAAAAAATAACAGTTGTACATAGGATTAAGATAAATAAGGCCATTGACTCCAACCAGTTCAGAGTAATAGATTTTTGATTTGAAGAAACAAGTAAATAAGTAACTAACTATAGAGTTAAATGTGAATTCAGGAGCTTGTACTCTTTAAAGTTTGTGAGCAAGTGGATCAGAACCATGCTGCAGTCTACTGATTTGAGAATTAACAGCTTCTGAATTTTGAGAGTGGCAACTTTTTCCTTTCTCAGATGTCATTCATTCCTGTTTGTTCTGATGTGACATGAGATTGGTAAATCTTTCATACTCCCATGATTGTACTCAAAATGAGGTCTGTAGATAGTTGAATTAGCTTAAAAGACAGACATGAGATTAACTGAAATGAAAGAGACACTCATAAAATACACAATAAAGTTAGATTCAAGAATATTAAAACGAAATGTCCTGTTTAAATGATCTAGGGTGCTGCCATGTTCACTGAGTTGTTTTTACAGAGAAAGGGGTCAAGTTGAAGTGAATGATCTGCTTGAGTTAACCCATTTTACAGCAGTCATTTTACTTTTGCATAAATGGTTAAGTCAGCTGGAAGAAAGAATTATTTCTCAAGTATGCCCAGTTAACATAAAATAAAAAATTATTAAAAATTATAAAAAGAGGGAGTATATATTTAGTGGACCTGTCTGGGCATAGACACGACTTGTTCTCCTGTCATTTATATGATCTTGTTCTATAGTGTTTACTCCGATATTCATTAGTACAAGACTAAAATACCCCTCATCCTTGCTTTGCTTAACAATATTTTGTAGTATATTTAAAAAACAGCGTGTAATCTTAAAGGCACTTCCATATATTGAGATCATTATACCAGGATGATAAATTGCAAAACTTCACTCAATTGTACTGACTCCAGGGATATAAAAGATGTTTGTAGCTAATATACTAACTGTGCATAAGATAGCATACTTTACAAATAAAGGCTTGCCAGGTAATCTTTATATCTTATTATTAGTCACAAGATTAGACACTTATTATATGTGAGGGACTGTGAGTACTTGTGTGAAATTCAGTTCCAAAATAAATATATTTATTTATTTAAATAGGTCTTCTGTATATATGGTACAAATTTATAAAAGTACAGAAGGTATAGAGTAAAAAGTTGATCTCCTACTTATTTCCTGCAAGTTCCTCAGTTTCTCAGGTTCCCTCCCTGAAAGCCATGTCTATAACCAATTTCTTACGTATCCATCTAGAGAGATACTATGAAATGCTTTTTTTTTTTTTAACACAAATGGTATTCTTAACTCAAGTAGTATTATACATATTTGTCTGTATCTTGCTTTTTTCATTTCCACAATATATATATCAGGACATATAGAGCTTTCTCATTCCTTTTAACTGACTGCATAATATTTCAATATATTAGTGTGATATAACATTTAATCCTTGTCTTAAATGGACTTTTTGGTTGGTTCTAATCTTTTGGTATTATTACTAACAATATTGCATTGAATATCCTTTACGTTCATGTACAAATACATCTGTAGGAAAAATTCCTAGAAATGGAATCATGAGTTAATAGTTATATGCAATTTAAAGTTTAAATAGGTGTTATCAAATTGCCTTTAGTAGATGCTGTGCCCATTTGTACCCCTAACAATAATGTTTGAATACCTGTTTCTCTATGCCCTGGACCATACAGGTGAAAATTGGTACCTCATGGTTTTAATTTGCATTTTCATCATTTCGTATTAGATTGCTTATTTTATGTTTAAATACGAGGCATTTAAGAAAAACTTATTTTTTAACCTTTGTATCATGGAATATAATAACCGAGGGGTCAAGTTTTTTTTTTATTTTTCTGTATGGATATCTAATTGATGCAGGATTATTTATTGAAAAAAGTAAACAAACAAAATCAACCCCATCCTTTCCCCACTGCTTAGTAGTGCCAACTTATAACTTTGTTGTAAATCAAGTACGTATATCTGCTTAGTTTCTTCTTTTTCTTCTTCTGGGCTCTTGATTCTGTTCCTTTTCCCCCACCCAGGGCCAATTCTTTTCTGTCCTAATTACTATTGCTTTATAATAAGTCTAGATATCTGGTAGACCAAGTCTATCCTTTGTGTTCTTCAAGATTTTCTTAGCTTTTCTTGGATTTTCATATAAATTTTAGAATCAAGTTAGCAAGTTATATATACACACACATATGCACAAAACTATTGGAATTGTAATTCCATTGAATCTATAGATTAATTTGGGGAGTTAGACTTCATTACAATTTTGAGTCTTCCAATCCATGAGCATAGAACACAAACTTGCCAAACTCACTTATTGATTATAATTATTTTTCTGTAGATTCTTTTGAATTTTTTACCTATATAATCATATCATCTGCACATAAGGACAATTTGATTTCTTCTTTTTCAATGCTTATACCTTGTATTTCTTTTTCTTGCCTTTTTGTGCTGTTTAAGACTTCTAATACAATGTTGAGGATAGAAGTAATGATGATGGGCACCCTCGTTGTATTCTCTATCCGAGAGAAAAAACTTTCAATATTTTACTATTAAGTATGACTGACTAACATTTGCTTAAAAATAATGTATACTGTGCAATTGTTACGATTGTTTGGTTCACCCTTCTAAATACGTCAATTAAGTCAAATTTGCTGATCGTATTATTTAATTCTTTATTTTCCTTTTTTTTTTAGTTATGTCAAGAGGGGTATTTAAAAGTCTTCACTCATTATGAATTTGTCTATTTTGCTTTATATTTATGACAAATTTAGCTAAATATTTTGAGACTATATCATTATGTTCATACAAATTTAGAATCATTATATCTTAACAAAATATGCTTTGTATATAATTAATGAATTAACAATCTTTTATTGTTAACTATGATCTTTATCTCTAGTAATACTCTTTGCCTTTAAGCCATTCTGTTTGATATTATTAAAGTTTTCCTTTGTTAGTATTTGTATGTTATATTTAAAAAATTCACTTGTTATCTTTTTTGTATGCTTAGGGTTTAAAAATATCTCTTATAAGCCACATTTAATGAGGATTTTAAAATTGGAGTATTTGTCCATTTACATTTAATCTCTCTGAACATCCTGTGTATCATACTTATAACTCTAGCACGCCCTATCCTCCACCTGCTTCACTTTTCTCTATATCATTTACCATCACCTAAAATACTATTTGTATTGCTTGTTATTTTTTTATTGTTTGCCTCCCCATTGGAATGTAAGCTCAGTGAAGGCAGGGACTTTTGCCTATTTTATTTATTTGTATATCCACATCACTAGGTGAATAGGCATTCAAAAATTTTTGCCAAAATAATGACTCAATGAATTATACTCCGCATGCTCTTTTTGGAGATTTCCAAAGACATTAATGTATAAAGAATTTCTACAGACACAAAATTTGTTCAACCAAGAATTTCCTAAACTTTTTATTTATTTATTTTTAAATTGAAATATAGTTGATTTGCAGTGTGCTCATTTCTGATTAATTAATTTATTTTTACTTAAACTTTTATGATCATAGAATTTTATTGAGGTGTAACTTCTACTAGTGTCTCAGGAAATGAGTGTTCCATAGAGCACACTTTGAAAACACTGATTTAGAAGATTTGAAAATTGAAGGAGTTTTCCTAGGAGGTCATAGTGTAGAGAGCCATTTAGAGGATATCCAGTTGGGGAGTCCACTAAATCAGGATTCAGCAAACTATGTCCAGGTGGCCAAATTTGGCCCACTACCTATTTTTATTTATTTTATTTTTTAGTTTTTTCGGTACGCGGGCCTCTCACTGTTGTGGCCTCTCCCGTTGCGGAGCACAGGCTCCGGACATGCAGGCTCAGCGGCCATGGCTCACGGGCCCAGCCGCTCTGCGGCATGTGGGATCTTCCCGGACCGGGGCACGAACCTGTATCTCTTGCATCGGCAGGCGGACTCTCAACCACTGCTCCACCAGGGAAGCTCCACTATCTATTTTTATAAATAAAGTTTTATTGGAACATATCCATGCCCACTTATTTATGTATTTTCTATGGTTGCTTTTGCTCTATTATGGCAGAGTTAAGTAGATGTGACAGAGATCATGTGGCTCTCAAAGCTTAAATTATTTACTGTCTGGCCTTTTATAGAAAAAGTTTGCTGATCCCTGTTAATAAATGCCAAAGAACTACTTTGTGAGGTCAACATGTTTGTTACATATTTTATATAGATCATCCCATTTAGTTATTCTAAAAAATCTTTTGAGGTAGGTAATATGATTATTATTATTTTACAGATGAGAAAACTAAGCTGCAGAGAAATTAAATAATTGCCCATGGTCACACATCTAATAAGTTACAGGGCAAGGTCTGAACCTAGGTCTGCCTCCTAGCCTTCATTCTTTCTCACTATACAAGACTACCTCTGGTTCCTGTTCTAGCGGAGTGTGAATTAATGGACTAAATAGTAAAGAAGGTTAAAAAACTCATACTGTGCAATGATTGTTACTCTGGGAGGTTAGCTATGCAAGAACATGATTTTCTTTTATTTTGAGGTTCTGTGTGCTTACAATTACTTGAGCACAGGAATAGTAAATATATTCTTTTAAAAGTCTACATTTTCAGAATAAGGTTTAGATAAGTAACTTCCCATATATAAATTTTGTATTTTTCATACACTCTTACGATTTTAAGTTGATTCTGATACTTAAATCTTCATTTTTAATTAAAAATATATCCTTCTTTCAGTCCGATTAGTCTTGCATAGAGTTTATCCTAATAGAAAGGAGAGAGTAAGTAAATATTTTAAGGGCAACCATGCTCATAATAGTAATAATTGCTACCATTTGTTGAGTACAGTAAGTGCCAGGAGACTGTACTAATTGATTTACACTTATTATCTCATTTAATGTTAGCAATAAATCCGTGAGGCAGTATAATATTATTATGTGCATTTTATAGATGAGGAAACTGAAGTTACTTATCAAGGAAAAAGTAGTTTATCTTATTACATACTTCACAGGAATATTGCTGATTCAAAGGAAGTTAGGGAATTCTATTGGCTAAATTACAACTTTATTATACAGTAGAGTGGATGTGTGCCACGTGAGTATTTTCCCATGCTGTTAACTAGGATTCTAAGTGAAAGTTTTAATTAACACATAATATTATGCCTGGTAGTGGGCTATATTTTACTTAAACTTTCCCTTGTTTTTGGATATAGGATATAGAATTCTCATTACTAATTAAGGAGATTTACTTGTATGCTAATTACAGTTCAGAAAAAACTCTTTGAAAGTTGGTCAAGATAGTGACATTTGAAGGTGTGAACTCTGTATAAAATAGAATTGTATACTTTTTTCCCGCTTTATTAATTTTTTCCGCTTAAAAATGTTCAGCATTATGAAAATTTGTAAAAGTACAAAAAGTGGAAAGAAAAGAAAGAATTTATCCCAGTCCTATACCCAGTGGCAGCCTTTGTTACAGATTACTATTTCCTCACAGTTGTTTTCTTAAGCGTCGGCTTTTTCTTTTTTAGACGTATGTATATATAATTTTTATTCCTTTTTTTGCTTCACATTATGACGTAAGTATTTTCCCATGCTATTACCCAGGGTTCTAAGTAAAAATTTTAATAACCACATAATGTTATGCCTAGTGAGTGGATGATATCTTACTTAGATATTCTCTTATTTTTAGATATCAGTTGCTTCAAATTATTATTATTATTTTTGCCATTTTATCTCTTTTATTCTTTTGCATTTTAAATGATAAAAGTAATCATGCTCATGACCAAAATTCAAATATGGAAATGTGTAAAGTGAAAAATCAAGATGTTTGTTCCACCATGAAGAATTTTCTGGGTATCCCTTTAGAATTTTTCTATGCCTATTATGTAAGCACATTTATATCTATCCTTATTTTACCTAAATAGGATCTATAACCTGCCTCTTTTGTTTTGCTCTTTTAAATAATACTGGAATAAATATATTTGTACAAAAATTATTTTTGTGTTTATGACTAATTCCTTAAGATAGATTTCTAAAAGTGGAGCTGGGTCAAAGTGATGGACATTTTGAAGGAAAGCTCTAACTAAATTTGCCAATTTAAAACACTGCTGTTTTAGGAAGAGTATGCTAATATCACCAAATCATAGATTATGCTATTGTTATGGATGTAACATATTTACATACATTATTTGTGCATGTAAAATATGTATATTCACATACACTGAATTTTTTTAACCAAGGTAGATCTAGTCATTTTCCCTCTACAGTAGATTTAAACCTACCATTTTAGATTTAGCATTGTTATTCTTACTGGTATTAGTTAGGATTATCTTTTTCAGCATCGTTTTTTAGGGTTATAGTTTGGTATAAAAAAATTTGTGTTTGAATATTAATTAAATCTTTACCTCATTTTAAATTTATTTAAAAATAAAAATCCTTTCTTTTCTGATTATACAAAAAAAGAATGTCAAGACATATAAAAAATTCAGAAAATAAGGAAATGAATAGAGAAAAAAAGAAAATTTCAATGATAATCTCAGAATTCATTAATCTTTTGCTGCATGTCCTTTCTTTTTTAACTTATGCACATATATAAGTATAGATATAGATATGAACACTCATAAATAACATTTTGCCGTATATCCTTTTTTTGTGTTCATATGCGTACATACCCATATAATAGTTTATATGTTTTTATACAGTTGGAAGAAAATACATGTGCTTCTTCAGCCTTTTTTTTTTTCCCTCAGTAACTATGCTGTGGGTATCTTTCTTCTTTATAAATATGGATTTTTGTAATGACTGCATTGTAATCTATTTTTTGGTTGTACCCTAGTTATTTGAATATTGATTAATCATTGGTTGTCTTCAGCTCCTTCCTATCATAAACAACACTTCAGTGAACATTTTTGTACATATGCTCTTTACCCATTTTTCCAATAATTTCCTTAGGATAAAATAGAACTAGAATTCTTGTATCAAAGGACATGTACATTTAAAATTTGGATGTAGGGCTTCCCTGGTGGCGCAGTGGTTGAGAGTCCGCCTGCCGATGCAGGAGACACGGGTTCATGCCCCGGTCCGGGAAGATCCCACATGCCGCAGAGCGGCTGGGCCCGTGAGCCATGGCCGCTGAGCCTGCGCGTCCAGAGCCTGTGCTCTGCAACGGGAGAGGCCACAACAGTGAGAGGCCCGCATACCACAAAAAAAAAAAAAAAAAAAAAAAAAAAAAAAATTGGATGTACTGGAAAGAATATCTTTTACTTTTTTCTTATGCTTTTCCATATTGTTTGATTTTTTTCTATAAGTGATATAGGGAATGCAGAATTGTCAAACTGCCCTCCAGAAAGGTTGTGCTGCATTACATTCTCACCAGTGAATGAGAGTGCCCAATTCCTCATGCTCATGAACATTACATATTACTAATATTTTAAATCTTTGTTATCTTGTATTGAGATATGAATCAATGTATTACTTAACATTTTAAAAACTAATTGTGATATTGAATCATTTTTAAGCTTATTTTCTTTTTCCCTTTTCTCATTTGTAAATATTCTATTCATTTTTGTGGCCTATTTTTCTGTTTTTTTCTTATTGATTTGATGTTCCCATTAGTCATACCATACCAAAAATATACTTTTTTTTTCTTTCTGGTTTGTGGTCTGCCTTCTAACTTTGTTAATGGTCTTTTTTTTTTTTTTTTAATACAGAAGTTTAAAATTTTCAGTGTAGTCAATTTTGCTAATCTTTTCCTTGTTTTAATGTCATTTTTCTTTTTAGTTTTTACATTAAAAAAATCCATCTGGAATTTACTTTAGTGTAAAGTGGAGGTAGAGATTCAATATTATTTTTTCCAAATGTCTACTCATTCCCAGCATCATTTGTTGAATAGTTTATCATTTCTCCACTGATTTGACGTGTCACTTATAGACTAAATTTTTCTACAAATTGTCATCTATTTCTAGATTTTCTGTTGTTTATTGATCTGCCTATTATTCCTGTGCCAATAATATACTGTTTGAACTCTTGTACTTTACATTACACATTTTGAACCTAAAATTTATTTAGATTATTTTATTATTGGAAAGGAATTAAGCATATATATTTAATTTTCAAAACCATCTCAAATTTAAAGCATTTAATGTACAAAATAATATCACTGACCTTAGAATATTTCTCTTTAAGTTTTGGAAGTTTCCTTATTGTATGTGATAGATATGCTAAATATTTTCATTTTTTTTTTTTTTTTTTTTAGAAGAAAGACTCCTCTGTCCAGTAAAATTGTTCTGGGAAGCTACCCTGGAGTAGAGAATGCAAGAAACAGGCTTTGAATTATAGGCTGATGTGTGGACTTGGCATAGTGCCTGTCCCAGAGAAATATGGTGGTTGAAGGGCAGGAGTAGGATCAATGTATAGAAATGGTGGGATTTAGGATCTCTTAAATGAAGCTCTTTTAGCATCAGAACCAATAAGTTTTTAAAGGATCTGAAATATTAAGGAATGCTACTTAAATGAAACATGGAAAGTACACTAGCTTTGGAACCAGAGATTGTGAATTTGAGTGCCAACCATGCCACTTACTACCTTTGTAAATATTTAATCCCAGTGAGTTTCAGTTTTTTCTTTTTTTTTTAAAATGAGGATAGTAATCCCATCACAAAGTAATTATGACGATTTAATAAGAAAATAAATATCAACTTATTGCTTAATAATGCCTAGTCTTTTTTTACTGTGAATTCTGCAGAAGCAGCATTGATAGGGATGAAATTTAGGGCTGGGATTTGAGTATTGGAGAGCGCTGTGCATTTCTTCCATCTTCTCACATTAAAAAGGCAATGGTTTTTGTCCCAGTGGTGGCATGAGAGCAGTAATGTAGGGAAATGAGAATTATGTCTTGTGTAGCAGAGTATTTTTCCTAAGTGTATCTACACACGTGTAGACACAGACACAGACACGCACACACAGAGTCCCATCAATCTCATTGTGAATCAGAAAAAAAAAAAAAGGAAAATTAGGAAAATTCCAGGACAAAAAGTATACAGGAATTGGTGGTTGATTGGAGTTGGGGGAAATGGGAAGGTACTAGCACCAGAGAAATATATTTCACCCCAGGTATTTAACCCCTTTCCATTTTATGAAGTATCTTTTTTCAAATGAGTTAAGTGTGAAGGCAAAGTAGTGAAACTGACATGGTATGAGAGAAGTGAATGCTAACTATCCCATTTTACAGATGAAATAACAGGAGACATTTATGTTCCTCATAGAATAGACGTGAGCTCAGTAATTGGAAACTCTGACTTAAAGTGAAAGCTCTGTCACCAACTTGTCATGTGGTCCTAAGTGAGTTATGTGCCTGTAAACTTGGGTACATCTCATCCTGGTATTCCTATTTTTCACTTAGTAAGTGAGGCACTCTGAGAGATGCCAGGCCAGATCTTGTCTGGACTTCACAGTGAAATCTTTAAATTGTTATGAAAGACATACAGTAAAAGGATAAGCAGGATCTCTCTACATGATTTTCTTCATTTGTTTCTGTGTTTTTGAGAGTGAGCACAAGACTTAATTACGTCTGGGAAGGACTAATCCATAGTGTATGACTGAGCTCCCTGAGGACATGCAGTGTGTCCATATATTGAGTGTGATGATGGGGTAGCATTGCCAAGGTCATATACCCTTAAGACATTCTTCTTTAAAAAGTGAGTGGTTATATTAGCCACCAGGTCATCTGTGTAAGTTGTGACTTGGGCACATTTCAACGAAATCTCAGGGAAAAAGCAAAAAGGGAAGTACATTTATAGAAGACATATCCCATCTAGGAAGCATTTTCTTATCTCTAATCCTCACAAAAACCTTAGGAGTTAAGTGGCAGCATCCCCAATTTCTATATATATTCTTTATTTCAGAAAATTGGATTACATAGTTTTATAAATTTTTCTTCATCTCATGTATTTCACACAAAGCTGTAATTATTTGTCTCTTTTACTAGGTTGTGAACTCCTTGAAGTCACCAACTCTATGTCATTCATTTTTGTTTTTCCAGTGCTTAACACAGAGCAAACATTCAGTAAATGATGAGCTGTTGATAATGCAGCTGTTATTTTTATAATCTCATCCTAAGTACATATTTGCACAACAGGCCGTGTCAATTCATCTAAGTAACTTGGTGTTATTTGCCTGGTACTTTAAATTACAGAGCTCCATTACTGAAGTCATTATTTGTGGTTAAGAGGGAGTGGTACAGAGAGTGGTAACAAGAAGAGTATCTTAAAATGAGTATCAAAACAGATCCTCTTTAGATGTCTTTAAATTTATCTTGATTTAATTACCTAGAACAAGTACAAAGAACAACCCCATCTCTTTTGCCTATCAGTTTACCCTATAGAAAATAGTAGATTTATTTTAAAAATTTATGGTCTTAAAAAATCAGTACTTATTTACAAACTTTTGTTAAATGATTGCTTTAAAAATGTTCTGCCACTTTATTTTGTGAGCAGAGTTCAGGGAGAAAAAACTCAGCAGGGGTGGAATCCTCTCCTTATTCCAGATATGATAATGCAACTGCAAATGTTGAGACTATTCTAAATATATTTATCTCACAGTGAATCCAAATTGTCAGTTGCTGGAGATTTGGGATTGTGCTTTGTTGTTCTGAATCCCCAGAGATTCCAATTCATGTTATGTATCCTGTGGGCTCTCAAAAATGTTAATTGTATTGCTGGAGAATTGCATGTATCATTCTCAAAAAAAAAACACTCTACAATAACTAAGCCTTAATTTTTAAGTTAAATTCTAGTTTCTAATTTATCCTTACATTAAAAAAATATTTTATTAAAAAAATAAGAAATCCAAAAGCATTGAGAATCTTTTTAGTAAGATAAAACATTTTATAGAATTATTAAAAAAATTCTTTTTGCGCAAAATTTTTTGTGAGCTTATCCTCATTTAACACAGTTGCCCTTTAGCCCAGCAGTTATTGAATTTTAGTGTGCACAGGAATCACCTGGGGGCTATGCTTTAAAATAAATTCCTAGGCCATGCTTTTGGAATTACAGAATCAATAGGAATGGGTGGGGCCTCTTTTAAATTTTTTTTGTTTTAATAAGGAACCTGGTACTTCTGAAATAAGGGGTCTGAGGATTATGTTTTGATGATCACTTTTTTCTCCAGTCCTTCTTACGCAAGACCTTCTCTGACTTTTGTTATTAAGCTGATATCATATATGTCTGAAATCAGTCAGGCTGCAAGAAAAAAAGGGATATTAAAAAATACATTAATAGGTGTTATTTCCAAGAAGTATGTTTTGCTAAGAAAGCAGGAGAAGAAAGAAGAAATAAAAGAGAACAAGTTTATTAAGTGAAAAGTTACAAAATATATTGCAAATTATTTTTTGGCTTATTGCTAAATTTTTGTTTGATTCTGGTAAAGTGGACAAGTTGCCTTATGTTGTGTTTATGAAGTATATGAAATTTTTCTGTAATCAAGACCTCAAGATACAAGAGTTTTGGGGATTAAGTCACATGGTAGTAATTCTATAAATAGGTTTTGGAAGTTTGAGATCTATATTTTGGTCTTGGTTCATAGCAATAAGCTGCCTTTGTAAAGTGGAAGGCACGTTGTCTTCTCAATAATCTCATTCATTTTTCATGTAGGTACTATTTTTATACTGACCATTCTTTTTTTTTTTATGGGTTTTCTCAGTTGTGAATATGTATCAAACTTAGTCAATTCTATCTCTGATTTACTATTCCGCTACATACGCTGGCAGAGGTGAACTCGCAGGCCTAGGAAATGCAACATTAATTCCTCCTCTTCTGACCCAGAAATACCTTGATCCTGACCATCTATAATGTGTTAGAGTAGACTTAGGAAATGTTACATTAAAGTTTAAGGGTATACTTCCAGTGGGTGTGGATAAAATATAAAATTGTAGAATGTTGAAGTGGTAGTGAGTTTAGAGGTGAACTGGTACAACAGTTCTTGAACACCATCTGCAGCTAGGTGGGCTTTAACAGTCACCTCAGGAGCTTTCAAAAAACTGGAAACTCTCGGCCCACTCAAGGAGATTCCAGTTTAGTAGGTTTTGGGGTGGGGCCTAGAAATTCAAATTTTATAAAAGCTTTCTAAGTGATTATATAATCAGTTAAGTTTTGATACAACTTTAAACTTAGGGTAAGAATTCTTTCTACAGCATCCCTGGCAAAGAGTCATCCAGTCTCAACTTTTACAAACTCAGGAACACATCTGTTTTTTGCGAGGCAACTTATTATATTGCTTTTAAAGATTTGTCTGGACTGAGCTAAAATTCACTACCTTGTAATTCCCACCCACTAGTGTTATTTTTTATTTTGGAAAGAAGAAAGAGTAACTTTCAATCACATTACACTCAGTGTGCTAGATATTACCTTTCCTTTGTGGGCTTGAAAATATTAAACTAGATAGTTTCCTTAGCTGCAAAATGGATTATCAGAGTAGATAAGCAGTTATCAAAATGGGGTCTGTATGGGGACCCCTGACACCCTTTCAAGGGGTCTAAAAAATCAAAACTATTTTCATCATAATACTAAGATGCTATTTACCTTTTTCAATGTGTTGCCATTTACACTGAGGATGCAAAGCAATTTTGGGCAGGACTGCTGGTGCCTTAGCACAGATCAAGGCAGTGGCACCAAATTTTGTTAGTAGTCCTTGCATTTTTTAGAATAATCACCATTCACAGAAAAAAAATCTAGTTTTGCTTAAGAATGTTGCAGATGAAGCAGTACAAATTATTGATTTTATTAATTCTTGACCCTTAAGTATATTTTTAATAGTCTGTGATGAAATGGGAAGTATGAATAAAGCACTTATGCTGCCTACTCAAGTACTGTAGTTACCTTGAGAAAAAATCACTTGCATGATTGAGTTTCAAGCTGAACTGTTTTTTTCATAGAACATCATTTTTACTTGAAAGAATGACTAACAGACACACAGTGGTTATTCAAACTGTGGATACTTGGCAGATGTATTCTCAAAAATGAGCAAAGTGAGCCTCCCATTTTAGGAAAATCAACTGACACTATTTGTTGTCAATAATAAAATTTGAGCTTTCAAGAGAAAATTTGTTGTTTGGAAAACTTGTATCCACTACCATGAGGTTGATGGCTTTCCAATATTTAAAAACTTTTCTAAGATTGGTGATAGTAACAATTGGTGATATTAACAAATGTGATTTTTTAAAATATTGAATAATGAAATACATCAACGTTTTGAAGATCTGCACAACTCGAGTGAACCAGTATTCTCCAGATGAACCAATGTATGATGTTGCAAAAACATGCATGGGTAAAAGATGCATTTAAAGACCAGTGGTGTTTGTTTGTTTGTTTGTTTGTTTGTTTGTTTGCAGTATGCGGGCCTCTCACTGTTGTGGCCTCTCCCGTTGCGGAGCACAGGCTCCGGACGCGCAGGCTCAGCGGCCATGGCTCATGGGCCCAGCCGCTCCGCGGCATGTGGGATCTTCCTGGACCGGGACACGAACCCGTGTCCCCTGCATCGGCAGGCGGACTCTCAACCACTGCGCCACCAGGGAAGCCCAAGACCGGTGGTTTTTAAAGTAACAGAATATAAAAAGTTAATTGATATTCAGGTTTCAGATTCCATATTGCACTTAACCTTTGGTAAACTATTACTTGTCAAATTTTGATATAGTACTAAAGAAGAATAGCTACAATTATCTTGAAAGGCTGTTAAAAAATCTGCCTCTTTCCAACTTCATATCTGTGTGAAGATGGATATTTTTCACATACTTCTGTCAAACCAACATATCACAACAGATTGAATGCAGTAGCACCTATGAGAATCCAACTGTCTTTTATTGAACTAGGCATTTGAGATACTTAAAAATGCAAAACAATGCCAGTCTTCTAATTTTTTTGTTTTGTAAAATATGCTTGTATTTTAAAATTATGTTATTTATGTTACCATGTAATAGGTTCATCACTAAATGATTATTAATCATTTATTTTATTTTAAATGAATTAATAACTATTTAAATTTTTTCTTAGCTTTAGTTTCAGATATAATAACTATTGATAAATATAACCATAGCTCTTGGGGACTCTGAATAATTTTTAGAAATGTAAAGGAGTCCTGAGACCAAAGAGTTTGAAGATCACTGGATTAGATGATCTCCAAAGTTCAGTCCAACTAACCACCTTTAGAGCATGCAACCATTTTAATGTAACATGTTTCCTCTAAAATTTCTTAGCCATTCTCTTATGAATGCTTGTCAACATCCCTTCTAAACTGTGGCCCTTAATACTGGAATCATATTGAAGGTGTAGGTTGAGCAGCATAGAATATATAAATAGGCAACTAGCAGTATGCTTCAGTAGTAACTATCTTTGGAGATTTTTTAAAATAGGGGAAATTCCTATTTCTTTGAGGAAATAGGCTTTTGTTCCAGGAAAGCAGAGTGGTATACTAGGTAGCATCTAAGTTGTCTTCCTTGATACATCAGAAATACTCTTACTTTTGCCTTAGAAGATGTAAATATCAATAAGTGAAACCTCATTTTCCCCTTCACTATTGTGATATTCTTAATTATTAGTAATTGCATTTTTTAAAAATTGTGCATTAGCTTAGTATCAGTTCCTTTGCAAGATGAATTTCACATTTCATTTTCACATTTCATAGTTCAAATTTTACATAATTTAGTATAATTATTAAGAGGAAAAGGAAAGCTAAGAATGATGGAGTTCAAGAAACATGGCTTCAGCCTAGCAATGCTATAAAGAACAAAAGATAATATTATGGAGGGTTTTGCATTTTTTTTTAATTGATGCAACTTGGGAGAGAATAGCAGTTTTAATGCAAAAATCACATCTGCAGGAAAACTCATTTGTATTTGCATACAGGATATTTTTTAATGTCTCTATAATTTTTATTTTGATGTATGAAACACCAGGCATTGATGTCTTTCCAAAAGTTAGTTGAGAAAATAAATGCTTTAAATGTAGTTGTTTTAACTCAGTGGCTCATTATGTATAACATAACATTATTAAACCAAAGAATCAATCCTTGAGTTGAGTTTTAAACATGTGATGCCACAATTTAATATAAAGGTGGACAAAATTTTGTTACAGGTGTTTTTGGAAGCATTTTGGTACTTTAAAAAATGCCTTAGGTTATTGACTCTCAGAGTTGTAAGGTCATTTAATCCAACCACCAACTTGAACCTTCTTGCTTAGAAAAAAAAAAGAAGGGATGGGGATTAAAAAGAGAAATGGGTGTGGTTTAGAGACAGCTTTAAGCAGGATTTAAAAATTTAGCTTGAAAGCTTTTAAAGTCTAATTATACAGGGAGGCGGAAGTGTTTTTATTTTCTGTTTACCTTTGCTCTGTTACCTATTTTTGGTAGAGGGGGACATATTTTGTGAAAATCTTTATGGCTTCTTCATTTGATGTCAAGATACTTGTTTGAAGTTGCCTTGTAATTCAGAGGTTTTTCTTTTTGTAACTAATATTAATATTTGGCTTTTGCTGCTAGATTAATAGCACGTTAGTCTGGATTTGGTGACTACTTTTGAATGTATAAGTGATATAGTGAATTTTAGAAATAGCTTTTTTGTTTTGGGACAAATTAGACATGTTAAGGATAAAAAAAATCTAAATAACACCAACTCATAAGAATAAAAAAGTAAAAATAAGCCCATATCTCACTCAGTGTTAACATTTTTGTTAAATTGTACTTTACTTTGTGTGCATGTGTGTATATACACATTTGATTTTCTATAAATTAGCTCTTATTATACATGTTATTTTTTTTATTCAACAATATTTTGTGGCCATCTTTTAATGTCATTAAATATAGATTTATATCATAATTTTTAATGATTACAGAGTACTGTTATATATATGTACCATAATTTACTTACGCAGTTAGTAGGTTATTTTCAATTTAGGGCTATTAGAAAAATGCTGTAATGAACATGCTTATTACATGTATATGTATTTTAACATTTTTGTGATTAGTTCCTTAGGATAATTTTGGAAATAGCCTTTCAAACTCAAAGGATATTGATGTTAAAAATATTAACACTCTCTGGGGCTTCCCTGGTGGCGCAGTGGTTGAGAGTCCGCCTGCCAATGCAGGGGACACGGGTTCGTGCCCCGGTCCGGGAAGATCCCACATGCCGCGGAGCGGCTGGGCCCGTGAGCCATGGCCGCTGAGCCTGCGCATCCGGAGCCTGTGCTCTGCAACGGGAGAGGCCACAACAGTGAGGGGCCCGCGAACCGCAAAAAAATAAAATAAAATAAAATAAAAAAATATATATATTAACACTTTCTGTCAAATTACCATTCAGAAAAGTTGTACCCAATTTATAATCCCATGAATGGTACCTGAAAGTGTTTATTTTTCCACATCCTCATAAATGCTAGTTTTTGTCCAGTTTACAAGAATATTTTGCCAATATTTTAGGTGAAAATACTTTATTTACATTTACTTGATTATTAGGGAGACTCATATTTTTGTTATTGGACATTTGTATTTCTTAATTGGTAAATTTACTCTTTATATTCTTTGTGCATTTTTATATTGAAGAATTTGTAGCAATGCACTTTTTTTTTTAACATCTTTATTGGAGTATAATTGCTCTACAATGGTGTGCTAGTTTCTGCTTTATAGCAAAGTGAATCAGCTATACATATACATATATCCCCATATCTCTTCCCTCTTGCATCTCCCTACCTACCACCCTCCCTATCCCACCCCTCTAGGTGGTCACAAAGCACCGAGCTGATCTCCCTGTGCTATGCGGCTGCTTCCCACTAGCTACAATGCACTTTTTATTTAGTAAATTAAGAATATGCAAAAGATTTGATAACCAAATAATATGGAGGATGTCAGCACCATGGTCAGACGTAATAGTTTGTTGTCCAGTTTGGATTATTATTATTTTTTAAAAAGATTTATTAATTAATTATTTATTTTTGGCTGCAACGGATCTTAGCTGCGGCATGCGGGATCTTTGTTGAGGCATGTGGGATCTTAGTTTCCTCACCAGGGATTGAACCTGCATCCCCTGCATTGTAAGGTGGATCCTCTACTACTGAACCACCAGGGAGGTCCCCACGGTTGGATTACTGATTGTTTGAAAAGTCTTTTAGGACAAAGGCCATGATTTAAAAATATTTATTTATTTATAAATTGAGATGTAATTGACATATAGCATTGTATTAGTTTTAGATGTACAGCGTAATTATTTTCTTTATTTAAAAAATTTGTGACTATATTGTCCAGTGAAATCTTTAACCCATGATCAATATTTGCTGAATGAATGAATGAACTAGTAGAGGAGTGGAACAATCCATGGTGATTGGATATTCTGAAGATTCATTTTACTAAACATATTGTGATTTTCCAGATCAGATGGTATTTCCTTCTCTATCTTCTTACTTTTGTGCTGCCCTCAGGACCAAAGTTGCCAATTTTATTTTGGAAATGTTTTCTTCAGCTTAAACTTTTCTGGTTCTTGAAGAAGTAGATTACTTCAAGTTGTGTGTTAATTCTTGTGAGTTGATTCTTAATTCTTTGCCCATCATAAAATATTGCTTGTTTATTCCTAAATTCTCTACAGGAGGAAGTATGCATTAAAGTTTTTTTTTAAAAATTTAAATTTTATTGGAGTATAGTTAATTTACAATGTTGTGTTAGTTTCAGGTGTACAGCAAAGTGATTCAGTTATAGATATACATATATTCATTCTTTTTTAGATTCTTTTCTCATATAGGTTGTCACAGAATATTAAGTAGAGTTCCCTGTGCTATACAGTAGGTCCTTGTTGGTTATCTGTCTTATACATAGTAGTGTGTGTGTGTTCATGCCAAGCTCCTGATTTATCCCTCCCCCGACCTTTCCCCTTTGGTAGCCCCAAGTTTGTTCTCGATATTTGTAAGTCCGTTTCTGTTTTGTAAATAAGTTCATTTGTATCTTTATTTTTTAAAATTGGATTCCACATATGAATGATATCATATGATATTTGTCTTTCTCTGTCTGACTTCACTTAGTGTGATTTTTTTTGTTTTTTTATAATAGTGAACTGTGATGTTAGAAGCTTATACTTTTAAATTTGTTTGCTGCAAAATTCACCAATAGTATAAATCAGTTGATAATGAGATTCAGAGTTACTTTTAAAGTATGCAGCAAGGGGCTTCCCTGGTGGCGCAGTGGTTGAGAGTCTGCCTGCCGCTGCAGGGGACATGGGTTCGTGCCCCCGGTCCGGGAAGATCCCACATGCCGTGGAGCGGCTGGGCCTGTGAGCCATGGCTGCTGAGCCTGCGTGTCCGGAGCCTGTGCTCTGCAACGGGAGAGGCCACAACAGTGAGAGGCCCACGTACCGCAAAAAAAACCCACAACAAATAAAATATGCAGCAAGACTGGCCTTATATGACAAATGAGATTTATTGACTTCATATTGACGAATGTTAAAATACTATTTGCCCTAAATCTCTGGAATCTGACTTATTCTTAATTTAAAATATCTCCAGAGTTAGAGATCTTAACTGAAAAAGATGAGACATACATCAGTCACAATATTATCTGGATGCCTTTTATTTTGTCCTCCATTGTTTAAATGGAAGTGAAGAAATGGGATGTATAATATTTATTGCATAATTCCAATTCATGCTTTTAAAAGAATAGTTGCTAGAAAGACAAGGTGAGATCCTTTTAAAAGTATGTGAGCACTTAAGAACACTTAGATTCTTCCAGACTTTAGGCTTTTGGATATACAGCATTTTGCTAGAGATTTACTTTATAGATAACTTCAGTTATAATTTTTAATTCAGGGTCAGATAAAATGTGAGAATAGCTTATATCAGAACCAGAATTCTTTTCTGGCTTTGACTAGTACACAGAGTGTGTCCACATTGGGTTGTGTGGTGTCCCAGGTAAAATTGCTCTACTGAATCCCGAAACATCAGAAAGCCATGAGGAGGTAAAGGGTATAACACCAAAAATGAATGACAGAGCTACCTTCCTCAGGGTGGACTCTCTTGTACTTCTCGCATGCAATAGAAGTAGCCATTGCAGAGTTGCTAGAAACTGGTGAAATTGGATTGGGGAAGCCTGAGGCACCATTTCCTACAGAGAGAAAGAGGTCTGGTGAGGAAACGTATGGATACTTAAAGCTGTCCAAATGTCCAGGACTTTATTATCTATCAATCCTGACTAGAAAATAGAATAATTATATGGGTCACTTAGGCAAAAGCATGTTATAGGAGCTGGGGAAGGGCTGAGTTGTATATTTATTTCATATCTCAACTTAATTTCAGAGGCCAATACCTAATCTATTATGGCCATTTGTTCTATAAATGCAATATTGGGAATAGTAGATCCTATAAATGATGTTGAACAAGATCTATGTTTTTTGAAATGAATTTTCTTTAAATCTAGTTAGCTAACTAACTAGGTTAGTTAACTAACCTAGATGTTTACTGGCTGTATTTAAAATATGTGGATTGAATCAAACTAGTCCCCAGAGTCTAGGAAAGTTTCTGACCTAAATTAGGAACCCAAGCTCCATTATTATTTTCACTTGAACACTACTCATAGCCATCCTAACTTTTTGGAAAGAGTACAGCCTTTGCAACAAAGTTTCTTTGTTTTCATGGAACCAAAAATGTGCTGTATTTAGACCAAACAATAAAAATAAACTACCAAACTACTTTCTAATGCATGGGGGTTCTGGAGAGAGGAAACCATAGATATTTAGAGGCATAAAGTGAGTCATTGTGCTAGTTAAAACTTTTTACAAGGCTAGCTCTGTATGTTTGAGTTGCATCTGTTACCTCTTCAGCCAGAACTAAAGTGTGTGCAAGGAAAAGAATTTTGAATTGAATTGTGGCTCATACAGAATGCATTGTATATAGCCTAAGCATCTAAATGGATTCCACATCTTGGGCAGAACTAAAACTGCATCTTTTCATATTTAGTCTACCTTCAAGGTATTCCTGTTGGACATATCCAAGGTATTTTCCGTGAATCTAATTCGTTTTAACTTGCAGACATAAACAGTTTTTCAAATGTAACTTGTAAGCCTTTATTCCCTTAAAATTTTTTCTTGCTTTTGTTTTTACTTATTCATATTTTTAAACACCACTTTATTACTGACAGTATTTTAAAAGCCATAATGGATGGAGATGTTGTATTCTTCGATGAAGAACAATGAACGAATTGTTTCTTTTGGTATTATCATCTTGGAAAAAGTTGTTTGAGTAGACAACTGACCGAGTTAAAAAATAGTATAATTTGTAGCCAGAATGTATTCTTTAATAAAGCAAGTAAATGCAATTTACTAATCCTTTTTCATTTCCTTTTTTGTCTAAACTTTCAGGTCACTTTCATGAATTCAAAGGCAATTTACCAGTGATTTCTGGGTGCTGGAGCTGATTTTTTTGTGCGTATTTGTAAGTATTGGCTTATTTATTACTCTTACTACTCTTCTCATTGTGTGATGAGAACAGTTACAGTGTTTTTAAAGTGTTATTAGTTTTTTGTAAGTGTTTTCTTAAAAGGAGTATAGAAAAATATCAGAGGGTGAAAAAAGCCTCTGTTATGATTTCCAGTGAAATAACACAATGGCAGGGCCAATTACAAGAGGCTGAAACGATAAATATCTTACTTTTTGAAGATGGGGCTCAATTGTAGGAATGGATTATTACCTTAAAGGGGCTAGTCTATCTGCACATGAATAATTTACCTTGATAACTTCTTATAGTCTTCTGGTTGTCTGGACTTGAAAAGTTCTATGTGCCTGTGCTCATTGAAAAGATGTGAGATGATACAGAATTCAAAGAGCTGTCAGTCCTTGAGGAGATTATGTATTAAGGAACCAAAGACTCATTTAGTGAATGTATAATGTATATCAAAATCGGGGTATTCCTGTCTTCTTCACCATCCTCAAAATGCTATTATATTTTAAATGGTATTTTGGAGAACAAAGATAATTTTTCTCAGGAAAGAAGGTCAATTTCAAGAAAAAATATTGAATGAACTTTAATGATCAATGAAAATACTTCAAATTGTTATGTATTTATTAATATAAAAGTAGTTTAGAGTATGTGGCAGGTATTAAAAATGTTTGTGTGTATATAAGACCATATTTAAGTAACTTGAGTTTAAGATATATTTATGTGTGTACATTGTACCAAACCATTGATATCTAAGGTGATCTTTACATTCGATAACCACAAAGACAGAGGAAACTTTTTCTCTGTTAGTGTACTACTATAAAGGAATTTTAGGGAATAAACTTCTAGGAAAGTATTTGAAAAAAAAGTAACATTATAAATTAGAGTTTAAGTGATTCAGTATTTAAACAGAGAGCAGTGAAAATTTATTTAAAACCAGCTTTACCTTTCTTTTAGTAGTAACATTGATTGGGGCAGGTATTTTGAACCATCTTAAAAAAATAGATGTGAATATTTAATATAGCTTAACACAGTTTGTATATTTTTTAATGTTTTAAGAATGAATAAGATGTTATTTTATGAGACTATCAATTCACATTGTATTATTTGAAGACTGAATTCTTATGTAAAACACAAAATATTAAACTCCATGGTTCATTTGGATTAAATATAAGCTTTTAATTTGTGCAAGGTATCACAGTGAGGATTAGGAGGCAAAGAAGATGGAGAAAGAAATGTAAAGTATCTTTGAAGGGCTCTCGAGAAAAAGGATGGTTCCAAGGAGCTGAGCTTATCCTATTAGAAATCTGTGTGAAGGGAAATAATTTTGAACTGTCCAAATCTTGTCTTTGTTGCTTTATCCTTTCTTTTACTTCCTTTCTCTCTTCTCGCGTATCATTCAGTCATTCCCTATAGTAAGTTTTTAGGATGATTAATGTTTTTAAACTACAAATACAAGACAATTACCAGCATTTCAACCAAGATGGCCTTAATCAAAATATAGTCTACATTTCTCATCACCCAAAGGCTCTGTTTCCTGAATTTTTCTCTTCTCTACCGCCCCCTGCCCCCCAGCAATCCAGCAATACCCCAACCAGATATACATAGACGAGCTTTGAACAGAGGTGGTCCAATTAGCTGAATTTTTTTTCTTGTGACCTGACAAAGAGAGAGGCTAAAAAATAGAAGGGGCACTGTGGGTGTAGTTTTCATATGGTTATTTCTGGAGTTCAACTTAAAAAAACCCAAAAAGCTCTAGTCAGATTTTGTCTAATCACTTAGGTAGAAGTCATAGTAATCACACAGGCCTAAAGTAATTGTTTTCCAGACTTGAGAATTTCCGTATGATAGTTTAGGGTGTGGAGTTTGTTGTTCCTTTGGTCTGTGGTCTCAAGTTTTGTTCCAGCCATCTCCTGACTATGGAACCTTCTTATTAAAGAGATGTAGCAGGATACTATGACTAAGATAAGTCAAATAAAATTAACATGGCATCCAGAATGCTTGCATTCTCACTTCTTTTAATTATTGCAGAAACTGTCTGCCACTTACACTGAATGATGAGGCAGCTAGAACAGTAGAAATATTCATCTAGTCTAGCCTAAAAACAGGCAAATGAGATCAGTGACAATGGCTTCTTTTAGGAACTTTAATTTCCATGTTTTGGAACTGCTTATTTGCTACATGATCTAAGGCAGAAAGTTATACCTCATGGCCACGGGAAGGTTTCTTAGTAAGGTATGCAGAAGCCGGTCTGTGAGATAAGGAGGTGGGATATTGTTTTGCACATCCATAATGAATAGGCCACACCAAAGGTGTGTGAGAACCGATTGGAATCTTACCTACTTACATCTACTACCTAGGTCAGAGTAGGAAAACACTGTGAAGGAAAATGGTTATCTTTTCAGAAGCTGAAAGCATCTTATCCTAGCTTTTTTTTTCTTTTTAAAAAATAAAACTACCTTTTTTCTTTTCCCAAAGTAGGCATTGTATAAGAAGACCTTGTTTTGCATGTTAATATCCCACATTTAATTTTTTATCTCTAATTAAAATGTAATTAATTAATTCTGTCCTTTCAGTTTTACCAGGGCAGTAAATGATTGGTTAAAAACAATGAAAATAACAACAACAAAACAGAGAATTAGATAGCCTGCTTTTTCAGGTTCCCAAGCCTTTTTAGAAATTTGATAATGAATTCCCTTTTATAAAATTCTGTCTCTGTTCATGGTCTCTAATAGCAGTTTTTTCACTGAAAAAGTCCGGAAGTATTTTATTGTTTGGTACCAAAATGATTATTGCTTAGCTCCATGCTTGAGTTAATAATGACAACAATATCTTAATTCAGCATAACACTTGCTTTTGCAGACATTAAACTGGCTAAATTTCATAAAACTCTGTGAGATGAGTAGGAATTAACCTTATTTTTGCAGAGTGGCAGGACTCAAACCAAGGGATTCATAGTATAAATTCCATGCTCTTTCCATAACACCAATCTGTCTTCTCTCAGAGAATATTTTAGCTCTCTTTCTTTTGTTGTTTGATCACTATCTCAGTCTCTACTTGGTTGCTGTACAAAATATTTTTGAAAAGTTTAGGTAGAGTAAGTCAGGCAGGAGATTTTGGAGAACCTTATACCACTTTATTTCCTCATGTTCCTCGATCATTTGCTCCTCCCTGACATTCTCCTATCCCCCTATTTCCAAACTCCACATGTCATGCTTCAGCTGAAATTTTTTGAATTGCATAGATTTTTAGGAAACAAACAAAAAGAATCATGAAATCATCTCTTTGTGGTATTTTAAAATGGAGAGAAATTTGTTTCAAACTGAGCGTAGCCCAGACCAAAGCTCCCTCAGTGAGAACATCTGTGATTTTAAGGACAAGTAGGTCTAAGTGCATTATCTTTAAAAAATATTATTCCAGGCTAATCTTGACATAGAGCAGGTAAATAAAAAAGATGAGCTGTGAAAATCCACAAATAGGGCTTGAATGCCATTTTCCATGACAACGGGAGCTGCCCCATGAAAGCATTAATGCTGGGAATGTAAGGAATTTAAAATTGTGTCTTCTCAGTTTTACAGTTGTGTGCTCATGTTAATTAGAGATATACTGACATTTGAAGTATCTACATTAATACACACAGCTACTATACATTTGTGAACTGTGGCCAGAAATCTACTTTAATTGAAAGCAGTTTGCTAATCTGAATGTGTATATCCGTTACATTTTAAGCTTTTAAATTTTAATACTAGTGCCCTTAGATACTTGTTCTTTTTGCTCTCTCCACTTTCTGTTTCTAATTTATACCTGAAAGGACAGCCTGGCCTATTTTTAATCTCCTAGTGGTGTTTTGGAGCAATATTGATGGAATTTTGAGGAAAAAAATGTTTTTTAATAGTGTCTTTTTACTTGCTGTACTTTGAATCTCTTTTTACTCTCTGACTTTCTAAATTGTTGGTTTTTCTTGCAAACCTTTAAGATGGCCTGCCACCGAAATAAGGTAGGATTTAGGTTTATGGAATTTGCTGCACTGGCTATATTTAAGTACTAAAGAGCTACTCTTCACAGTCATACTATGGTTTTAGCCAGAAAAGCCCAGTATTAGAGACCTTGATGAGATGAGCAGTGAAGAGGCATTCTGATGTTTTTAGTATAGCTGAATTTTGTCCTTCCCTCTTGATGTCAAGCCATGTATCTTAATTTTTGATTTGCATATATGTTCACAATAGCTTGATGACTTCTTGAGTCATCTTTAGCCCTAGAGTTTTTGCTTTGCCTGTCTTAAAGGAAGACTTTACATCTATTTTTTTTGCAAGTTTGTGTTTCTTAAGAATCTGCCTGTCAGGATTTTTAACCTAATTGTTTTGTCCTTTTTTGTCTAATGAAACTCCCACACTTACTTTTTGAACTAATCCCTGTGTATTACACAAGACCAGTTAGAAAGAAGCTTCCTTTTTGTAGCACCAGAATAAACTGCTCTAAAAATTTGTAATACTCTGGACTTATTTCATTAAACCATTTTACTGGCACCATTAAACTACTAAGACCTGGGACCATTAAAACTTACTCAGTACTATTATTATTATGGCCTATTTTACCCTTTATTAATTTTTTTTCACTGTACTAAGTTCCTCTGCTCTTTATTTTTTCATGTTGCTTACTACATATTGTGCCATCACAGCACATTTGGTAATTTCAAGTTAATTGCTCAATTATCAGTGATAGTCATGAAGCACTTGAAACATGCGCAGTGGAGGATTTAAAAAATTTCGAAATAAGTTGGTGTGTCATAATCTTAAATGTGAAACATGCCAATATCTGCAGGCATAAAAATACACTGTCTGAGCTAGGCATTTCAGGGAAGGCAAAAACCTACTCTTAAAATCAGGGCTTTTGTCTGGCACTGAAGTGTTTCATCTTTGCTAATTTCAAACAACGTATCTAAATTTGATCTTGGTTTCCTTTTCAACTCTAAAAACTTGGTCGTGGTAATAAGGGAGAAGGGAAGTAAAACTGTATTGATTCTGTTCGAATGTTTAACCGGAACCTTACAGTCACGATATTCACTGTAAAGTGGAATTTGGTGTGAGGTGGATCCATATTGGATGCCAGTCAAGGAAGCTGACTTACTAAGGAAGCAGAATGGTCTCTTTATAATGTTTCTGCACACATTAAGGCAATCCTCTAATCAGAGGACAGTGGTTCAGTGAAGATAGTATGTTGATGATTTATTTATATCGAAAAACCTCATGAGAACAATGACACTTTGCGGACTTTTTCTGTATCTTACACAGTAATAGTCTCAGATGCCTTCAAGATAACTTATACATTATGGCAAAATACTTATTGTAACTCTTTTGGCAACTAGGCAAACTATCCTTAAATTTTGCATTAGTATTCAGTTTAAGGTTTTTTCTAAACGAATATAGTGCCAACAGCTCTTTTTTAGATGCTATTATGGTTCTTTCATATTTTTATAGTACTGTAGTAAAGCTGAATTTACTGGTTACATTTGAAGGTGGAGTAGAGCAGCACAGGAGTCAACATTAAAGTGATTCAGTGCCTGTTGGAGAAAAATTCTTCCTAACTTGAGATTGGAAACAACGTGGGGCTTGAGGCCTGTTTGCTAAGAACAGCTAATAAATTTGAATATTCCCCCCAAAAGCTGCTCTCTGAACTTGTTTTTAACCAAGAAGATAGGCTTAATCATTTCCCAGTATTCTTACATAAATTTTATTAATATTTAAAGGAATTAAATGCATATAGAGAAGGGGAAATAAAGCCATAATTTGAACTGAGTGGTGGTCTCAAATACGGGGAAATGAGGGAGTGTCCATAAATGTACTAATTCTGCACAGCTAGCTATTATTTTATAATATAATAATCTATAAAATGTGAAATATAGTCTATTTATAATTCAGGAAAAAATAAACTCATTGATTTACTCAAGCATTTAGATAGAAATATTTTTAGTAACTATAAATATTGTTTGAATAAGCAACAAAATCTAGTGCATTTTGTTGTATGCTTGTCTCTACACATCATTTTCAGCACATAGTTTTATCTGAAGTACATATTTTATGTTATCTTGGGGTATGGGTATAAATGCTTATCATTTCACCAAATTTTTGCCATCTCCTAACATTAAAATGTGAGTTAAGTATTTCCAGTGAAGATAAAAACATTTTCTGCATTCTCTTCTTTCTCCCTCTCTTCATCTCTCCTTCCCTTTTGCCCTACTCTCTCTCTGTCTCTCTTCATATTTCTTACTGGGGTTTTTCAAAGATGCAAGGCAATTATTGTGTAAAAAGATTAATTTCCTAAGCATTATCTTCCATCGATGACTGGCAAAAAAGACTTATTTTTAATGTTTAATCAGTCAAAAAGTTTGTCCACATGATGTAATTCCTGTTTTTATTATTATTTGCTTAGCAAGTGCTTGCAAGAGAAAAAAAGATGGTCCCTAACCTAAGGGTTTAAAAATTGATTTGTTACTAGACAGTTTATGTGGGTGGAGTTTTCTTTGGATACAAGCTACTGGAGTTAGCTCTTTCTCTTTCTTTTCAGCTCACATAGTTTCATATAAACTTAAGTGAATGAATTCATTAATAAAAGCAGATTTTCTATTTTTATTTCACCTTTGGGCTCTTTTATACCTTTGGAAAATACAAATACAACAAAAAAGTATGTTTGACAGTTGATTATTATTTTTACCTTTTTGACCCATGTAGAGTAGATAATTAAGCAATAGCATCAATGGAATCCAGGTCTGCATCCCTATAACTGCCTACATTAGGCAGAATATAGATTATTTTTTTTCTTCAAGCTGTGGTGGCTGGTAACAAGCCTATGACTTGGTTTTTAATTATTACCACTAGTGTTCTGAGTTTCATTGAACATAGTACAAAAGAAATACAGGTGTTATTCCTCTTGTGAATATTATTTTTCTTCCAATTATTACATATATATGGCATCATCAATTAGAATGGGTTGTTCTAAGGTGAGATTGGTTGCACATAATTTGATATCTGATACAGCATCAAGTGCACACTCACTGAATGGTTGACAGCTTTAAGGGATGGAAACATTTTGGGCTTTGTCCCTGGTAGTGGCAGTATGTGGAATCCACTGTTGATTTTGTGACTAGTTACAGAGAATTCTTCCCTGGACTTGCAGTCACAGAATAGATAGCTGCAAGGCAATATCTGGCGGACGGCTGAGAAAGTAAAGCATGAAAAATGTGGGTGTAAACAAGAGAGCTGAGTGTCAGAAATCTTTGAGCGTCTAGAGCTTTCTGAGGAGAAGATATGGTTGAACAAATGGAAGAAATACCTGTCCCTCCAATTTCACTGCAGTAATTGAGAAGAGGAGACAAAAAGGAGAGAAATTAGTGAAATAGGAAATGACTGAAATAGGAGATTTTTGTAAAATCACAAAATGGATTTGAGGACGTTTTTTTAAGATGTGGAAATGCTTGTTTGGGTCTGACAATAGTAATCTAAAAAGAGTTCTATAGTTGTTGGGTTTTTTTTCCCCTGATCTGTTTCAATTTTATTGATTTCAATTCAATGCATTCTAAGGACAACTGTAGGAATTTTAGGAAATGGGTACCTCCCAGGTAAAAAACCAGTGAGAATAATTTTGCTTTATCTGGGTAAAGATTAATATAGAAATATATGAAAATAATCATCTATGTATCACACTCTATATTTTATATGGGATACCTTTAGAAAGGTCTCATTGTAACCATGACCAAGTAGCATCCTTATATCTTCTAGAACAAGGAATCACATGAATTAGGTTTCAGTTATGGTATATGATGTTTTTAGTTTTGGAGGTTGGAAAACTCTTTGAAATCACATTTTTATAAAGTGATTTTTTGGTGTGATGTATATTCCTTCCTTTCCTTTCTCCCTCTACTTCCCTTTCTTCCTTTCCCTCCATCCTTTCTGTCCTTTCTTTCATTTAGAGATAGTTTGTTTTCAATTAGTATGTATGCTGCTTGCCAAGCTGTAAAGTAATACCTAACATGTGTTCCTTAAGTTGTATGCAGGGTCACCTTTTTGATTAAGGACTAAAGAGTCCTCTTTGGGTTTCTTATATGAATAAGAGCACTCTCATCCATTTTATGCAGTCAAAGAAACTGAGGAAATTTGGAATTAGTTTTACTCTTGTGAGGTGATGAAGATAAGATAATTGGAAAGAAATTATAATCTTTATTGACCCAGCAGTTTACTAAACGTGAATTAGGATTTGTCAAATTTCAAGGCTTGTTGAGTGTTTGCTCACTAAGAACAAGATAGAGGAATAATCATGGTCTAAAAGGAGAACTTTTAAGTTTTCAGAAACACTTCCTGCAGTGAGATAGTCTATGAAACCGTATACTCACAACCTTAAGGGAGGTCCTTAGTTGTGTTCTTCTGGCAAGTCTTCCACATTGAGTGAATTCGTCTCAGTTCTTGATGTGGGTTGTTTCTTGAGAATAGTTTGACTTAGCATTAAAGGGGTTAAATATCCTATGCAACCAAAGGGGGAAAATTTATAAATTATCTCAAGGATACTAAGCAGGAGATGAAACCCAGATATGCCTGAAAGAAAGTTGTGGATTGGTCAAGGTTATGATTATATAGAACACTGATAGAACAACAAACTATGCATCAGTTTGCAGTGTCTGGAGCGAATAGACTGCCGCTCTCCCCCAACAGCACCTACCGGTGCTTTAATACTTCCCAGTTTCTCTGTCAAGAGACGAAGGTGAGGGAATCAAGTGTCTATATTTAGCAGAGAGAACTTAAAAACAGCTGTTGCTTGTGTTGAACACCTGTATGTTCTAGGCATTGGGCAAGGCACTTTTACCTTGTTATTTTTAATCCTTTTAACAAATCCCTGAAATCCCTGGTTGTTTTCTATAAATTTTGATTTATTTTTTTACCTTCATAGCACTTAAAATGATTAGTAGTTATCCTGTATTTGTATGTTTATGTAATGTCTATTTTCTTCACTAAACTAAAAACCCTGTCAGGGTAGAGACCAAGACTATTTTGTTCAAACCTGTATACCCAGTTTCTAGCACAGTGTATGACACGTACTAAGTTCCTAGTAGATATTTGTTGAATAAATAAATGAACAACAACAAAAACAAAAGGTAGAGGAAAGAAGGAAGGAATGCAAGGAAGAAAAAGGCAGAGCTGGGGTTCAAACACAGTCTGTTTGATTTCAGATCACATCTCTTCCCACTCTAGAACACCAGCACAGTTTCACTTCATCTAGAATATTCTTGATTATATACTTAACTGATAAAATTTCTCTAAGGTCAGCTGTCTTAGAGCCCCCCAAATCTGTTTACATCTTATTCTGAGAACTCTTACATCTTACCCTGAGACTGAATGACTTGGAAGAGGCTGTCCCATCTTTTTGTCATCCTGTTGGAATATTGCAACCATTTTATGCTAACAGTTCTCTCCAGAAATACAGATTTCATATTCTAGATTGTGGGGTTTCTGTTTCTCCTACACAAAGAGAGTGTACTTCTTTCTCTCCTTCTCTGAAATTGACCCTTAATTTAGATCATTGTGCTGCTAAATTGACTTTCAGTAATGAGCAGAGTGATTGTTGCATACCCTGCTGAGTTTTCTGCTTGAGGAGAAGTGTGTCACTCTTACTTAGAGAGAGCCTGTGGGAGGAGTCAGGCCAACCCAAGGGGCTCTTATCCTGGCAGGTGCCAGGCACTGGGGCTTGGTTTGGTCATTCGGCAGTGACCTCTTTCCATTTACTTCATTTTTACTGCTTGAATTTTTCCTTGACAAATATCATTGTCAAGAAGTTTTTTGTTTTAATATTGGTTTTTACATGACACTATCAACCATTTCATTTCCTTTTATTCCTGGTATCATCTTTTAAAAAAGCCTTACTGTGTTTTTCCATTCTGTGTCCCAGGATGGGAGGAAATGTAAGAATGTAGAGAGTAAATGCAAGGTTCATAGTGTGGAAAGGTGTCATTTTAGTTAGGCTTCCAGCAATGCTATGTAACCTTGAAAATGTACATTTTTATGGCTGTATACATGTGGTTAGTTCAAACAGGAATTGTGTATCTCCCAGGTATATTGAATGGATACATATTTAAATCTTGATGTCAACTTAAAAGAGTCGTATTTAAATTCCCAAGAGGGTACAAGAAACAGATTTTTGTGATGTGAAGCAATAACCATCTTTTCTGGACCAAATGGCAATTTTGGAAGCTCTGGCCATCTGGGAATCTATCATTTGAAGCAGCCTGGCCTACTTGGAAGTTAGTTTCTTAGTAAGGAGTGATCTGAGCCATTAAGGTCTTCACATTGGATGGTGTAATCAGTGGTCAATCTGACCTCCAAGTTGCCCTCTGAAAACTGTTTAAAGATGTGTGTATCTGTTTTGCGGTTATGGTAAATCCTTTTTTTGGTAGCACATATTTTCTTCCAAGGAGAGGGCTTAGCTTCTGTTGGAAATTAATTCAACTCCACAAATATAATATATACTGGGTGCTGAGTGTATTCAAAACAGAACATTAGATGCTGCATTGGAAACAAATGCAAATGTACAGAGTTCCTGCCATCAAGAACCTTAGAATCTAGACATAATTATTAAACTCTCTTATTCCTTTTTGTGTCCCTGTGTCTAACTCAGTGTGTGGCTCAAAGGTGGGATTAATAAATGTTAATTAAGTTGAATTGATTATTGCAGAGGAGATAAGCAGAGGAGATATGTAATTCCCTATGCAGAATATGTTAAATGCCTTAGTAAAATAAAAAATTGTATCTACAGAGCTTGTAAGAATTAAAGATACATCCCTTAAGAAGGACCTTAATTTAGGAAGCAGACTTTTTGATATTCTTTGAAAGTTGAATAGAATTTTATCAGTGGAATAGGAGATGCAGAGAGAGGTGCATCCTGGTAGTGAGAGGACTAGCACAAGCATGGGTATGGGACCGATGGAAGGAAACAGGGAAGTATGGGATAGAGAACAATGAGAAGTCCAGTTTGACTGAGGTATAGGGTATCTATAAGCTAGAAAACTTAGTGTGATCATATCATTGTTGTCCATAAGGCTAAGCTAAGGTATTTGGTAGATCTTAGGGGGCCATCAAACCAAATAGCTGAGCAGTATGGCAAGAGCTTTGCTTTTGCAAAATTTTTGAAAAATTAGTTCAGCCAGCCCTTGTAGAGTAGATTAGAGGAAAAAAAAAAGACTTTAACTAGAGAAACACCTTGTAAGATACTTCAAGCAGGAGGTAAGAGGTTTAAACAAGAGTGGGTATTTTGAGAACAGAATGTTAGGAACAGAAAGAAGAGACTTCGCCAGTGTGGCATCAGTAAGACTGGATTATATGTGGTGGGGAGCATGAGGAAAAGAAAGGAGTCAAAATTACTCATTGCTTTTTCCTGTTCCTGTTATTCATCACAGCACTGAATTTTTGAAAAGGCAGAGGGAAAATATCTTGCTAATTATCTCTTGTCAACTCTCAAATCCCTTGCATCTCATTGGTTTGATTCCCAAATTGAGGATATTTTTTCTTCCCATGGAGGCCTGGAAGGAAGATGTGTTTTTAAAGGAATGAGAATATACGTAAAGATAAAATTACTTGGATGATTTAAAGGCATAACATAAACACAGAAGATATTAACACTAGGAGCTCAATCAAGTGCACAGGCAGGACCTTGTTGATTTTGGGGGCATAAGGTAAAACTTGGCTACCATGAGTGAGAAAAGTGAAGATACTGGAGATTATGACATTCCTATCAGGTGGCTTTCACATAGGGATTAGTACCTGACATCTGTGAGGAATAAAACGGGTATGCACAGATAAAATGATGAGTACAACTCCCTGGTTATATTGCTACATTCTGTCCTCCACAGAAGGTATAGTCACAGCAAATATCATGCTTTGGATATAGGCCCTCTCTACTTGTCTCTTTCAAGAGAAAAGGAAATAGTGCAGGAAAATACACTCATGAGTAAGAAAAGACATTGAAATAAGATTTAAAAAATAGACTTTTTCAAGAAAATGGGATAAAGTCAAGTTGATTTTGAAAAGGATCCTTATCATTCTCATTACCTTATCATTCTCATTACCTTATCATTCAGACTAACACTAACATGCATTAATTCATTTATTCATTCACTCAATAAGAATATGAATTCAGGACTCTTCTGGACATGAGGTGGAATTTAAAATGGTAAATGAAGAATTAGTCATCAGGAATTTATTATCTATTGTAGGAGGAGATGAAATATACATATATGAAAAAGAACAAGAAAGTAACTGCTATGAAACCTAGTAATTTGGGCTTCCCTGGTGGCGCAGTGGTTGAGAGTCCGCCTGCCGATGCAGGGCACACGGGTTCGTGCCCCGGTCCGGGAAGATCCCACATACCGCGGAGCGGCTGGTCCCGTGAGCCATGGCCGCTGAGCCTGCGCGTCCGGAGCCTGTGCTCCACAACGGGAGAGGCCACAGCAGTGAGAGGCCCGTGTACCGCAAAAACAAACAAACAAACAAACAAAAAACACCTAGTAATTCATCTCTGGGAAGTGCTTTGCCCATTGTTTCTTCTTGGAGACCTATGGTAGCTGTTCCTGTCCATTCAACTGTCTGTACCTTAGCCTGCTGACAAACTGAGCCTCTTGCCAGTACTTCATCAAAGGGTGCTCTTTCATAACCTGTGTATGACTTAAATATCTGTCTCATTTGTGCTTAGCAAGTTGTTCATATTATGTAGTGCATAATAGGTTCCAGTAAAATGCTTTTTGAATGAATGACAGAAACTCTACCTCTCATGCATTCTATCAATTAAGGTATTTTGGGTTAAAAAATCTTCTTTAAAAATTTATATATCCTATGGGAAAGTTAAAATCTATTACTTTTTCACATCTTAAGCTTTTTATATGCCTTTAAATTTTAAAACTCCAAAACAACTTTTGAGTACCTTCTGTGAAGCAGAACTGTATTAGTTACTTCATATTAGTTTAAAAATATACCGTGTGGAATTCCTGCCACCCCTGGATACCGCTGTGTAATAGCTGTGATCTTAGGCAAATCATAGAGCCTCTTGGAGCCTTAGCTTCCTCACCTGTAGAGTGAGAATATTACCTACTGCATGTTCTTTTAATAGCTTTATTGAGATATAATTGGCATATAATAAACTGCATATATTTAAAGTGTTTAATTTGACGTTTTGATATACATATACACCAGTGAAGCCATTTCCACAGTCAAGGTAATTTACATATCCATAACCCCTAATGGTTTCTTAATGCCCCTTCTGAGTCCCTTACTCCTACCCCTCCTTGATCTGTTTTCAGCCTCATCCCCAGGCAGTCACTGATTGTTGCCACTATAGATTGCATTAAAAGTTTTGCTTTATGTAAGTGGAATCATATGTTATGTACTCTTTTTTGTCTAGTTTCTTTCATTCTGCATAATTATTTTGAGATTCACTCATGTGCATGTCAATAACTTATTTTTAAAATTGAGGAGTAGTATTTCATTGTATGGATATACCACAATTTGATTATCCATTTAGGTTCTTTCTAGTTTTTGTCTATTACAAATGAAGCTGCTTTGGACATTTGTCTTTGAGTGGACATATGCTTTGTTTTCTTTTGGGTAAATACGTAGGAATGGAATGGCTAGTTTACCTAGGTGCATGTTTAACTTTATAAGAACTGCTGATTTTTCCAAAGTGGTTTACCGTTTTACATTCCTACTAGCAATGTGTAAGAGTTCCAGCTGTCCCACATTCTTAACACTTTGTATGTTTAGTCTTCAATTTTAGCTATTCAGGTGGTTTGTAGTTGTGGCTCATGGTTTTAATTTTTATTGCCCTAATGACTGATGATGTTGGGCTCTTTTCATGTGCTTGTTTGTCATCATGTATCTACTTTGTTGAAGTGCATTTTAAATCTTTTGCTGTTTTTTTAAATTGGGGTTTTCTTCTTTTTTATTGAGTTGTAAGAGTATTTTTTAATATTTTTTTAAAATACAAGTTATTTATCAGATAATGTTTTGTATATATTTTTTACTGGCCTGTGGCTTGCCTTTTAATTTTAAGTGTCCTTTGAGAGCAGTGTTTTAAATTTTGAAAAAGTCCAATTTATTGCTTTTCTTTTCTTTTCTTTTTTTAACATCTTTATTGGAGTATAATTGCTTTACGATGGTATGTTAGTTTCTGCTTTATAACAAAGTGAATCAGCTATACATATACATATATCCCCATATCTCCTCCCTCTTACGTCTCCCTCCTACCCTCCCTATCCCACCACTCTAGGTGGTCAAAAAGCACTGAGCTGATCTATCTGTGCTATGTGGCTGCTTCCCGCTAGCTAGCTGTTTTACATTTGGTAGTATATATATGTCCATGCCACTCTCTCACTTCGTCCC